>NW_019172973.1:0-462801 GCF_001831195.1 Colletotrichum orchidophilum | reverse complement strand
GGGGGGGGGGGGTCCCAGCCTCCCCAACCCCGGATTTCCATATACCTTGGCCCCATAGACGTCCACTCAGGCTTGCAGTGCCCGTCTGCCACGATCAGATCAGCGCATTCTTTGTCGAGACACTTTTTTTCTCTAATTCTGGCTGGGCGCGGTCCGCGGTTGACAGGGGTCACGCAGATCTCCCGCTGGTGGCTCGACTCCATACCGCGAGCTGAAGTCGGGACGAAGCAGACCCTGCGGCCAGGCCTCATCCCGGCATCGATCATGGGGCACAGCGTAATCCTGATTCCAGAATTGCCAACTTTCCGGCTCTTTACCTATACGACGCGTACATGAAGGCTCTTCCCCATAGTGTAAGTCCCAACTTTTGTGAAATCTTTTTTCTCCCGGCCCTTCTATTCCTCATCTTGCCGAGAGAAATATAGGTACCTGACCTATTGTTAGTTTTGCTTGAGACATTTATGGCGGCAACCCCGTCGCATGGCGTGACTTTGTTCCACCTTTTTTTTCTATTTGGCTGCGACTCTGGGAGGCGGCCGACGGCTGAGGCTCGAGAAAAGCAAATGCCGGGCGCCAAATACTCATAATGGGACCCGCATTGTAATATCGTGCCAGTTAACCGGAATTTGAGTTTGCTGTAGAAGTCACGCCACAATTATGGTTGACATATTTTTCTTTCTCAAATTCTTTTTCTTCACAAATTTTGCGTTTCATGCTCAACCTACTTGGGCTTTACTAATCAAAACCCTTCATCCAGTAAGGTATTGGCAACTCGTTGACCACTTTCTCGTCTTCCCTCGATTCCAGGCCCTCATACAACACCCCATGTTTTCCGCTGCCTGCCTTACCATGGACATACAAACTGAACTCACCGAGACTGAACGGACCTGCATCGCGAAATGCAAGCCTGGTGCGTTGGCAGATACCCACCCAAATTGTTACCCCACACCCAGCCTCATCCCCCCACTGCTGGCGGGATCAACCTCGCGCATCCGGGTCCTTACGGCGTTGCAACTTCGTGAAGCATTCCGAGTGGGGTCAATGAACAGCACGAGAGAGACATAGCGGGGTGAGACCTCACCCGGGCCGGTCCAATTTTGTGCGACTGAGACCGGACCGTAGTCTCTGCCACCCGGGGAGGACAGAATGAATGGCCGCTTTTGTATGGCTGATGTAAGGAAAAGCGGCCGTCTCTTTCTTGTTCCCCCGGGTGTATCTGCACAGGCATACGAGTGGAGTTGCCACGGTGCCAAGGGTCATGTAAGTACTACTCTGTTTTACGACCAAACAACCAAACACCACTCGAAAGCCCACAAAGGGCATAGCAACTCCCTCTGCCAAAAATCTTCAAGTCTTTAAAACAGGCTAGTATGTCAAGGCAGAGTTGTAGAGATACCAAAAGGACCCGGTGCTCTCGATTTCCTCAACTCCGTGCCGTTTGCCAATAACGTTGTGCCGGCTCCTCCCCGGCTCCTCCCAGGCCCGGGGCCGCCAAGAGGCCTCGAGATCCACTTCTCGGGGATGTTGCGCAGAGAGTCTAATACTTTTCTAGCGCTCATTACCTAGCTTAGCATTGTGGAAGAATCATCTTGATAGTACGTAGTATGAGGAACAGGAGTGCCTAAGGCGCAGAGACACCCACTCAGAACGCGCGTAAAACCCAGTCAGGG
The DNA here is from genome assembly GCF_001831195.1 of Colletotrichum orchidophilum. Classification (NCBI taxonomy): domain Eukaryota; kingdom Fungi; phylum Ascomycota; class Sordariomycetes; order Glomerellales; family Glomerellaceae; genus Colletotrichum; species Colletotrichum orchidophilum. The sequence continues at coordinate 461,131 of NW_019172973.1, read as the reverse complement.
AATCTTTTCGTACAAAGTCTCCGCTCATCTCCTCCGGGGGGCCCTGGGGCAAACAAAGTCCCGGAGCTCGGCGGCGCTTCAGACCATCCGGAAACAGTACACGGCGGAGCCCGGCGAGGTCCAGCGAGGTCCAGCCACACCCGATAAACTCCACAAAGCAAGGGCTCAGCCTTGCTTTGATGCCTCGCTTCCCGCCTCGTCTCGCTGCCTTTGCCATCTCAGCCGAGTAGACTGAGGGAAAACATCCTTGGGCCGACATCACCCGAGGAGGAAGGGGAGGGGGAGGGGGGCCCGCTATTTGATCCTGCAGCCTGCCGCAGTGGCCTGATTCCCCGAGCCCTCGTGGCCCCTTGGTGTATGGTCCATCCTTGTTGAGGTCAGGGAGCTCAAGCTCCAACTTTGCCCAAAGTCTCTTCAATAGTAAACATGGGATTTTTCCCTCCCGCGACAGACGGCAAATACGACAAACGTACCGGCCGCTATGCCTTACTCTTCCCATCTTCACATCTCTGTTAAGGAAAAGGCCATTAAGGATTACGTGATCATACATCACCAAGACTTCTCTCCCTTGCATCTCCCTTCCCCCCTTCTTCACCGCACTCACTTCTCTGAAAGGGGGCGGGAACGTTGTCGATCCTTCTCAGGAACATATGTGAGCATGATCTGATCCTAGGTACATTACATACGGATACTTACTTACGATTGGTCCGGTACCTTGGAAAAACGATGACGAGACCACATGTGCATACATGGACGTACATACTCTTGTCAATTTCCAATATGTCAATGGCGCATCTGCAGCTCGGCAAAGTGTCGATCAAACAAAGATCGACTCCCGCGGCTAAGAAACTCGGCAGTGGCCACCATGTGCAGTCTTTTTCAATGGGCAAGCTGCTCTCGGATAACAACCTTGACCAAAGCTGCAGACCAAGTCCTGTCCCACACGTACCGTATCCTTCTCACGGTATTCCATCACAGGGCGCTTGGGATACCGAGATTGCCATGTTCCGCGCAAGAAGAAGTATCATGGTGCTGCTTCGCACCGCATACAAGCAAGAGTTGTGTTACTTTGACGTCCGACGCATATTTACTCACTTGGCCTTTGCTTTGCTTATGGAAAATAAAATCACACCATGTTTGAGATTGATCTGTTCTTTTTGAACAAAATCGAGTGGGTATGAGGCCGAAAGGAATATCTCAACGAAGCATGGTGCTCCACAACCTGGCCCGTCTACACCGGTCGGAATACCGCAGTTGTACAGGGACTTTTGACCCCGAAATGGGTATGAACGAGGTGGAACGCAAGAGACGAAAAAAGAAAGCGCAACGGATACCTTGCCATGCAAGGCTTCTGCAATGTTGGCGTTCCGTAGTGCTCAATACGAAGGTCGTGCAGGAATAAGTCCGGCGTAGGCGTCAAGAAGAAAGGCAACGACAGGATGTCAACTCGAGTTGCGCTTGACTGCATTTAGAGTATTGAAACTAGCATCATAGGTCAATCACGTTGGTCATTGGTCCGCCGAGGCCAAGATCAAAAGAATTGCTCCCAAGCAAGTTATATAGTAGGTATCAATATTATATTTTAAGAAAAGGCTGCATTCGTTTGCCGCGCAACTCAGTGGCCGTAGTCCTCTATAATTAATCACATAAGAATAGACATTATACCTCCCTCAATCATCATCTACGACTTGAACGAAATCGTCGCGTTGGACTGTTGCAGCTTCTCAAGCTCATCCTTGAGGATATACAGACTCAACCTCACACCGGCGCCGCAGTACTCGGTGCTATTACCGGGACACGTGAACGAGCAGTCCTTGGCCGTCACGTTGGCGGCTGGCGTCGAGCCATCTGAGCCGCCCAAGTTGAGGGCGTCGCCGCACCAGCACTCGCGACCGTACTCGACGCCGGCGTAGTTCTTGTCGTAGCAAGCGCTCAGACACATGCCGATGGTCATGTTTTCGCGGTTGATGATCTGGGCGGGGAGAAGACGCCCGACCTGCGGCTCCGAGAAGCAGCCGTAGTATGTGAAGTTTTCGTTGCCGGTAGAGATTACTGGGCCGGTCGGTGTGGGGGTGGCGGAAGACGTTGATGTTGTGGTTGAAGATGTGGAAGTGGACGGGGCTGACGAAGTGGCCAGAACGGAAGAAGTGGGTGGGACTGAAGAAGTGGCCGGGGCTGACGAGGTGGCCAGGGCTGAAGAAGTGGTCGAGGTTGAAGAAGTGGCTGGGACTGTGCTGTTGGAGAGCGCAGTTGCTGAGGCCGATGAAGTGGCCAAAGTGGCCGGTGAGGTGGTGACCTGCTCCAGAGTAGGCGAGAAGGTTGAGTTGAGGGCCGATGTACTGAGCAGGCTTGTGGTTGACGTAGTGGACGAGGTAGTTGAAGCCTTAGCAGTCGCCGGAATGGACGAGTTACTTGCTGAAAGAGTGGCTACAACAGTTTCGGCGGTCACTTGAGCGCTAGAGATGGTAGAGTTGGACGCAGTGAAGAAGGCCGTTGTGCTGCTGGTGCTACCAGTCGGAGAGCCCTGTTTGTCGGCCGGAGTAGTCTCAGTTGCGGTGGAGGTTGCAGTTTCATTAGACGGAACCACCAAGGAGGCGAAGGCGGAGGCAGTAGTGGTAGCCTCAGTCGGTGTATTCGCGCTCACAGGCGAGTAGAGGTAAACCTGAAGTCTGTCTCCAGCACCGCAGAACTGAGTGCTGTCACCAGCGCAGGGGAAAGAACAGTCCTTCTGGTTTGCCGCGAGAGCGCTGCCAGTGCCAAATTCGTCACCGCACCAACACTCGCGACCGTACTCTGTACCAAAGTACGCAAGACCCTCGCAGAAAGCGCCGCAAGATTCGAGGGTCATTGAATCGTTGGCGTACGTGCGAGAAGAGAGAGCGCGAACACCAGTTCCTTCGGTATAGCAACCCTGGAAGAGCCAGTCGCCGACCCTCTCGTTTGCCGGAGGAGCGGTCGAAGTCGGAGCCGCTGATGTAGTTGTGGTAGCGCCGGTTGGGACTGCGTTCGTGGGTTCAGGCAAGGTGCCGTCGAGCTTGTATAGGTTGAGCCTGGAAGATCCACCACAGTACTCGGTGCTATTATCCGCGCAAGGCATGCTGCAATCGGCGGCATCGGCAGGAACTGAGCCGGTAGCAAGAGTGTTACCACACCAACACTGTCTTCCTGTTAGCTATCACGTTGACACAGTTCATAGACTTGAAATAGAATGACTCACCTCTCCTCCGTACTCCAAGCCGATATAGGTGTATCTGCTAGCGGCGCAAGTCTCGATACAAAGAGCGACAGTCTTCCCTGTTGTAGTGACCAGGTTTGGCAAGGCGCGCGTGTCCGCGGGCTCAGTGTAGCAACCCTCGCTCACATACTGCCCGACGCCAGGGTTCACCTCAGGACCCGAGGGGTCCGGATTCGGCGTAGGGGTTGTCGTGTTGCCGTCCCATTGAACCGAGTCAGCAAAGACCGAAATGTAAGCTCCGCCTTCATTCGCTCCAAATCCATTACCACCGCAGATCTGATTGAGATCGCCGCCGCAGTCAAAGTTGCAGTTGCGTTCATCGACCTTCTCAGTAGGGATCTTGGGGCCACCCCAACATTCAGTGTGGTACTGGGTACCGCAGAAGACGTACGCCTTCTCAGCACAAGCAGCTATGCACTTGGCGTTCGTGCTCGTGTCGTCGCCGTACAACTGGTTTGCAAGTTGGCGACCGGGGTTGTTCTCCTTGTAGCAGCCAATGTAGCGGTACTTGCCCTGGCCATCGCCTAGCAAGGGCGGTGCTTGCTCGGCAACAGCAGTGCACTCGAAAGTGAAGAAGTGCTTCTCAAAGTTGGGGTCATTGGTATTCATGGTCCAAGGAGCTGTGCCACTGTATGAATCGGTGTTCCACTGAGCCTTGGGAACAGTGCAAATCAAGGTGGCAGTGGCGCTCTCACCAGGAGCAAGAATAGTACCTTCAGCAAGGTCGACGAGGTTGGCAGCTTGGATGATGCCGTCAATGCCAAAAGGCGGCTTGGAGACAGTGAGGGAGAGCTTGACGCCGCCCTCAGTAGCATTATTGGTAACGCGGAACTTCAGAGCCCTAGAAGTGTTCTCGGTGACGTTACCAAAAGTGAAGTTCTTGGCCGCATCGTACTCGACCCATCCAGTGCCGTCAGGCGTCTGGAACTCGACGAGAGCTACGGGAGCGGGTCCTGCAGAACCAGCAATGGTAAACGCCTTGGTTCCGCCATCGGAGACAACCTGGAGATACGCGCCAAAGGTGCCACTGACAGAGGAGTCAAAAGCGATGCGAACGGTAACAGCAGTGTTGGCGGGGATCGTAGCCGGAACGTTGGTGAGGGTGAATTTGCCGACGGTAAGTGAAGCAGTGGCTCTATCCCAGCTGGTGAAGGGTCCCTGTGCGCTGGTCGTAGAGAATTGGACGTCGGTAATGGACAAGGCTGAGTTACCCTGGTTGGACAAGATGACGCTCTCATCCGTTCCGCCCTCTTGTCCGGCGATGACGCCTTGGAAAGTGATGGTCGGAGGCGTGATGGACAGCAAAGGGCCGGCGCTCTCACCAGTACCAGTGAGTCTGATATGGGTTCCTTGGCTGTAGCCCTCGGCCGTATTGGTCGTATTGACGACGATGTCGGAAGACACCAGACCAACGGTAGTAGGCTTGAATGAGGCGCCTATAGTGAAGGTCTGGCCAGCAGTCAGAGTAAGAGGGAGCGTGGGAACTCCGGATAGGGTGAAGTCTTCAGCCTCATCGAGGCCGACGTCTGAAACGGTGACGCCAATGACGGCTGTGCAAGTGATGGTGCGCGGGTCACTCTGAGAACCGACATTGACGACGCCAAATTCGTTGGTGGCCGTGCAGTTGATTGGTGTCGTGACTGGCGAGCCAAAAGCGTACAGGTAGCCTTGGGTGGTGCCTTGGTACATTATGCCATCACCAAAGACGGCTCTGGTGAACTTGGTGCTGCCGGGAACGCTGAAGGACTTGATCATGTTCAAGTAACCATCCTTGGGGACGGCTTCGAAGATTTTGAGCTGCGAACCCTGTACATCCAGCGTCCAGAGAAGACCAGTGCCAGCTTGGCCATTGAGAGTTGTGACAGTGCCGTGACTGACACCCAGAATGTAGGCGTTGTTCTGCGGGCTATCGGCAACCTTGGTGAAAGAGGGAACTCCGGCCTCACAGGAGAACTTGAAGACGTGGGTAGGGTATTGAATGACTACACTTGGTCAGTGACTTGCTTACTAAGTTGTGTATTGGAGGTAGATGAAAGTTTCCGCTTACCATTGATGTAGATGTAACCACCTTCACCGGGGTAGACACCTGCACCTGCGTACACAGAGTTCTCGTTCTGGTAGACCTGGATCACATCATCCAGGCCATTGGCGCCATTGCGATAGCCGCCCAAGTCGTCCAGGTTGAGCCAGTAAGTTTTGCCGCTCTTTCCAGTCACCACGCCAATGCGCTTGACGTCGCCACAGGAGAACGTGCTGGGCAGAATCTGCAGGGGACTAGTTCCCAAGTCCTTGTCGGCACCGTCGAGAGCTTGCTTCTCCCATGGCATGAAGAAATCGACCAGGCTCAAGCTTCCGTCGTCGTTGATCGTCATGTGAACCGCGGCCTCTTCCAAAGACGTCGGGGGCGTGCGGCCGTTGACGGGAATCGTGCTGAGTTGGGAGGCGTATCCGTTGCCGGTGGCGTAGAACAAGGAGCCGGCATCATCGGAAGCGAGACCACCGCCTGACATCCAGACCCCACCACCCTTGACGTCAACGGGAACACCGTCACCTTCAGTAGCGAAACGCTCGACGTTGGCACCGCTTGTCTTGTCAAAGCCCATGATCCAGCCAGTGAAGTTGTACTGAACGCAGTGAGAAGCGAATCCGGCGTAAATGTAGTTGCCAACGTGTAGGAGAGCAGGTCGTTGATGGTGGATGCCGCCATTGAAAGAGCGAATCGGGTTATTCTTGGCTACGATGCCTTCCAAGTTGACGGGGAAATTGGGTTTCTCGCTGAGGTCATTCACATCCAGGGCATGGAGGTAGTAACGTCCGGCAGGGCGTCCTTGGGCAACGCCGGTCAATGTCTGGTCGACGTACGTCTTGGAGGTGAGGTAGAGAGTGTTGGTAGTGGCATCAATTACACCAGTGGAGGTGACTCCGACGTGAGGTTCGATATCATAGCAGCCACTCAAGTCGAGAGACAGGAAGGGGATAGCGAGGTTGCGGGAAGCGACGATGCTGCCCGTCTTTGCATTAATTTTGTAGACATTATTTTGTGTAGTCGCGACGTAAACATATTGAGTGCTGTCGCCGTCGGGCGTATAAACGAGTGGCTGAGAAAAGATCTGCTCGGGGACGTTGCCGTAGCTACCGGGAAGAAGCGTACGGAAGAGCTGGCCGAACTGGGAGCTCCCCACGACGGAGGGGTCCATGTTGTGGTTTCTTCACGATGCGATGTCGCGTTAGGTCTCTTTTGTTTGATTTTCATGATTGATGACATTCCCCCACCGAGCGGATCGCTCCTGGTGCGATAAAAAGACGGTTGACGTTGGAGAGGGAGGGATGGGGGATATGCGGTTCAAGTGAATGGATCGTGTACTTACGTCTGGTACCCGGCTCTTGAATTGTCGCCTCCCCAGGTGATGGTGTCGGTTGAGGCCAGACCATTGGCAAGGCCAACGAGGGCCGTCATCACCCACGTCTTGAAAGCCATGATGAGGGGCTTGTGAGCTTCACTGGCGAGGTGGCCGGGTGAAGTTGTGGTTGTTTGGCTCTAAACGAAGGAAGCACAAACAGGGCGTGAGGGGATGGGAAAAAGCAGAATCTCCATCGGCCATGGGCAGAGATGGGAGGGCGGCTCTCGATATTATCTCTAAACTGGATCTTTGGCCTCGAGCGCGTTCGGCACCAAGCTGCGCCCACGGGCAACGACAAGGTGTGGGACCCATGCAGGGCCGACCCATGGATGATTGGCGTGGCATCAGCAGCCCACCCATGATGCATCGCAGCCCGGCCCGTTCTCGAAGGCTAGCGGACAGGGCCTCAAGTCCTAAACCACCCCGGACAGTCGGTCAATGGGGACGGAAGCAGGGGTCTGACCAGTGAGCCGGCGTCTTGTCACCAGGCCGTAGGAGCTGGGCAGGCTAGGTAGGTCTGGGATGCAGTGCGCGGCAAGGTATGCGCAGGCGAGGCCGGGGGTGGAGGGGGATGGACCAGTCCTGGACCAGTTCGAGACTGGCCTCGAGCAATATTATCATTGGCTTGGCCCCCTGCGCCAACGCCTTTGTCGCCATTGGGTTTCCTTCATGGCGCTGTCGTGCTGCAGCTATACGGATAGAGAGTACAGATACAGAGTGCGAGAGCCTTGTTCTGTGATCCGAGCTGCCGACTTGTCACTCGGGAAAGGACGACGGAACGGAAGGCGAGCAACCCCCCTCCCCTAACGTGACGATCGCAGTGAGCGGTACGGAGCCGGGAGACCTTGGTACCTAGTGTAGAAAGGCCGACGCCACCCTGCGAAAGGGAGAAGGGGCCAGCCTCGGCACTAGAAGGCGACACGAAGAATATGCTTGCTGCGATGCAACAACAACGTTGGGCTGGTACCGGTGCGATGCTGCAGTGACATGGTGGTATCTTTTATTGGGGATCGGCGGATGTATGCGGGCTGCGAACGCCACGCCGTCCGGTGTTTTGGGGCACACTAGGTACTTCAGGCCAAGGATTGGGAGCTCGAGAACGTTCGGATGGTTTTTGGTGACTTCGTCTGTCTGTCCCTGGCGGCTTAGACGGCGGACGGGTCATGGAAGACTCGGCATTGGCCCATGTGACACATCATGGGAGGCGTCGGAGGGCGGCCGGCGAGACGGGAGGGAAACGGCCGGTCGATACTTTCGGGAAAGATGGCGTGGAAAGTCAATTAACGCAGGGCGAGGACTGGTTGGTCACTGATGTGATGGATGGAAGGGATACGATTATTAGTCGATGGCCGAGGATGGGACTCACGGCTTCAAGGATTCAGGGATTGACGGATTGCGACTTGACAGTTGTGCGCCGCGATCTCGGTGAGAAGGGGCAGCGGCCGCGAGAGAAAGACATGATGGGCGGATGGAGGGAGTGCTGCTTGTGTGCTTGTGTTGGTGCCGGGATGACAGAGTTGTGTGTGGGCGAAGAAATGGGACTTTTTTGACGACTTTCCTGAAGGAGAAAGAAGCAGCATTTGATTGTGCCTGCGGAGAGGAGCGACTGCCTGCCAGTGCCTGCTGGATGCTGATGGGCCCAGATCAGATACGGTTAAAATGAGGCACCGTGGGCCGTCTCCATATAACCGACCCACACCGCCAGCTGCGCGCTGCGAGAGTGGCTCGGTTTAATCGCCGACGACCCGACGGGCCCCGCTCGCTCCACCCCAAGTTTCTTTGCTGGAGTCAACCGTCTTGCCGACGCTACCTAGGTACCCACGTACCTAGGCAAGTAAGGCCTTACCAGTGCTTGCCTTACCTATCGCCCTCCCTCCGTGCTCTCCTCCCTTGGCCTTTTCCCCTGTTTTTCATCTCAGTCTCCGAAGTTTCGCGTCTCCAATGCCCACTGTCATCGCGCAAAAGTGGTTCGTACCTTATGGTCCGAGTTATCCTTGCCTTATTGCCCACCTTGTTCATGTCCAACTCAAAATACCTCGTGGGCAGAGTCGAGCATTGACACAAGTCCGTCATTGCCCACACAAGCTCCCGAACGATCCTGCCTCTTCGTTGCAGGGTCTCGTGCAGAAGACCCCAAAGACTGGTAGCGAACACCGCCGCATCAAATAAAGCAAAGAACAACAACAAGCAGACAATACCTTAGTATCCTATCCAGCCTGTATCACCAACGGTTCGCCAAGGCCATCCGACACGCGCGCACACACACATCATCCCAAGAATCAATACCTCCAAGATCGTACAGCATGAGGCATGGTGCTGCTGCATGACTGCATTGCATCTAATCCCCAAAAGCCAAGGGCTGCCGCTGAAGGCTGTAAATAGCACTCTCCGAGCAACCTGACATGCAGCTGCCTCTAATCTCCCTCAAGCCTAGCGTCGCCGACACGCTAGACTCGTTGGTGTCCTCCACTGACAGAGACAGGTCCAAAGACACACTCTCCACGTGTAACGTCCCTGTTCCTGGCTTGCCTCGTCCTGGTTACTCTGTTCAGTCTCTGGTGCCAGTTTCTCCTCGAGTGGACTGATTCACTGATTCATTGACTGACTGACTGACTTGATGTGCCGTTAGCTCGAGAGATGGCGCTCAAGAGCCCAACGCCCCATTCGTTTCAGGCCGGCAAAGAAACACCACATTATGTACAAAGCACCAACGAGGTAATCCAGGAACAGATCGGACCCAAACATGCCGCTACCTGTTAGCCAGACGCCACTCATGCAAACTCAAGCCCTGTCCCTTTCGGGGTCCCTCCTGGGGTACACTCCTCACGAAACTCTGTCAAACGAACGGCTCTGTCACTCTGAATTTACCAGCCTTACCCTTAAATAGACAGATGGACGGACAGACGGACAGAAAGATACCTCGACCAAGAGCCTCCTTGCGCCTCTCGTATTGATCCTATCCCACCGCCAACGTCTCTCCTTACCTGTACATTGTCCCTAGCTGTTGTATTTTTGCTTTTCTTCACCCCATCTCCTATTAGTTCCTATAATCTCTCGTCCATCTCTCACTTTTCCCCATTTCCGGTCTCAGTTTGCGTACTCCTTGGCAAACCCCAATTTGGATTGCGCCTGTTTCCCCATTGCGATCACCTCTTGTTTTCGGCCGGGACTCACATTTGTCTCAACTCTTGTCTCATTGGTCCCCTATTCTTGTCCATTCTGTCTTTCCCCCTTCTGACTTTCCTCCGGCCATCTTCCGCCCGGACAATACCCAGCCCCGCCAAGAGCTTGACAAGCCTGACTTGCAGGAGACCATTGATTCCGTGCCTTGGGGACAACTGCGGCCCGTCATCAAAAAGCCCTCACCAAGTGAGCAACCTCGGTCGGCGAGAATGAGGGAATCTGTTCAAAGTTTCTCCGTTTCGTTTCCGTGACTTCTTTCGTCGTGCCTTACCACCTGCCTAAGGAAGACTCAAGAGGAGGATGATCTTCTTCTCATCAGGCCACATCATCTCACGAACCTCATCTCCTCATGCACTCCCTTTCTTTAACCTCAGCTCCTCTATATTACCTACATTACCTACATCCAAAACCCCCCAACACCCCCCGGCTCCCCGTCTTTCCCCAAAATCAACCACCAACAAACGTCGGCTCACATCCGCATCACGGGCCGGACGGCACGGAGATCGGAGGGGAAAGGGCCTGCGACAAACCAAAGCCGCCAGCGCTGTCTCGCACCTCGTAAATCAGACATAAGTCGACGCCTCATCGCGACCTCACGGTGAGGCGTCAAGGACACTGACCAAGTGACGCCCCAAACTTTTCTTCTAGTTGACTCGCTCGCGTTTTCGCTCAGACGCCGAATTGCTTGTCTGCCCTAGCGTTTTTTGAATTTCTTTTTATTTTCCTATTCTAGGTGCGTTCGTCCCAAGGGGGCGGATGAACCGGCAGAACTAGGTAGGCTAGCTGAACAGCTGAACAGCTGACATTTTGGGCAGTTTGGGACGGAGACCAGCAAAAGACAGAGACAGCGACGACAGCTTCATACGCGTCCTTTTGGTCCCTGCGCTTGTGGCTGTCTTGCAAGTTTCTTGCGCACCTGTTTTGCTGATGCCATGTACTCGAGTGAACGTGGACTGAATGCGGGCAGTGCCGATTGAATCAGCCGACCTTGCCGTAAGAGGGCGCGGCTGCAGACTGCTGCAGAGATTGCAGGCACCTCACAGTCTGATCATGCGGTCAGCACGACCCTTGGAACCTGCTTATCAGAGCGTCTCACTGCCAAGTGCCTGGACCAAGTGAGCCGATGGGGAGTTGAGGTCCGGCTGTCTGATGGTGTTCATATTTTTTGACAACCTTGATCTGATGGAAAGGGCATGTACTGTGTTACATTGCAAGATCTGTCATAAGCGATGAGTGCAGTGCGTATTCTCCCTCGACGCTCCCTGCATCCCGTTACGATTGACCGGTAGGTGAATCATCTTGATACACTCGGCCCACGGTCCGTTGAAAGAAGTTGTCTGCCGACGTATTGCGCGTAGCCTCTCGGTGTTGCTGCAACGCCCATGTATCGTAGTGTTCCTCCCCCAGCTCTTCCAGCAGCGACAGAAAGCGGTACCCTAAATCCTCAAAGTCCACCACCAAAGGTTCAGCTCCGGAGAGGGTGCAGGGGTTGCTATGGTAAAAGAACAGAGGTAGAGGTCGGTCCGAACGTAACCAAGTAAGAACAAGAGGAACTTCCGGACGAGGGTAGCAGCGCAGAAGCTCATTTTTTCGCGGCCTGCTGAGATTCAATGGTCCAAATCGCGTGACTACTTTCTGCTCGTCGACCAGTTTTGGAATGTTCTCTGCGCGATTGAAGGGTGCGAGAAGCAGTTCCGGGACGCCAACGCGCTTCCATTTCCCTCCGAACGGAAAGGCATCCCAGTACAAGGGCAGGATACGCTGTCTCACCATGGCCCATTTCTTATTCCAGTCGATGAACTGGATGTCGAGATTTCCTATGTTGAGGGAACCGAGGAAATGTGCCACGTCGTGGGCCTTTGCCCAATGACAGAGGAATGGAACCTGCCACTGGCGCCAGAACTTTTCGCTGTCATAGGTAGGTTCACCTTGGTGCTAGGGCAGGTAGTCAGTGCTATGTTCAATCATAGTCTGATGGAATGGGCATTGAGGAGACCCTTAAAGTCAAGTCGGAGATGGATTTGGATACAGTAGAGAAATGGCATACATCATTGTTAAGCATCATGAAACGGAAATCGCCCGTATTCCTAGGGACATGTTGTGGGGAGTACCACGGCGCGTCGACTGGGAACCACGGTCCTCGAAACTCGACAAAGACGTTGTTGATCTTGGCTGCGCCCCGGAGCTCGTCGAACACGGGGTTGTCCATGTTGTTGATGTGAAGGTAGCGCGGCGCCGGAAAATCTGTGCTGTGGGAGCTATGCGAAGATGCAATGGTGATCCACTGGTCTTTTCGACAAGTTGCTGTAATGCGGATCGTGAGGCATGGTACCTCGTCCGACTTGTTGCGGGGGAACAAGTGCGGCGCCAGTTCTTTGGCTGTCTGCTTGCAGGTGTTAAGGAGGCCCATCACGGGCTGCTCGTCGCAGTTGAAATCAAAGTCGACGGGGAGAGGCTCGGCGACCATGGCCCAGATGGTGTTGCGGAGCTCTGGGGGCAGCCGCAATAAGGGCGGTTGCTGGGCTGTGAAGCCTCCCATGGTCAAGCCGCTATATTCTCGATATTTTCGATGTGAAAATGACGGCAGAATCGGATTTCTGGGCGAGTTTGATCAAGGAAATGGCGATTTGTTGGAATCAGAAATTGAAGACAAGAGTGAATGAGGCATCCTCGTTTCAGTCATCGACAAGCACTCAGCTTCAGGTTCAGCCTGGAATGGATCACACATTTTAAGTGGGTGCTTTTTCCCCGGATCACGTGATGTCTGGGATGCCTGGTGTAAGATCTCATGGGAAGGAAGCATCACAGGTATTGCACTTGCCTCATTTCACTATAGGTAGGTACGTCAAATAAATGACCTGAATTTTCATTCTCTTTTTCTCTCAAGTAATTTTTCTTCCTCAAGGGCTTCGTCAACAGCCCGATGCTACACAAACATCTACCTTCTGGCATCCACCAGACCACCGTTGATGACTGATGAGCTATAAATGAGGTGAACTACCCCGGTATTTCACCTTGTACTTGCAGCTTGTTTTCCACGCTGAGAAGAAAGCAACTGGATTGTGTACGAAAGAGGAGAACTCTGACCAGAAAAAAACAAACAAAGGTGAGAATGACGCCCGGTTCGACTCATTAAAAGCTAATCGATTCGTATTTTGATAGAACTTCACATGTGACAGGTCGGTCCTTGTTTTCTTGGTTTACCATTATCAACTGCGACACAACATCACTGCAATATTCAAGTCAGCCCAGCACATCTCACAGGAATGGCCCCAACGCCGCTGCTCCAGAAGCTCCCTGGAGAACTGCGCAATGAGATATGGGCGCTGGTTTGCGCTCCTCCCAAGCAGCAGCGACGAAAAGAGAAAGACAAACCCAAACCATTGGCCATTCTCAACTGCTCCCGACAAATCTCACGAGAGGCATCGTCAATTGCGTTCCGCAAAAGTGCAAGAGGGCACATCCCTCACCTCAGCATCCTCATCACGGCAACGTGCCAGAAGAATGCCTGGGTGACCTTGACAGCCGAGCCTGTGACAGGCGGGCCCTTCGCCAACCGATTCAACCCAGTGCACAGCTTCGACATCAACAATATGGACAACCCAGTCTTCGACGTTCTTCGTGAAGCTCGACAGATCAATGAGATCCACATCCACTTCAACGGTCCAGTATTCGCCGACGAGCCACTGCATCACTATCAGCTTCGAGGTAGATCCGTAGCCCGATTTGGAAACAAGCCCATCCATGACGTCAAGGGCTTCTGGAAGCAATGTGATGTCCCATTTCTCTGTCACTGGGCGAAAGCTACAGATGTCGCTCAGTTCATTGGGTCACTCAAGAGCATTGGCAAGCTCACGATCTACTTGAACAATTGGCAGCTGCTCCCCCACCGACAAGATGGCAAGCACTGGAAATATTGGCAAGCTGTTCCCTTCTACAAGTTGACCCAGGAACCGGACCTGCGAATTCCGATTCGACTTTTCAGACTGCTCTTTGAGGCTTTCTTGGACGAGGAGCATACCCCCAATCTCGTCATCAAGGAGTGCAAAACTGGCTTCGGCCGCATCATCTTCCCTCAGAAGAACCACGCTTGGCAGATGTCTTTGTTATCCATTGAACCTCCCATGTGCAAACATGGAGATGGATGGGCTGACTTCCAGGAGGGGCTCGGACCGATTGAGAGACCATTTCCTTCCGGAGGAAGACCCTTTGTCGACCCTGGAAGTCTCTTGAATGCGTACAAGTCGCTGCTCGATCAGCTGAGTGACGACAATCACGACGTTGGGGCTCTTCGACAGCATCAGGCGACCACATCCAGATCGTCAACTCGGAATTTCTTCCATCGACTGCGAGATCACGAGGACCACCCAGTCCCTACGCCTCTAATGAGATTGACCCAGAAGGCCTTGCAGCGCGAAGCAGCAGAGAGGGATAAGCATCGAGAGGAGGATCAAGGTGATCCGAAGGGATTCAAGGGAAGTGATTGAGTATCAAGTATACTTTGGCACAGTGGTATTGGACGTCCGAAATGGGGCAAGTGGAAATGTACTTCCTTGGGAGTTGAAGTCGACGTCAGCATTCATACAGCCAAAGCAGGGTAACAACGTAACAACAAGTTCAGGACAGTTTCTCTGTAGTGTTTTCACCATCAAATAGTGACTAGGAAACAGAGAATCAATCGTTCGTCTATAGATAGTTTCCCTACTTGGTTTCGAAGCAGCCCTACAGTAGTAGCTACCACCACGCATGGCCGCGTCGATGCATCTAGAACGTAGTCCATCAGGCTTGCTCAAGTCCACCTTGACCGGTCTGCATTACCCTTCCTGATGTCGACGGGCTGTTACCTTCCCAGGACTCCTCAACCGCTCCATCTCAGCTCGATAAGCTGCTGTGAAGCTCTTTTCGAATGATGGTCAATCATGAAGAGCAACAAAAATACACACCGATGAAGGCCCCTGCCGAAGTCCCCTCCTGGGGCTTCCAAGATAATTGTACGAAGATCCGCGGTGATGGGAGCAAGAAAGCAGTCTTCTGGGCCTGCTGCAAAAATGACTCATGGCTGCGGAATCTTGGACCGCTTCCAACTGGGCCAGTGTGTCGGGAAAACCTAGGAAAAGCTTATTTCGCGGAAGAACGCGGACTACTGGCGCACTTGTGAGGACTGCGGACTGAAAGATCCGGAGAGACCGACAATATACCGCTGCAAGTTGCTGGCCGATGCCTAGACATGGAACGGAGTATGGGCGTGTTGAGACTGAGAACGAACTAGTAAGTTGCGGGGAGAAAACTCAATGTCTCGTGGTTCAGTGAGCGGGAGCCAGAATGCAGTGCCAAAGATAAGGTACGTATAGAATGATTTCATCGGCAACGACTACAGCAGGTGGGTTTGTTCCGGGATTAGGGAGGAACGGAACTGGGGAAACTACACCAACAATTTCCCTTGGTCGGACTACACCAGTCACAGAGTGGTCTGAATTATCCAACAATCATAAGCGTGCAAAATCTTTGCAATAATCCTCCGACCTCCATCAACCTTGATCAACGGGCGAAAGTCCGTAAACGCCGGCGCGTCGGGGGTGTTCTCCATGTCGACCTTGACGAGAGAATCCGTCGGAATGATGCCTATGACATCGTATCGGGTCTTGAAAAAAAGCGCTCGTACCTCATGTGCCCAAGAATGCATGGAGGTTGTTGTAAGAGCCTGGCAGAGGCTGCCGTCAGCTGGCGCTCTCAACCTGTTATCGTGGTTACCTTGTGACACACAAGGTCGAGTAGGGCGCTGTCCGCTTTCACAACACTATCGACATGATACCGAACGGTCTTGGTGACGTGTTCGTGGTCTGAATTGGAAATAGCTGTGGTAGTTTTAGACCTGTTGAGCAGGTTTCTTTGGTCGCCGTAGCTTGATGAGTCGGTGATCTCGCAAGGCAGACTTGATTCTTTGAAGTTTTCGTTCTGCTGCCTTATTAGCCTGTCCGGCTTGAAAACTCTATTGAATATCCAACATTGCAAGCAAAAATCAAGTTGGCTTTCACATTCACAGTTGCTTTCCAATCAAGATCCGTGGATTATCAGGTTTTTTTTCTCATGTCAAGATAAACACCTTGATGGCATCAACATAAAAGACATCGGAGGGACAAAGATCTTACAAACCCCGGCCAAAGACCGAATCCGTAGTGACGCAGCTACTAATCATCTCGGAGGGATCCACCAAATGCTTATAATACGAGCGGGGGATGTAAAGCATCTCATCCCCACGTCGTGCTCTGATATTGTATCTAGGCGTACGTAGTAGGCTAGGTGTTTTAAAGCCCTCTAGGAACAGGGTTAGACTACCCATGATATATCTCAAGAACGATTCTACGTGTGACTCGCAAGTTCTGTGGAATACATTTCTCTGTCTTCTTTTTCTCTCTGCACAGAAATGCGGCACAGTGACGGCATCTATACGAAACATTGCGGAGGGTAGTAATTCATTTCTTGGTGCAGGGTATCTCTGCTTGGCTAGTGTTCGCGGGCTTATCGCCATACCGTACAACATACAAACAGATTCCTCGCTCTTGGAATGGTTCTAGGAGCGGTTCTAGTGTCCGCAAGAACCAGCGGATCCCCCTGGCACATGAGCTGATCAAGAATCAGGATCGCGACTCACAACTGTCTGGGTAGATCAAAACTTACCCTCGCAATCAGCCCCCAAACAGCAGACGTTGCTTCCAACCTGACATGCGCCTATTTTCGAGCTAGTTAGCTGGCTAAGTCGAAGTTTTTGGAGCTCTTCGTTCCATCCTAGAGCAGGACGTTCAAAGTCAGATGGGATAACGTGGTGGAGACCTACCACCAGCTTGGACGCAAGCTGATGGGAACATGTCGAATTAGTCAAGATTCGCAAACGCAAGAATGAATAAAGGATTTTAAGTAAATTGGGAGTAAACATACCTACAGCACCCAAAGAGAATGTGCTCATGACGATGAGGACTGAGGCGATGTTGAACTGCATTTTGTCTTGAAATGTAAGAAAATAGACGGTGTTGTGGAAGGCGGCTTGGGGAATGTGGAATGAGACAATGAGATTGCAGATAATGATGGTTCTTCCTGTTTCCTGGAGAGAATCACCGTGGCAGAAGACGCAGCCTACTTATAGCCTTGAGAGTTATATGCATTCAACGGCTGCTTCTCCATCCAAGTATCCGGGCACCGCGGGCTCGTGGAAGGCTACGCCGACCTTCAAGATGTTCTGCTGACCTGAGTCGACGGTTTTCTATTTGACTTTCAGACAAAGTGGATATGCTCATGATTCAGTTGTTGATTTGGTGGATCGTCGTGGAGCAGCTACGCCCCAAGTATCATGATATACAGCTAGATCACCCTGGGGTTCACTGGTGGATAATAGATCTCGGTCTCTCTTCCTCAGGTCCCGAGAAAACGATGCTTAAAAGTTTCATACCCGCATGATGGGAAAATCGGACCCATGACGTCGCCACTCAGACGGATGGCTGCAGAAGAATGACGTTGCCAGTCAGACGGGTGGCTGTAGAAGAATGGCTTTTACCATAGGTCCGGATACCCGTGTGAGGATTATGCATGTCAAGATACTTTGGGTCGCGCATTATTTCCCGCAAAACGCAAAATGCAGCCAAGGTCGTGAGTAACGCTGTCGACCCTCGCTAGCTGCCTGGTTGGGTGCGTAGCGTGTCCCCTGTTGTCGAGCAGTGCTTGGTAGAATACTCTCTTAGAAGATCTTGGTGATGTGCTACAGCTTTCCGTAATAGTCTTGCAAAACTTGCATAACTGATTTGTCAAGCCTCTGAGACCCAGTCTTGTTATTTGTAGAGGCTGTAGGGAATACTGCCATGGTGATCACGTTGAACTCTGTTACAAAAGAGATTGAACAGCAGAGTCATGCCTCGTGAATCAAGCTTTTAGTAAGAGGAGCCGGCCGGGCGGTTTACACCTCACCTTACCCATCACTGCCACCATATCTCGGCTTCTCGGCTGAGATGTGGTGGGACGGAGGGTGGAGTGAGGTCAGGGGTCTGCTACCGGCTGGACTCGGCTGAAACCCTGCAATAGACCGAAGATTCCCTCGGAACAATTGGAGGCTTCTGAAGACCTTCTGAATAAGGTAGATGATGAAATCTGGATCATTCTTGCTTATGGAAGCTGTGGGGCAGACATTTGCATTCAGGTAGGTAGTCAGCCACATTGAAAAGAGGTATTCTTTGGACGTTGCTTGGAAGCACAATTTGACATGAAGAATGCATTTCTTCTGCCTATCTGTATGTGGTTCTTTGAATCATGGTACGAGGGCTTCGTATAAGTTGCGAGCATGCGTCTCTGAATCACATGTAGTACGAAGGCTCCGTATAAGTCGCGGAAATACTAGTGGGTCCTTGAATTATGGTACGAGGGCTTCGTATAAGTTGTGGACATCCTTGCTATTCGTATTGAAGCCGAGTTACTCATCCGCTCTCCACAGTTCATACTTTCAGGCGGCCGCGGAAACCAACTTTTGGCCGCGCCGATTACTTGATGCATTGAGTAAGCTGAATATCGGAATCTCCATTATCCCGTGTACATTGAATAGGGCCCGGCTTATGCGACGCTCAATTCGTACATAATTCATGATGTCATAAGTCAGAGCACACAGCAGGGCGTATATAAAGTGGTTTGGAGGAGCTTGAATTGCTTCAAAATAAAGGAGCATAAGTTGTGAGTGTACAAAGCTCGTGGAGGATGTCACATGAAAAGACGTCTGTTAGACTGAAACCATCGTGCTTGACATAGGGATGTTTCCTGACGTGTACAATATGTTGTGTTATGGCTTATATGTGTCTTACCTTAGACGGGATTAGTTTGATCTGATTCCGGATGCGAGGTACGAAGACCAGCGCTTCACTCAAAGCAACTCCAACAACTACTCAATCAGCTTACTTTGGAAATATCGCCAGTCAACCAACCAAGTGTGAGGCTCAAGTTGAGTTTGTTGATTTGGCTAGAAGAATTCCCCCCTAGTTGGATTAATTATTTTTTTAAAAGCAAGAAAGAGGTCGAAAAATGGGAACTCAAAAAAAGAAAAGAAATGGAGAAGAAGAAAAACCGGCGCTTTTAACGTTTTGAACGCGTCCCTACGTGTTTAAAAGCGTTTCATTTACGAATCAATTTTGATAGAAAACGCCTAATCAGCTTTCTAATCAAGTTTCAGAAAATCGACAGCCAACCAACCGACTATTGGGCCAAAGTTGAGTATGTTGCTTTCAATGAAGCGCCGACGAAGACATCGCTCAAACATTCGGCATCTGAGTTCGGAGTCAATTCCTCTTGCGTTGATGTTGAGCTACACCATGCCGCATGCGCGTGGCATCAGATCCTGCGGAGATTACTGTTGCGATATATTCTTCCCCTTTCATGGCACAAATCTAGGTGATGACTTCTCAGTTCGCAAAAGCAATAATGACAGCTCCACCGCTTGGGCCAGAAAGGATGGTTTCGGCTATTTTTCTCCCCGACCGCACATCAGGACTGACTTTTCGTTTTCTCCCCCTGAAAATCCCTCCTTCTATTGGAAAAAGACTTTCCTTAGGGGGAAAGTGCGCAAACCTAATCTCAACGACCGATGCGGCCAATGATTCCTTTGAAAATAGAAGAGATCTTAACTTGACACCGGGCCATACTCGAATGCCTCGAGGCACTTTCGCCTTTGCGCGATGTCCAGCTCAGGGAGCTTTGCAGCGATAGAACTCGAAACGACGCATTTGTGCAACGTATGGACGAGACTGCACGGATCTAGAGCGAGATCGAAACCTCAAGAATACTCACCGAGAGTCTGGGAGCCAGATTCGACTTTATCCTGTAGCTTTTGGTGGTAGAGCTCTTATACTGGATTTTTCCGAATGGCATATCATGCTAGAGGCCGTACGCTGAGACAAAGTACCATGGAGGACTGAAAATGAGCCTCATGACACCGCGTTTCATCACCTCTCTTCCGGCGACTTCTGAGCATCAATGACCGACTGACTGAAGAATACAAGAGTTTTTCATGTATATCGCATCCCATGAAATCGACAAGAAAGAAATTGTCTTGTACGAGAGCTGACGAAAAAGATGCTCACCTGAATAATGTCTGGGCGGCATTGTACTCTCACGAATGTTGCCGGAAAGGAAGGGCGGTATCTTTCAGCACTGAGTTGTGTTTTAAAGCCTTAGGCGTTTAGATGACACACCATGGTATTCGCGAAGACTGAAACCGGGAAAGCACATGAGGACTTTGAGGATGGATATGGAGCGACGCATACGCCAAAGGACTCAACACCGTGACGTACCTGAACAGGTGGCCACTGATTGTAACGCTCGATCATATCCAGTTCTCGTAGTCCCCATCAAAGATCCTCCTCTAGCTATTGAGTTGGAATGGGGAGACTGTGTAGGAGTATAGCCTGGGGGCTGGAAGATGGGAAAAGGCTACGATGGGCTACTGCGAGTTGGCCTTGCGGAACTGCATGATTTGTAACTCTATTCCAATTTTAATTTTTCAAAACTCTGCAAAAGTTGGACCTATTTGGTTTGCTTGGGGATGAGCTTCCGGTCGTGCTACGACTTCATAAAATATGGACTCACGATGCAGGCAGGCGGGTTCAAGACGACTAGAGTGAAGAATTGTCTCTAGGACAAGATCCTCTTTGCCAAAATGCGAAATTTATTCTCATTGTTTTATAGTGGTAAGGCTATGTATGATGAAATTAGATAGCCGAGGTCAATGTCGTCATATCGACGAATAATTCATGCATCGATCGACCTTTTTCTTTGGTTGAGGTCAGTCACAGAGCGGTGCCATTGTGCAATGTTTTGTCAGCCAGGTGCTACGAGTATTTCTTTGACCGCCCCATAAGAAAACTTATGAAATTTGCATTCTACGCAGGTCTGATTTCGGGATCTGCCAACTTTCTCGCCTCTTGAAATGTGTATCTCCGATGACTAATGCTCCCATCTATATTTGACCATCATTTTCATTTCAATTTCTCGTTCGCACATGATATGAGCCCCGGCGTTTCCCAGAAATTTGAAATCTGGAGATGAAATGCAACTGGACCTAAAGATCCTAAAAATTTCGATGTATTAACTTAACCCTCAGCGGAACATACTGCACAAGAGCTCTTTGGAGAATTTTTCGACCGAATTTTTCTTAAGCATTTGCGAAATCCTAGGCGTAGCTTTACCTGATCCTTTGGAGTCAAGTCTCGCGGCACTATATCTAGCATCACAGCATTCGCAAGCTATTGAAACCTCCGTGCGGTATCCTCAGTTCCAATGCAAGGTTGACGAACAAAAATGCAAACTAGGGAACATGGCAAGGTTTCTAGCAACAATCAAGCGGAGACAGCCTCAACCTAAGAACGTCAGAGAATTTGATCCTTTGTTGCTTAATGCAAAACACTTTAGCTCTGTCAAACAGCCACTTAATCCAAATGTAGCGAAAATCCAGCGGCTACGAAAATACCTAGGGCTGCAAGACGATGACCTCTTACATCCGAGCCGTACCACACGAGTCTTCACTGTATTTCTCCCTTGCACGCAAATGCTTCTCGTAAATTTGAAGTAGTTCAGAACATTCACGATTAGTGTTCCGAATGTGCTGAAGCTTTGCGCACAAGAGGGGAGATTGGAGCTATCTCGACCAGAATGATCAGTAGGGAGCCTGCCGATGTTGCACACCGTGGCAATTAGACCATTGCAAACACCGACAGCATCTCAATGAGGGAACTCTGGGCTTCTGCAAGCTCTTCGTCGAATCGCGCCAACCATCATCCCCCCTTGGGAGCTGAACTGGTCATGCCGATGCCAATACCCGAATTGGCAAATGCAACCTGCCGCCCGCGCAATGTCGCGTGTCTCGATATTTTCGAATCAGAGATGTGGTCTGCGATGTTGTCTTTCCTGGTCCGTTCCCATGGACTTCTGACTTTCAAGTACCGCCCAACCGCCTGAAATGCAAATGAATGGAGGCTTCAAACATAAGAAACTGCCGAATCCATCGTCTCGTCAATACAGTATGTAAAGCATTGGGACCTCACGCGAGTATCTGGGAGTCTTGAGAGCTCGGAACATTCTATTTATTCCAGCCATCTACCGCGACTAGAGTTCATGAGGACTTTTGAAGCCCTCGGTTACTTGGCACCGGACAGCTTCTGCTACAATGAGACACAATCTTTAGGCAAGAGTCTCCCAGACGGACTGCGAACCACAGAAAATACTTGCATACATGAATCAATGCATGAAGATTTGTTAGAGCTGGCAGATTCAGCCAAATGGGATCCCAATCTAAGGACGATGAACCTTATCCTTAGCCAAATAGCACGAAATGCCTCACCATAATTATTGGAACCGCGGCCATCACTGGGAAATTTGGACAAACAAACGTGAACTTCTTGTTCCCTCGCGGATTGCACCAAAAACTCTGCCAAAAAAAAGCGTGGCCGTTCTCATGACCGCTTGCTTAGGTGGAATGATCATGTCATGAACGGCATTCACTACTAGACGATGGTCTGAAGGGCTCTACCCGCGTAGGTCGTATGCATAGGCCACAATCCAATATTCTCACCACCGAATCATCCTACAGAACTGTTCATAGCCCATTTCCAGCCGCTCCCTTCATAATTATCTCGAACTACCTATTTTAGAGCATTGTCTACTGGTGATGGCGGCAAACATGATCAATGCATGATGCGTCAAGTTGACCATCGGCAACTAATCATAGAACCTTCCGTTGCAGGTATTCTAGCGGCAGTCTAAGAGAGCTTCTAGAATGTAGAATCAAGAGAGAGCCTAGCTGGCTCAAATCTGTTTATGATAATCGAAAAGTAATTGTAACAACATCATACCTCACAAAAAGGGGCTGAGAGAATCAGCGGAGAAATGTACCTTGACTTCCAAGCCACCAGAACCACAAATCCCTTATTATTTGGGCCCCTGCACATTCTGTAACCAAATCGCCAAAATACATCATCTACAGGCCGAACATAGAAGTTGGAAGAAAACATGATCAAGGGTGACCAGTGACACACAGCTTGCAGTTGAGTGACTGAAAATTTGATTAGCCTTTTAAGAATCCGAGTACAATTGAGAACAACTCACAGCCGCCAGAATGCTGTTTACAACAGCAGCAGTGCATTTGGAGTCTTCCTTCACATCTGCTTTCATGTTAGTGAATGCATTGATTAATAAATTCTGCGACTTCATTTCTTTGGTGTTGCGCCTGAAGAATCCAGTCGAGTGGTATCTCATTGCATGAAGCTGAGTGGATTGAGGCGGAGACAAAAAGGGTCTCGCTTACCGAGGCCGCGAGCAGAGATTGCCCACATGCAGGTGACACTACCAGAGGCCAGAGATCCAAGGCAGCCTTGGAAAGTGTCAGCCAAGAAGACAACATATGCTAGAGTTGAGTTTCATACTGTAAAAACGACGCCATCCGCAATGCAAAAAGGGCACATCGCTTCGCTTGTCGATATCTCTGCGCTCAAGGTCCAAGTCGGTTTCTACTTCAGTCGTCAGTCTTGAGTCTTTTACGTGGACCCATGTCCACCACAAATATCATCTACATGAACTAAACGCCATACCTTTGAAATAGGTCTCCAGAACAGTCTTCGCGTCCTCGGGGAGATCGTTCGGAAGCTCGATATTCTCAGCAGCTCTGAGGGCAAGGGCACTCTCTCCAGAAGAGAGTTCGGTTGGGATGGCCAGAGCCGAGGGCGCCATAATAAGGCAGGCGAGAAGAGAGCTGAACTGCATGTTTAAGGATTTGCGTTGGAGAAGCTTTAAATGCCTTGGTGGTTTGAATGTTTGAATTGTTGATGGAGAGACAAGAATTCACCAAGACGAGAGGCTTTGGGTTACTACTTATGTGAAACGTTTGATACATCGTGATACTGACAAGCTATCTACACTTAGTCATTATGGCTACTGCAGAAGATGACTGAATACTGACCATCCTCTTCATCACTCATCTCAGTCTCATGGTTTCAATTACTTGGTATACAGCGAGATGGTTTTCATGCCACGCGGAATTAATCTAAGCCGTCATTGGTCGAATGAACTGACCTAAGTTGGGAAGTATACTGCGTATATTTTGGAGAGTTTAATGTTGGACCCCCAAAAAAGGTTCAGGAAATTGAATCTTATTCAAGAATTGGACTGCCTAGTGCATCGTTGGCTGGTGTTTAGAAATGCCGGCGAGTCAAGACGCATCATTCGACGATCCATGCGTGAACTCAAAAAAGCTTGAAGACGGATGAACCATGATCTGAGCTTTATACTGCCCAGTCAGAACATCGAAGCAACTCCACGAGGACTTTCTTTCATCTAAGTCTGTTATAGTTGTGGGCCGGTCGGAGTTTTGCCATGCGACTTCGGCAAAAAGCCGTAGACTTGTCAGCGACTGAGCTTAGAACCATCGTGAAGCAATCGCGAAACGTGGACGCTCGAGATCATCTCATAGGACACCGGTTAATCCAGGGCCAACACGAGGTGGAAATTGATCGTGATGGGTGACACTTGAGAACATCTCATAGAACGGTGATTAATCTAGGGACAACACGGGGTGGAACTCCGTCGTGATGGGTGACACTTGAGGTCATCTCATCCGGCACTGGTTAATCTAGGGACAACGCTTGGTGGAAATTTATCTTCATTGGTGAAACTTGAGGTCATCTCATAGAACGGTGATTAATTTAGGGACAACACGTGGTGAAAATTGATCTTGATTGGTGAACGCTTCGCATAGTTGTGGTCATGACATCGAGGAGAGTCACGACGACTGGAGGCTATGAGAAGTCAAGCTTGAGACGCATGTATATATAGCGACTAGATAACGCCCAGTGAAACAAGAACAAGCTACACATCGCAGCAAAAGAACACCATCGCACTCTCAGTTTCCAGCTCACACTCGAGATCTCTTTCAGCTTTCACAATCAACAAAGTCACAATGGCACGCTTTAGCAGACCCGTTCTTTTCATCCTCACTACCCTCTTCCTATGCTACGGCTTCAGCACCGCCTTCCCCTCCCTAGCAGGAGTTCTCGAACCCCGTTGCTGGCGCAAAGCTTGCGACGACTGCGAGCGCGTGACCGTTACCATCGATCACCCTGGTTCCTGCAACAATGTTAACCGCGACAATCTCAAGACAGCCATCGACAACACTTTCTCCACCTATTACGGTAACTGCAGAGGCGAAGAGGCCTTCTTCAACAACCAGGCGATTCCCGGTATTCAGGGAATTGGTTGCAGAGTCACTGTCAACTTCCCTCGTGGCAACAAGGGCGTTGACTGGGGCGGTATGATCGGCTCCGACCTGATTGGAACCGGAAGCTGGGCAATCTCTGGAACCTCTACCGATGGCAGTGTGCACTGCGGCGGTTCCTGCCAGTGGTAATTGCTCCGACAACCAAGGTCTGGGCCAGCCGCATGATATGAGCACTACGCAATCTGCTATAAGGTTATGGTCTCCAATATATGTGCCAAGGGCATTTGGGCGGAGATGGGGTCTTGGGGGTTGAGGCCGAGTTTCACAGATGGATTCAAGTTTTTTCCCATTCTTCGGTGTGCATTTCACCGCGTTTGTTTTTGTCAACATGAACTTTTGTAAGATTTCAGGCTTGCAAAGTTTCTTTTTTCAACCAACTTTCCTAAATGTGATACATGGACAATATTATTAAATCAACGAATATCATTTACCGAGAGTCTTCCGGAATTATCCAACGCCTTATGTTGTAGTTCGGCTTTCAACACACACTTGCTACAGACAGACACCAGAGACAGCGCAATTGATGCGTTATTAAGGATGATACTGATTCCGTGACGTCGCCTACTGCAGATCGTTGGCCACGTTTTCGCATCCCGCGGGTTGCATATCATTCTTGGCTGCTGACTTGCCAAGCAGGAGCTGAAAGCCTGGCGGAGGTGGGGATTCGTCATACAAGCGAGTGCGATTCCACTGCCACACGGGATGCCGCTAGGTTCCAGGCAGCCTGAGGGACCAGTTCTAAGCAGAAGTTGTATTTAAGGAGCCTGAAGCCTGCAAACCACAGAAAGATTTGATGTCCCCTTCGGCATCTCGCTAGCTTGTTCCAAACTCGACCTCTCTTAATTTTACTTAGACTTTCCGACTACCCGAGATGCTTACTCTCTGAGTTGGAGAACCTTCACAATACTTTACGATAAAAGGCTTTTTTCCTACAAGAACACCCAGCCGAGTACAAACATGCCGGCCAGCATGATCAGTGAGAGTAAGAGAGTGGCTTCTCAAGCAGCCGCTAGCCTAGTTCAGAGCGTTCGAAAAGAGCGGGATAAGGTCGTCGTAAGGACTGGAAGCAGTGACAGGGGAAAAAAGCATGGCCTCGCGGAAGAGATGACTCAGTCGGTGGCGGCGGGCATTGGTATTATTTCTGAAGCCATGCACCACCGAAAAGAGAAGAAGACAGAAGCTTCGGATCGAGCCGAATCTCCGCCTTTGCCAGGTATTGTCAGCAGAACGGACTCCGAACCGAAACTGCTTGACGGAGGAACGGCGAAGTTGGACGGCAACGACCAAGAAGTCGAAATGTCAATGCCACTTTCATCCCCTGCCAACGACACCCGTGAACTTGCTTCGGAATTCATCGAACGACATCCGTGCACGATTACTGGGGAGCCTGGGG
This sequence comes from Colletotrichum orchidophilum, assembly GCF_001831195.1. Lineage (NCBI taxonomy): Eukaryota > Fungi > Ascomycota > Sordariomycetes > Glomerellales > Glomerellaceae > Colletotrichum > Colletotrichum orchidophilum. The sequence continues at coordinate 434,627 of NW_019172973.1, read as the reverse complement.
GCAGACAGAGACTCTCACTACCAGTGTTAGTACCTCAGAGACGTCCCGAGAAGCGAGCTCGAGGGTTCATCCGGGCTTATGCACCCATGCTAGCCGACGTGGGTATTGATCAAGACATGTTCTTTGACTTAATCGACACCTTCAACAAGTCATTGGAGCCCAACCCCTGGATCAACGCTTTTAATCTGGCAGGGTTCGCAGGAGAAGCACTGCCCGACCCTGCATCGCTGCTCTTTGGATTCGCCGTCGAAAATGCTACGGAAGCTATCATGGAGGGCCAGAGTCTGTTCTGCTCGAACAAATTCTTGAACTGTGTCAATGCAGAGGTCTTCATCCCTCGCGGGTTAGTCTGCCTTGTTGTTACATGGCAGCCTGACAATGATGGCAGCCAGGTGACAGCCAACTTGGTGGAGGTGGTGAAGGTGCCTCTGACCAAGCCTTTTTTATTTCAGGGAATACCAGATGTCGCAGCAGGACGAACATCGTCCTCAAAGGGGTGGCAAGAGATGAAGATGCACGTGGGCGAATTGATGAGGCCCACTGGCGGCGACTTTAATTGGCCTGAGCCGGCGCCGCTCATCTACCCGAACCTTGAATGCAGTGCTCAGAAATCAGATGTCGGAGTCAAAAAGAAGAATGCTTGGGATAGAATGGAAGATTGGATCAACGGCCACTCAGACAAGCGCGCCCAAGCCAGCTGGATTGAAGAGAACAAAGGTTACCCGACGATGAACTTGATGCCAAAACCAAAGTTCAGGTCACGGTATGCCGATCCCAATCATCCAGCATCTAGTGGCGATCTTGTCTCGTTGATCACGGGAGGTCGCTGGAGGTTTACTAACGATGGAAAAGCCAAATCCAAAATACAAACAGAGAAGACAAGTGAAGAGCGTTCTAACAAAGAGAGGGAGAACCAGAAGAAGAAGAAAGGAGGATCAGAAAAGAACAAGAAGAGACGTAGTCTAGAAGCGGAGCGAGGGGGAAAGGTCAAGGGGGAGAAGCATGGGATGACGGACTGTCAGAAGGGAGGCAAGAAAACCCATGGTCGAAGAAGTCACAAAAAAGATATCGAGGTGGAATTTGACCTGGGAAGTGGGGGCGTGAAGGAGGACCACGCCGAGGAGGCGAAGACGAGAGCTGCTTCTTTAAGCAAGCCTAGTGGTGTCTTCAAGGGTCTGTTCCAAAAGGTAAGCAGGACTTTTGAGCACATTTTGAGCCTGAATGCTGATCAAACCAAAGGACGTACTCTACCTGGCCATCCTTAGTCTGTCATATGAGGAGAAGTCGACCAAAGACTGGGTTGGTCGGTCTTTACAGTAGATTTTGTGCGAATCAACAAATAAATCGAACTTTAGTGTTTCGAATGAGTGGTGGAGAAGAACTTTATAGCCTGTGTAATTTCCAGATGCGCCTGCGGATGTTAGGCGCTTTCGACTTCAGACCCTGGCTTCCGGCTTGAGATTTTTATCAACAGTAGATTTCATGTCGATTTTTTTCAGGACGCGGTCGGCGTATCTTCATCGAGCCCGTTTGTGATTGGGGGCAAGGGGCAGATTTGCTCCACAGAGATGCATTTGACAACTTGGAACCATTAACCACATGAGACATCTTGTGTCTGGCGGCTAAATAGCTTGCAGGCCAGCTTTTATCGTCGTTGTCAGATTTCCATGTCATGGGGTTAGCTTTCTTCACCCTGATTTATTAAAAGCCAGGCTGGTACATATGAGGTACTTGCATTGACTCTAGTCTAAGTGGCGCCCACCACTAATGATATGCATCCAATTTGATTTATTTTATCGAAACCGTTCGTGCAAAACACCAAACTCTTGAGCTGTTCCCATGATCTTAAAGATTTTCTTGCCAACAATGATATTGTTCAAGCCGTTGCTTTATTTCTTCTTCTCACCTTCAATTCAGCTACTTGGGCTCTGAAGATGGCTACCAGGACTGAAGCTTTCCGGTGCGTATCGCACTTCACAACTATAGTATGACCCATTCCTAGTTCGCTCCCAGCGCCAGAGTTCTGGACTTCAGTCGTCGGCATTCAAAAAATCAGATTCGGTCCAGTTTCTGTTCCCAAAACATGCAAATGGTGTCACAGTTTTCGCGTCAAACAATTATCTGCCAAAGCCGTAGGCCGACGAGACGACGTCCGTACATCCATACGCTCAAAGCGAGACTTTGAAACCGGTTCTGCAGAGGGGTGTCGCTGGTGTACTGCTGTAGTTCAGACACTTCAAAATCTCGATGTCATCCCTCAACAGTATCAGCGAGTCGTCCTGTTCATAATCAAGAGAGGGGTTTGCCAGCTGAGCTTGCCAGCCGCACGTGTTACTGTACAGTTCTACACTCCAATTGGTGAGCCTGAGACTACAAATAATTTCCGAAGCTATCTGTGCCCTTTCTGACGATAAATTTCACAACATCCGCCTGTTTGAGACGGTATCGCTCAGGGCAACGAGACGAGCAGCTGTGTGGATATTCACCAAACAACTGGTTTCATTCGTTCATGCATTCAGAACTGTGATGATCATCACACTTTCTGCAAACAGCAATCCCCGATTATTCCAAGGAGAGTCATTCATGTCGGCAACGCCGTAGACAGTCAGGCACGGCCGGTTGGGACTACTTAGATTGATACTAGCCCCTACGTTGCACTGAGTTACTGTTGGGGCAAAACTAGGAATTTCGTCACCACGAAAGGAACTATAGACAACCAAAAGGAAGCCATTGACGTGGAAGACTTCCCAAAGACGGTTCGAGCCGCAGTGGAAATCACTAAAGGACTTGGCCTTGAGTACCTTTGGGTAGATGATGTTTGCATCATCCAGGACTCCGCCGAGGACTGGGAGAAGGAGGCCGCAAAGTTGGCGCACTGATCGAGGAAGACTATCAGTACTCGCAGCTCAAAGTAGACCTGGACCCGAGGCTCATATATTAACGATTACGGGAGATCGCAAGCCGAACCTGCCGCTCAAGACGAGAGGTTGTACCCGTCAAGAAGGACCGTGACCTACACACAACACGAGTTGTTGTGGAATTGATAACCCCAGAGGGACTGCGAGTGCGATACCTACAGGGACATTGCTGCGAATACCCAGATATCCATCTTTTCCACAAGCACAATGGCCAGCCCACAGATCAGGTTTCAACAGTGGCACAATATTGTCAGCGAATTCGGTCAACGGCAACTATCAGTCGGTAATGACATATTTCCAGCGCTGTCGGGGTTGGCAACTGTCTTTCAGGAGAAGACAGGATCCTCTTACGGAAGGAAAATCTCATCAACGACCTTTTATGGTACACACCGAGGAGAAAGATGGAGGAGTTGAATGACGCGAATGCTCAAGACGACGTTGACTGTTACATAAGGTACCAATGTTCTCACGGGTGTCAGCTGGTGGTATAATAGACTTTTTCCAAGGGTCGTTTCTCTTTGAATTGGATCCAGGCGCGATACAGCCAAAACAATGGGCTCCCAGGGCTATTGTTATTGACGGCAGCACAAGTATTAGCGAAAAAAACCCTCTGGGGAACGTGACGGCCGGTCATGTCACTCGGCGTGGTCGCCTCGGTCAAGCGACCCTCGAAGTGGTCGTCACACGCCGCGGCAGGTTCAGGTCATATGCCACAAAAACAAACGGACAATGGGCAGATTTCCACGCCGATGCACGTCGAGAGGAGTTCCAAATTGGCACAGGCGATGCCAAGGTTGGCGAAGATGTATCTGTTCGTCATTCATCAGCTCGTCCCGAGGTTGAATCGGCTGGTTCGGAAGCGCCATTCATGTTACTCCATCTTGGAGACTGATATATCGCCAAGGAGAAGTCTCTGGACATAATATACCTTGTTCTGCGAAGGCCCAGCAGAAACAAACAAGTATGAGAGGCTGGGCCTGGCGTAACAACGAGTACAGCTTGGTAGCGAGGACGATGCCATCAGTCATGCAGGGGAAGGAGACGTCACTATTCAATGAGGAAACGGAAACCTCAATGTGAATACATGTAGATTGAAATCTGTCGGGGATTCCAGAATATTTGGAAACTAGTTGTGGCAAGTTCAAGGTCACACTGCGGACTTGGCAAGTTTAGCTACCTTGTGTGTTTATGAGAATCCAAGTCTTAATCGCGGAAAAATCGGATGCGGTGTTGTTCCTCTGTTACGGAAGTCTCGTACGATCTCTTGAACTTTGCTTCTGGTCGCTTGGCGTCTTAACTCAGATTTGACTAGTAACTCATCTTAAGTTTTTTTTAAATGGATGAATCAGTCTCAAGTTAAATTGACAGCTGCCAAGGGGGAAAAGAGTGATGCCAAATTACCGACGTCCCCTGAGTTTGACAGACTGTTTACACCATTCAATGGCAGCCTTTGCCGGAAATCCGAGCGCGCTTAGAGGAGTGGGGTCGTCTCAACTCAAACCCCATTCAATTTGCTTGAAACAACCGTCTCCCGGAGGCTCGTCTAACACCAATATCAGACAACACTATCCAAAGTCATATTCGAAGGCTTATAGTACTCTCAAAGCGCTTCAATCATATGTAATCATGCACATCTTGGGGGACTTGTCGGGGTTTCCGTGCCGGACGGGCGCAGGATGGTTCGGCCGCTAGTCGACCGGCGAGCCCGAGCTGACATGTCGATCGTATATCCAGCCGACGCTTCCAGCGGGAACCTCATGAAGCTTAATCGGTGTGCTCCTATTCTTGTCAACACTGACTGGGGCAAAATCAGTTTAACTTTACAGCCAGCCAGGCAAGTGCCGACAACTCGACCACGATGACCCGCCCATGATATGACGTAGCAAAGCATGGTTGGGGTGGGGTTTTTGCAACCTTCGGCCTGAGATGCCATCAAGTCCGGACGACACTTCTTCCCATCCCGGCCTGAGTTGGCGCTTTATAGTTTGTGTTGCAGGTAACCCTAGTACTTTTGGTATAGCAGCCCCTTTCTAGACGAAACTGCTATCGCATACTCCCTATGTCGTTCGCCGTGTCAGCCGTCTAAGTATAGCGCTACTCGGATCGTCGTGTTATGGAGGGGTCCCTGCGCCAAGGCGCTTCGCCTCTTTTCAAAAGCCATGTTTGAGGTCATTTCATCTATCGCGAGAGGTTTGCGGCGCTTTGACAGGGGTCGTGAAGCCGAGCTGGCTACAGGTATCGGCCGACTGCCATTAAAATGAAGCTTGGCTGAAAAGGTATATGAGCCATCCCGTCTCCCGCCGTTCGTCTGGTTTTACTTTCGAAGGAACTCTATCGCCCATCTCCAGCGCGAACAATCCCAGTCACTTTCGCCAAACATGGTCTGGTTTAGCCAAGCAGCCCTTCTCCTCAGCAGCGCGCTGCTGGTGGCAGACGTGCTTTCCGTCGGGGCCGTCCACACTATGATCCCCACGACGAGCTTCAACTCCCTGGCCGACTTTGCAGAGGACTGGGAATATCTCTACCCCTGGGGCACCGACCACAACGGCGCGGCGCGCATGAGCAAGGACAACGTAAACATCAGCGACGGCACGCTGACCCTCACGGCAAAAAGGGTCACCGGGCAGCCGCCGGCGACCCATGGCGGGAAAAAAATCAATATAGACTATCTCAGCGGCGCGATCCACGCTAAAGAGTATTTCACCGTAGCGCCCGGAGGCGGGTACGACTTCAGAGGCGAGGTTAGGGCGCCGACAAGGAAGGGTACGTGGCCCGCCTTGTGGACGACCGCCGTCCATGGGTGGCCGCCGGAAGTCGACATGGCTGAGTGGAAGGGCACTGGCAAGATCAGCTTCAACACGTTCAACACGAGTTCCATCGTTGCCTCAAAGGATGTGCCGTACCCGAGCCCGTGGAACTTCCACGCAATCAAGTGCGAGATGAGGGACCTGAACGGCAAGGATGTGCAGTCCAAGTTCTATTTGGATGGCAACCTCATTACGACGCAGGTCGGCGCCGGGTATGTGGGGCAGGCGATGTACCTGTGAGTAATAGTTTGGAATCTCAGCGCGGAGTTTACCAGATTGCTAACGCGAGGAGGGGAATAGCATCATCAACTTGCAAATGGAGGGTTCATCGGGTTCGCCCGGCCCAGCGAACGGTAAGTTTTCCCCATCAATTTATTATCAAACTCAAATCGCTAACAGCCCCACTCAGACACGATTTACCAAGTCCGAAACTTCGAGGTGCTGAGCTACAATCCTTTGTGACGGAGACGCATGATTCAAGCACTTAGCGACGCATGTATTGACCACGTTCTGTCTTTAATTTCCCTGTACCTACTCCATACCTCGGACCGCGCTCCTCGTACATACCCTTGCCATAGGAAATATCATGGATTCATAGACAGCGCTGTCAGAGGCAGCTAGCTATTGGAGTCAGCTGCGACCCTGTGACAACACATGATTCATGATGACATCTATTGCTGTCGCGCCCCGTGCACTAAAATCGCGAGAGAAGATCTGTCGTGCCCATTCATGATCCTTCCCAGGCTTCCCTGCGGCAATCAATAATCGGTTCCATCGATCACGGATAGATAATAGTCTCGCTTTTTGGTCCTGCGAATTACGTTAACATGTACCATCCGACGCAGGGTCGTTTTGACTAACATCAGTGAGAGGTCGTTCTACCGGGGTCAAGAAGATGAATTGCTGATGGAATTTATCCTGTGGACGACGCATTAGTTTATTGACCAAAGGAGGAGGGAGACAATCTCCAATACGGAATAACTTACCCATCTGATAGTTAGGCTCTGGTCGACGATTTCCGAGCTTACTTCGTTGAAGAGATCCCGCGACTTTTGTTTGTAGTCTGCTGTTTCAGTCGTGCCTTTCTGGGAATACGCAAGTGTCCATGTTGCTTGGGGTAGAGATTTGCCCATCGTGGATGCACTTTTTCTCTGAAAAGTTCTACTTATGTACGCTTAGCTTCTTGATGTCGCGGAAGAACTTACCTAAAAAATGCCTGAACTTTGGATAGAATGATGGAAAATCGGTTTAGGCTAAAGCGGGCGTCGGTCTACTCATATGCACATTTCCATAGCCCATGCCTTTAGCTGCGGGTTCAGAAAGAACCTTTCAAAATCCGTTACTGAACAACCTACGAGGTCGTAGTGTCAATTTGATGTTGAATGGATTTACGGCGTACCTAAGGAAAGAACTTTGTGATAAAGTCGAGACAAAGTCTTTTCCTCCCCTGCTCTATCGACGAGGGCCCTGCAAACTTTCGAGAAAGTAATCAAAGAGTGCAAGCAAATGCAAGCAAAACTATCGTTATTCTACCTTTCATTGTGTAGTCGTCGATCTGTTCACTGTTAAATCTTGCAAGGCTATTGAATTTTGAAGGGAACAAAGCATTAGTTGAGTTTCATTTCTATCCTCATCCACTGCTTCTTGGAGTAGATGATGGCACCGTCTTGAACGAGTGAGAGGGAACCGAAAGGAACATGAGTTTTCCTAAATAAGGTACTTACGCAGAAATCAATAGCTGAATTACCTCTTTAAGTTGGCCGTACCAACAAAGATGCCTTAAAATTGTTTTCTCTGTTGAAGAAGGCATCACAGACTACAGTGACATACGCACTCTCTCTACTATTGGCTGTCATGAGGGAAAAGAGGGGCACGAGTGGCCAGCATACATGACAGATAATTCCAGCTTACATAAGGCATTATGCTGACACAAATGTCACGTGGGACCGTGTTGGTCTCGTGTCTGCTTCGCTCGCGTATCCTCGACCCCTGCCTTCTCTCTCCCCCACCTTCTTTGATTCCCTGGTTGTTTGTAGCATCACTCACATTGCTGTTCACCAAGTCGAAGCCGGTCCGACAATGATATGTCACGATGCCGCGGTCCCAAATCCTTCAAGCAGCAGACAAGAAGTCCATTGAGGGCAGTAACGAATCGCAAGACAGCCAAGCCATTTTCGACCGCTATGTGGCAGAATATGGGATCGGCGTGGTAGGGGCATTTTTGCTTTTTCCTGGTGGCGTTTCCCCCCAAGTGGAGGTGTACTTTTGCCTGCGTGCCTGCTGCTGGCATTGGATTGGATTGGATTGGATTGCGACAATTTAGCACTGCGACGACACAGGCCTTGCTGCGACCTTGCGCTAACTATCTCGGGCGCCCGTCACAGACAAGCAGCTCACCCCCAAGAGCATCGTCGACCGCGTCGCGACATATTTCAAAAGGCAGCAAAAGGCGTCGAGATACCTCCCTTTCGCGTCATTCTGACCCTCTAAGCCATACCGAAACTCCGCCCATTGCTCTTTCGATCCCCAGCACTGCTCCGCCGGCAACGAGTACCGAAAACGCGGTTTGTCACGCCCCCACCAATCTGACTAGGGTGTCTCACATGGAACTGGGATGGCACTGACCAGAGTAGCTACCCCAGCACGACCTCGATCACGAAACTCCGTTACCCGCGTTGCCTGTTGCCGTTGCCGCTGCCGCAGCCGCAGATCCAGATTGCGACCCAGATCCCAATACAACTCCTGCCTGTCAGCCCTCGACTGAGCTCACCAAGGCGAAGAATTCCGACTTTCTCGCACCGCCAATAGTGTCTCATGGCGACCAAGACTCGGTAAACTCAACGCCTGGCAAGGCCCCCGCACCATGCACTGCCGACAAAACCGCGAAGAAAGTCAATGCCCTCCTTCGATCATCGGGCCGCGCGCTCTCCACAAAAGTCAGGATGGACGTCTCGCAGCAATCTCCCACTCAAGATAACGACGGTCGGGACTACGAGAACTACTATGAAGGCCCTTCTTTCGTCGAGACGAGTCCAATTTCGCAAGACCTTACCGCCGACCACCAAACGCTCCACGAGGAGGATTCGGCCGTCGTTGACTTCGGCAACCTCGATCGCCTGATCCAGGGTGACACCCAAGGCGACGAAGAGCCTTCGTCCTTTCCCGACGATGCCGCCCCTATACACACCCGTGGAGCTTGGCGGAACCGCACCTCCAGTTCTCAGCAACAGTCCTCCGTCCAGCGCCCCGACGGTCAGTCCCCTTTGCTGCCGACAGCTCCTCCGCCACATACTCCAGCGCAACGTCACAACCCCTTTGCCGGGAAGAAGCTTGGCGATCCTGCTTTGGCTGGATCTCAACTTTTCGGTCAGACCCAGTTCTCCTCCGCTGTCAAGCATTTTAGCCCTACCTCTTCGAGACCATCGCCGCACGTGTACGCCCATAACTCCATCTCACCCAACATAGCCGAGACGTCACCTCTAAAAAACCGGTACAACATCACATCACCTCCTGATTTGCTTTCTTCGAGCCCCCAAGCCCTTCGACTAGATGGCCCAGCGCCTCAAGACCGCGAACGTAGCCCAAGCAACTCCGGGCCTCCAGAAAATGGCACTGTGCCAGAATCCCCGCAAATGCCCACGGCCAACATTCGGGGCCTGCCAGAACCGATCGAGACTTATGAGAACATGGTGGATTCACAAAAGAGAAAATTGAAGAGTATCGAGGTCGAAGACGAAATGTCTGGAGAAGAATCCGACAACATAACAGCAAAACTCGAGCGGAGGAAACGGGCTGCACTCAAGAAGGCAGCAGCTGCAAAAGATCTTACGACCATACCGGTACAACGTGCAATCTCCCGTGGATCTATCGAGGTGCCATCAACAACCAAGAAACCCAGGAAACCCCCGTCAAGGAGGTCTCGATACCGTGCCCGACGCATAGATGATGACTCGACTGCATCAGAGGATGATGCAGACGGGTTTACAGTAGCCGATTCCCAAGGCCACGCAGCCAATCAACAGACCCGCGACAGAACATCACCCGATGTTGCAGATGCAGTCAATAATATTAAACATGTACTTGTTTCGAGCAATGATGCAGTGCCCGACAGTGCCGGAGCCACCCAGAAGTCTGCCTCGAATGGTATCGTACCCGGCACGGAAAGTTCAGGCAATGGATCTCGGCCTAAGGACCTCATTCCGGAAACAAGCCCCAACAACACCCAATCTCGACCCGATGGAAGAAATGAAATGTCGCAAGACGAACCAGTGGAAATCAAGAAGTCCCAACAGACTGAAGAACCAGACGCGCCGGCGACACATCCCATGGACGTCAATCCCGAAGTCGAACTTCTACCCGAGACTCCTGAACCTCCCCTCCCTCAACCCTCTCGCCGATCGAGTCGCAAATCCAAGCCGACCCTCAAGGCACAAATCCTCAAGGGTGCTAGTCTTGCCGGCGTGTCCTCGGATGCCGCTGGAACTGACGAGGCGCTACTGACTTCCAAAGATGAGCCAGATGCAGGTCAATCCCCACAAGTACAGGTCACTACTGCGGTCGATAAGGCAACAGCTGCACCGATCTATGCGGCCATTGAGGTGGCAAATTCGGCTATGGACGAAGAACCGCCTATGCCATCTTCACCGCCACTGCCAAAGGGTTGTGCTAAGAGCGCCGGATCTGTAGACGCGGTCCTCGTGGAGAGTGTTGCCGAGCAAGGCCCGTCGACACCCGGCATTCGTGCCCATCCCGCCGCCCCAAATGCTCCTGGCTCAACAACGTCGACGCTCAGCGTTCTTACAAACACGCCGGTTCCGTCTTCCAAGACTCCACCGGCCTCACAAGAATCCGTGGAACTTCCACCTCTCTCGCCAGACAAGTCCAAATGTGGACGCCAGCCACCCAAGGCCTTGTCGAAACTTGCTACCGGATCGAGGGTCACCAAGCAAGGTACACGGAAACAGGTTCGGAGGGCAGCCCGCCTTGACTCTGCATCGACAGATGAGCTACATCGATCACCTTCCATCAATGGATTCGAGAACAGCATTATTCAACCCCCAAAGACCACAGCCCGCGGCAGCCGCCTATCCATGCTCTCTCACACTTCGAAGGACAACATCAGCAGGCCTACCATCTTTGCTGGCATGGCCTTTGCGATATCTTTCCAATCAAAAAGGGACGGCGAAAAAGCGGACCACTACGAACAACGACTTAGCCAAAGCCGCGAAATCGAGAAGATGATTTCACAGTGTGGTGGCTTGCTGCTGAGTAACGGATTTGACGAGCTCTTCGAGCCCAATGCTCTCGGAAGCACGGCAACCAGCCCAGCCTCAGAAACGAGGGACGATAACCCGCTGATGCTGACCCCATTCGCGCAGACCATTGGGTTTACTGCCTTGATCGCTGACGGGCATTCTCGCAAAGTCAAGTACATGCAAGCGCTCGCACTTGGGCTGCCGTGCATATCAGACCGTTGGATTATGACTTGCATATCGAAAGGAGCTGTGGTTGATTGGCTTCCATATTTGCTTTGCGCTGGTCAATCCACCTTCCTCCGCGATGCTCTTCGATCACGATACCTTGCGCCCTACTCGGCCACCGAGGCCCGGCTTGTTGACGTTGTTGAGCGTAGACCTAAGATGTTGGAAGGAAGTCAGATCCTTCTTGTGATGAAGAAGTCTAGGGCTGAAGAAAAGAAAATGCCCTACGTGTTCCTAGCACACGTTCTCGGCGCCACACTTTCACGGGCGTACAGTGTCGACGAAGCAAAAGAGACTCTTAGGCAGCGAGAGGCACTCGGAGAGCCCTACGACTGGGTCTATGTTGACGAACATACCGGATCGGAGGAGGAACTGTTCGGCACTAATCCTCCTGCGTCGAAGCCTTCAAAGGCGTCAAGGAAGCGGAAGAGTGCTGTGCCAGCGACTGAAGATGCTCCTCGGCCGCCGAAAAAGATCAGAACTTTGAGCAATGAATTGGTAATTCAAAGCCTGATTCTGGGGCGGATGATTGAAGAGGGTGAGTTAGAGGCCTAAGCCACATTGGAATGACCTGAATTGTATTACTATATGAGATTTGGGGGACAGGAAAAAGGATGAGGGGAGTTGGCAAAGGGCACCTCAACTGCGTTTGAGCATGGGACGGACATGTCATGGCGATGATACATTTTAAGCGGGAGAGCGAAGCCTTGATGATTATTTGGTCAATGACCAATGCCGCTACTATCATTCGAGATGAATCGACATGATTGAAGCCATGATTTTCACTACGAGATGAGGAGTGATATGAACAATGGATCACAAGAGTCACAAAGTGAGACGAGTTTTTGAATGAGCCCGAAAACAGTAATCAATTGAGAGTCGAGCTATGTCATTGAAACAAAACGCCACAAACTCCTATTCATAGTAACGTAACTAATGATTGACCAATCTCGACCTGTTGGCATTTTATGCCCAGTCGGGGTTCTTCCATGAATATTGATTCCTGCTGTTTCGAGCTCAGACCACGCTAGGCGTGGGCGAGGGCGTTGCGAGACTGGTGACTGGCTTGCGTTGCGCCCCGCTGTTGTTTGAATCTCCTCCCTTTGTGAGAGTGGTGGTTGTTGTCGGGAGGAGACGGTAGTGTTCGTGCGAGTGACCGACCTGGGATCGGTGAGTCGCCGCCGCCGAACCGAAGCTGTTGATGGCCACCAGACCCTGTGGGATTTGAGGCTGTTTGGTGCGGGTCTTTCTGGTGGTGGTGGTGGTGACCTTTGGCGTCTTGTTGGCGTTGCTACTGCGAGGAGGAGGAGGAGTAGTAGTAGTAGTAGTAGTAGTAGTAGTAGTAGGCGCCGAGGCGGAACACGAGCCGTGGATGCCGCCGCTGCCGCTTGTAGGCTTTGGCGTCTTGGTTGCGGTCGAGGCCTTTTTGGTGAGCTTGGCCTTTGGCTTGGCGGTCTGAGGAGACTTTGCCTGCTTGGTGGAGCTGGATCGCTCAGAGACGTGTGTTGTTTTCTTGACTCCAGCCGGGGCTGGCTTCAGGACTTTGGCCACCGCCACTCGCTCGATGCGGATGTTGGCGGAGCGGGAGGTGGGCTTGAGAAAAGGCATTGTGAAGGAGTTGGAGGAGGAGGTAGATTGAGGTCGAAGAAGAGAGAGGTAGAGAGGATATGTGAGAGAGGTGAGGTGAGTTGTGGTTGTTCAATGCTTTTTCTGAAGGCTCCTGTGGAGTGGTGATATTCAGTGTAAGAACAGCTGACGTCCTGGGAAGAGTGTATGGTTGTCTGAGCAGGGGAAAACGAACCTGCAGGCGGAAAGATGATTGTTGATATAGACTGTTGAGATTAAGAGACGTAACCTCGATGGGCTACCGTAAAGCTTTCTCCGGTAGGGACTAGGGAGGCGTTGGGTAGGTTTGCGAGACTAACGGTCCGGCCGTTGAGTCACAAGGTTACCAAAATTTTGGGAGAGCTTATTTGGATATGAGCAAATTGTTCAGGCTGAGTGACACAATATTAGGTTTGAGGCTTCTTGGTAGCTGATGTGGAGGGCCTTACCGGGTGCGTAGAAGGACGAGAAGCTCGTGGATTGTGCCGTTGAGGACAGTGAGGGACACTAGGTACCAGACCTCTCGTAAAGTATCGTGAAGAAAAGAACCAGTCAATGGCTTGGGTGAAGACGCTGAGCGACCTTGTCAGATTTGTGTGTTCCTGGTGGCTGATCTGGGGTGCCTTACCGGGTGCGTAGAGCGGTGAGAATCTCGTGATTGAGGACAGTTGCGGACTGTAGGTACCAGACCTAGTATGAAGTATGGTAGGAAAAAACCAGTCAATGGCTTTGGCGAACAAGAATAAAGTTGCGGACTGCTGAGGATCCTGCTCAGGGGTACGTGGGCCGTTAGGTTGGTGTGGAAAAACAAGAATCGGGGAGATGAAAAAGAATAAATCGTGATGTTGATGGTGATGATGATGAAGAAGGAGAAGATGAAGAAAAGTAAGAGAAGAAGAATCTTTAGGGGACTGGGCTGGGGAATGGACGGTTAGGCGCTGTAATTTCGATCCCGGGAACCTTGGTAAAGGTGAAGTTGTTCCCTCGCTCAAGGCAAAAAGAGTTTTCCCTCGCTTCTTCTTTGGAATTCTATAATGGCCCAACTCTCGAGGAACCTATCGAAAAGAGAAGGAACGGAATAAGAGAATTTTGTGATAGGACGGTGGTAGGATGAATACGCGGCGATTATACGCCGCCCGCAGCAACCCCATTTTGAGATAGAAGAGAATGCCATGGCCAAGGAAGAGATGAAAATATAGGAACGGAGAGCTCAATAGAGCAAAAATAATTCATGGTACATGGATTCAGAATTTGACGGCCTACTCGCAGTACCAGTGACCGAAATGTAAGTCACGACAGAGATCCTTTGATGACATGCGCTCGAAGGCGTTAGTCCGTCTACAAGTCTTGAAAGTGTTACCCTCGAAATTAAATCTCTGAATTCAAGGCGCAGCTAGCAGCCATTAACTTCCTCGAGGAGCTGGCGATTGTGTATGACATTGTGTATGAACCGCAGTACCCTGATGGTGTCATTGACAGAGCGCGGCCCAGAGCTGATGCAACTACAGTCAGAACTTTTTCTGCCTGTTCCACTTGCCCTCTTGGTCTCAATTCATTGCCTGGTTGCCCCATTTACTGGTGGCCTTCGATCTGTATGAAATGACTAACCAGCTGGAGCTGGTATGACGGCTTTGCCAATCTAACGTAAATCCGCTTGACGCGAATATTTCCGGGACAAGTGGTGGGCTTCAGGAAAGGCTTTATCATGAACCAAGTAGAGAGAAATCTGACGGAGTTCTTCGCTCGGCAATGGTGTTTCCTGCGTTTCGTAGGTCTATTCCCGATGGAATTCTCATCTCTTCCGGGTCGAGACAGAGCGTATGTCAGGATGGAGGGTTCATCCATATTCATAGGAGTTATAGTATCGTGATTTCAAAACGTTGACATGGAGAGAGCAAGACGAAAGGGGTATCGAGAGTTTCTGAAAGGAACGGATAATTAGAATATTGACGATCGAGGAAGTGATATAAGAAAGGAATCGGATAAAATATACCTGCTGGCTGAAAGTATTAGAAAACTCGTGACCCGCTGAATTTCAATATGTGAGCATGGGAGAAGAAGAAGAAGAAGAAGAAAGGCTCAGCGTTCCCGGGGGGGGGAGGAAGGAGCCAGGGTGGGTCGGCCTGGACAAGTGCGGACGGACTACTGCGAGCGGTTGTTCAAGAGAAGAGGTGGAGGATCTATAGCAGCAAGAGTAGGCAACGTCTTCAACAAGCAGCATCTGAAGTACATACGGTCTAATGATGGAAGTGGAAGCCTGTTTCGGCGAAAGAAATTAGTGACCATACATGAAATTACAGATAGATCGTTTTTTTTTTTCTTTAGCATTTTTCTCCGCAGTAATTATAGTGAGGCTCGATATTATCTCACGAATTGGAAGCCGGTGCAGGCACAAGTGCTGGTACTTAGTCGCCAACAATACTTGAGAGGTATATCTCAGATACTGATCCAAAAGAGATGTCGGAGAGATAGTCCAGATTGAATGGCGGAAGTAACATCTGGGATGCGATGGCCCTCCTTTCAACTGAACTGTGTGCATGCAGTCCTCGTCGTCTGGGCAATAGAGATCAAAAGCAACAGACGGCCCCACATCGCGGCCGTCACCGTTAACGACCTCGGTCAATCCCGGTCCCACTCTTCGGCACCAACTGGGACGGCGCCGGGGCCTGGACTGAATTTCACAGCTTCAGCGGCAACATCTATGAAGGAAACCGAGTGGTCAGATTTTCTGCACTATGGTGGGAATCTGTCTTCTTGCATTTGCTGAGTCTCCTCCCCTGGGCATGCACTGACTGACATTTTGTTGATGTCCGCTTCCCAGCGGCCCAAACATTATTGCGGAAAACGGCCCATGATCAGGAAATCAGATGGATTGGAACAATAACTGAGCTCAAAGAAATCTGAACAGCATTAATTGAAGTTCTAATTGGTTCTGAGACAGAATTTGCGATCCGCGATATAGCGAAAGAAAAGATATAGCTCAAATACGCTGCACCATAACCTCAGCGCTTTTGAGCAGCGCTTTTGACAAGCGCATCAACGAACTTGTTGCCACCAGTCGAAAACTCAGCCAGGCGGCGGGCAATCAAGTCGCCTTTGATCGAATTGCCTGGTTTAATCAAATATTCCGGCACAACAACATCCCCTTTCTTCCACTCATATAAAAACTCAAGTTTCCCGTCCTCGCTGGCCATCTTTTTCGATCTCGTGAACCTCTCAAGGGACCTTGGAGTATATGTAGGATGATTCACGACGCGATAATTGACAGAGGGGTGGATTTCCTCGTTCGTCTGGCCGAGATCGTTGCCGTGGGAGTCCTTCTTGTACTCTCCCGGTGTCCTATATTTTGACAAGAACGGCAGGACTTTCATGACGGGTGCAAGAATGTCAATGATTGGCCCTGTGGCCCAGGCGTCTTCCGGTTGGTATGAAGAGACATTGAAAAACATTTTGTAAATCCTGCTGTGGCCCAGTCCTTGCCGGACACGCTGTACTACCCAGTTGATGCTTGGCCCTTGGTCGTGTCGTGAGCGGTGAATCAGTCCCATGCGGGCTTCGATCACGCGGTCGGCGAGCGTTGAAATTGTTTCTTTACCGTCCTTGAATCCCTTCTTGTCGTCGAGCTGGATGAAGGTCTTGATCTGGTCACACATCCAGGTGAAGGAAATGAGAGCGATTTCTGTGGTGTGATCAGCTGACTCGTCTATACGGGTGGGAACATGACGACTCACGTTCATAATCAAACGGGAAGCCGTATAGAATGCCTGGATTGCCGCCTCCAATGTTGACGTGACCGCCCGGGAACCAGACCTGCCGCAGCTCGGGTTGATCGCCCTCCAACTGGTCCGCCATTTCACGATCGATCAAGGCTACCCATGCACGAGAGAGCTCATCTTCTGTAGCCCTCGATTGGACTCCCAAAAGTGACCTGAAATTTCGCGCAAGCTCATCTTTTGGCGGTTTGTGGTATCCAGGGCACTGTTCTCCACTCAGTGGAAGACGCCAAAGCGTTGGCGTAAATGGCTTTCGATGCTCGTCGAGGGCGAGCGCATGGTAAGCATGCTGGATGTCTGAAAAAACGTTAGAGGGCACCACCTCGAAAGGCAAGATACAACAGTTCTTCGTCAGACTCACATCTACTCAATGAAGGATTATGGAATCCAAGGTCATCGACGCCAAGCCAGGGGGCAAGTCTAGCAACTTTGCTGATTAAAGCCCGTGTCCGAGGACCCCGAGTCACGCCGGGAATCCCCAAACTACCGACAGTATCAAACACCCCGACGACCTCAATGACTCTGGTGAACTCTGGGGGAAGATTATGCGGCTTTTGGATCCAGTGTTTATTTGCTTCCTCCTCAGTGTTCCAGCCTTCGACCCCGTTTGCGCGGATACCGGTGATCCACTGTCGATATTCCCTCGATTGACGAAAGTTGAAGCTGTCGTTATGGCCATGTCTTCGATAGAGGTCGTAAAGAGCCGGGAAGTCGTCCATCTCCTGAGGCTGGATAATGCCAATATCTGTAATGAGACCGGCAACGGAGCGGGCCGTGTACGCCCCTCGAGAGAATCCAAAGCAAAAGATTTGGTCGTGCGGCGCATAGTTCATGACGATGAAGTTGTACGCCTCGATGATATCCGCGACAAGCCCATCGCCAAAGGTAGCTTGACGGAGTCTATCAAGGATATTTGAGCCGCCGCCCGTGCCGACGCCGGCGCTGTAGAAGACGACTTGCTGGCAGACGCTCTGCGCCTCCCCAGGCTTTTCGACGGACCCCGTGAGGGCAATGGAACGTGCCAGGCGGGTTACATTGGATGGGATATTCTGTTGGCCGCTGACGGAAGACTGCCACGTACCGTCGCAACAGATGATGATCCGCTTGGGAGGGGACTTTTGGTCTTTGTCGGTTACGAGTGTCTTGCGTGCGACTTGCAAATGGTCTACTTCTTCGATAACATTGGCAGAGAGGAAAACGTCCCCGTCTTTCTTTGTAGCTACCACCTGAGTCTTGACGTCTGTCGTTCCTTGGACGAAAGATCGCCAAAGATTCGACGAGTTTGTACTATACGGCGAGTTGGATGACATGTCGGAGTCGGAAAAGGTGGGCGAATGGCGATGCACGAATATGACCCTCTAGCCAAGTTATCGGGTGACTATTTATATAAGAAAAGCAAGAACCTTTCGAGCAACTGCCTGATCCTCCATCTATCGTTCATGGTGAGGAGGGATTCAGCTGAGGCTGAAGTGCTGATCCAACGCCCATGGCGATTCCGTTTCCAAATAAACCTCACGCGGCGCAGAATCATCAACGAGAACATCGCCCGTCGAGGTTGCACAAAATCCCATGTGGGCTTTGTGAAAAATACACAACTCTTTTTCAGCTGCTGTTTTCATAGCCTGGCAAGCCTGGAAAATGCCACATGCGAAGAAAAGAAAGACCTACCTCGGGGCTGAACTGATCTGAGACAGCAATGCCGATTGAAAACGGTGTTCAGGAATTTTCACATTCGGTGAGGCTTATGACTAGCGGCTCATTTGAACTCGTTCTCTTTGACTGATTTTCTCAATTCAATACATATGCCGAAGCAAAGAGAAATTGGCTGGAGCAGACGCTTCTGTTCAGCGCCATGTAGGTAGGAAGTAGTAAAAACATCGAGATGTATTTGCGAGTGTATATAATGGACACATGCACCTTCGGATGAGTGAACACATTCTAGATCCTCCACGGCTGTTGCTAATTTCCACAGCAAAATGCTTTGTAACCGAAAAGACCAAGTGGCCGGCCGAAATTGGACCTGTCTTATCACGTCCCGCATTCAGCACTCTGTTATCTCACCTTAGCTTGAACCGAGCACGCACTCAGCATTCCTGGATCTGTACCCAGGATCCGTATTGGCTTCTGGCTGAGTTCACAGTGGAGCAAACCACAACACTTCAGAATCCCAATCCCACCTCCGGGGGGGGGGGAAGACACCTCTCTGCGACGGAGCCATTCACCGCCGACGCAAACTTCTCAAGATAGACCTCCGGTGAATCCACCTACAAACGAAGAGTATACGTGTACAGGCTCATTCACGGCAGCTGAACCGCCTTCGTACAAGTGGTCTGCCACACTCTCGGTTCGCTCTGGAGGTATATCGCCCGGCGTAGTCAGATCGCTTAGGACGCGGGTAAAGTTCGCACTGCAACTTTCACTACAGTCATAGGTCCCCAGAGCGAGAGAAACCTTCATTGGGATGAATGGGTTCGTATATAACCGTTGATGTAGATCGTGGCCTTAATCCCTCTCGAGATATTGGTGAAGATGCAAATGTGGTACCCTACCCAGGCGGCACGGGCTGCTTCGCTGGATCTTCGAACGGCAGTAAAAGGTCTCAAAGCGGTCGATCTTGATTCGGCACGGGAGCCAAGATACTTGATATGTGGGAATGCCACCGTTGTACCACTTTCAGACTCGGTGGTTGCGTTGGTAGCGGTGGCCTTTGATGGAGATAAGGCCAGTCGTGTCGGGAAAGCCTAAAAAACCCCCGGGAGCAAGGCGATTGAATGTGGATCAGGTCGAATGATGAGCTGGATCCCATTCAAGGTTTTTGCTTTTTTGAGACTTCCAGCTCTTCGGTTTGCCAATATACTAGAAGTGGAAGGCAGGGCTGGAAGAGGACTTTGCAAGACGGCCGCTTCCCTGGTGAGGGTTTGATGATGACTTACGCCAGTACCTCCAGCTCTTTGACTCTCTTCCCCAGTTAATATCGGCGACTGGGTCTTTAGGGGGCGGCTTTTAACTCACGATTCGCTGGTGTGTCATTTCCATAATCCTTTGCAAATCTCTCTCGGTCCGTGGCAAAGTCGTCCTCGAGGACAGCAATCGGATCGTCGCAGGCAAGTCTACCCACATACCAATGGAGACTGCGATTATATCAGCTCGACCAACCGACTGAGCCCAATTATCAATCTTGTAGCAGGGCAAGGAGTAAGTACATTTATGTTCAAGATTCCAGGCGTAGCATAGAGGTAGTGAAAAGCCAAAGCCACAGCGACTGCCCGCTTTGCAAATGCATAAACTCCGAACATTGCATCACGGTTATCGCTGCCAGCGATGGTCAGAACGCACGAGAGCCCCAGTAAGGGATTTCTCACCACTCAAGATCAAAACGTTTCCCACTTCCCACGAATATCCTCCACCTCGACCTTCCCACTGACCACGAGTACACGGGTGGCTTCGTTCTTGTGACCTGCTCAAAGTCACTGCCGGTGGCGCCGCTATTGGCCGCAATGTTGACTGCAATGGGGTCGTTCAGATCGCGGATCAAAGTTGCGCCTTAGAGCTCGATAGTTTACCCCAAGGTTTTGAATGCGATGAAAGGCTCTTCTAGTAGAGCTGAAATGAGACGAGCGCATGCTGCCAAGTGTATTCACAGGATAGTATTGAGTAACATGATGATAAAGCTACTGAAATTCTGTCAAAGTAAGCCACAGGGCGCACATAGAGAAGACAGAAGTAATTCCGTTAGAACTGGATGTGGTGTTTCCGCGGCGCAGGTCATTTATATGGAAATGGACTGCGTTACACAGAAAATGGCGAGACTGGAATGCTTCACTTGGCAAATGACATTTGATGTCATTGCCATAACGTCTAGGATCTTATTCTGTACTTGACAACGAAGGTAGCATGGGAATTCTGGTGATGTCGGTGTCCCACCTCATGAGGAGAAGTAGGAAGGGCAAGCATTCCGATTGAGGCAAGACAACTCCATTTGTTAAGATGGTCAACATTTGTAGCTCACAATTCTTGGCGCGGGGTTGCGGGGCTGGAAACCGAGCAGAAGGGTATCGCGTGTTCTTGAGCTCCTCCTGTGCAGCTGCCTAAGCAGACGAATCATCGTCTTCTTAGCTTCAAGAGCTGTGTATAGCCAAGCCAGATCACAGCTTATTCACCTAGAAGAGGACTTGAATGGTTGTCACGTACCCTGATAGGATTGGCGCGAAATCCGAGGATATTCTTAGTCAAGGCTGTCGTTATTGAACGACTTGGATGTGGTGAAGAACAAGAGTGCTGAGGCTCCTGCAATGCCTCCTCTATCCCGCTTTATCATCCATAACTCTAGTCTAGGTTCGGTCTTCACCGTTGTAGCTGCGCATTGCTAACCCTAAAACCCACTTTTTGCATCATCTGCCCGCTCTTTGAGAGACAACGCTGGCTGTGGCTAGAAGAATTTGGTTTGCTTCGCGTGGTATTCCAAGCGTTTCAATCGTCCTCGACGTTGCCATCCGAGTAGTAATCGAAGGCCGTAGGTAGCGGCGCGTCTTTGCTGTTAGGGCCGTCCGGATCAGCTTCGTCCACGAGGTGCTTCTTGACTCCCTGGGCGACTGGCTGCGTGGAATCCACAGGGGCTGTGCCTTGTACTGGACCCGGCGAGTGATGTGTATGGTCTGCACGCAACATCGTCGTCATCCACTTTGCCCATTCCCAGGGCTTCTCCCGGCCTGATGGCAAGCTGTTGAAATATTCCCATCCCATGACTCCCCCGAACCGCGCATAACGATTTCGGAGCGTAAGAAGCACAGCACCGAGCATCTCCCACGAGACCCATCCGCTGCCGTTTTCAGGATTCGTGACCAGGCCCATGACGACCTTCTCTGGCGGCCAGCCCCTCGCCAGTATCATCTCGTACATGACTGGATTACTGACGTCGCCCCATCCACAGTAAAACTGAGCGTTGTACCAGGCAATCTCCTTCCCTCGCATCACTTCCAGGGCCTCGTAGTCAAAGCCGCTCAGGTTGTTCTCGGAGCTGAGCAGCGCCGCAGCCACGGGAGCCATGGAAATGACAAAATCTTTGCCAAAGTCCTGTCGCACGCGGTCAATGAGCCGTATGATGCCGCCCAGACTCATCTCTTCTTCGACGTCCAAATCGATGCCGTCGAGGCCTCGCGTCCGAAGCATGTCGCGCAAGGGAATATAGTATCTTTCAAACTTCTCCTCGTCTCCGTCCAGCCTCTCGTATGAGCCTTTGGCAGCGCCGCCGAGCATGCCAAGGACCTTGACGCCGCTGGCCTGCAACACCCGTAGTTCGGCCCATAGTGTAAGGAATCGCGGGTTGTCGGGGGTATGGTCGTTCAGGGTGAGGCCGTGGGGATCATCGTTAATGTGTATCGCCGCGAGAATCACATGGGTGACGCTGATCCCTTGTTGGGTAAGAAGTGGAAGGACCGAGATGGGCTTGCCGTCGGGAGTGTGGTGTGTCTGGTAGTAGGTGATGACGCGCGGGAGAGGCTGCGGCGGTACGGGCGGCATCGGAGCTAGAGGGGCCGGCTGCCTCGATTCCGCAAAGATCGAGGACGTCCGTAGAGTATTGGAACGGCAGACGCGACGCGTGGGGTGGTGGAAGATCGGGTGGTTGCATGCGCCTGCGCTTTGGGAGAGCTAACAGTGCGGGGTGGTAATTGGGAGGGAGGTGTCCGGATTGACAGCCTCTCCACGACGCCCGGCTGGCTGGAGCTGCGTCATCAGGGTCCTCGAGGCTGACATAAGCGGGTTTCTCAGTCTGCACATCACGCAGGGTCTCGTTCACTCATTCACTCTCACTCTCACACTCACTCATTCCGACCTTTCCAACACCACATTACAGCAGCCTTGAAGGTGTTGGACACTAAAATTCCATATCTATTGCATAAAACCGATTCATCCCATCGTTCTTGAGGAGTGACACACTACAGGATCGACCAAATTCCTTCTTCAACAACTGCTGCTATGTCGAAATCCGAAGACGTGACGAACTCCATGATGAAAAAAACGGCCAGTGGTCATGCCTACCAAATCGTTTTCTCACCGCCCTTATCCATAACCTGAGTTCTTGCTCGGATATTGGGAATCAGAAAAAAAAAAAACATCCCAAGTAACACAGAGTGAGTTTTCCACCAATGGCATAGTACACTCGTTGATCTAAGATTTCCGGAATGGTGAGCTCCCAGAAACCCAAAGGAGCGAACGTCCAGATGGTGCCAATGATGTTGGCGACACAGAAGCCGAGAGATGGCCCCAAAGCTGGTGTCCCGCTCTTTGGCAATGGCAATAGTCCATATCTCAAGCGTCGTTCAGGTGAGGAGGGCCGTCGACGTGCCCCTCAGATACTGATGCTCACCGCACTGGGTAGCGGCTTTCCCGATGATGTAGGTAAAATTCAAGTCGTGAGCTAGGCAGAACGAGTGCATCCAGAAGGGCATCGGACCCTTTCCTTCACGCAAGGTGAGGCAGATGACATAGGTGTACCGGAGGAAGCCGACGATGAAGCTGACGGCAGCGGCGATTAGGATTAGTGTGTTGTCTAGACGTTAGACCTCCGTTATGCGTTCATACTACTTGATGCTCGTCACCTTATCATTAGATGTAAAACCTTTA
Source organism: Colletotrichum orchidophilum (assembly GCF_001831195.1). Classification (NCBI taxonomy): domain Eukaryota; kingdom Fungi; phylum Ascomycota; class Sordariomycetes; order Glomerellales; family Glomerellaceae; genus Colletotrichum; species Colletotrichum orchidophilum. The sequence continues at coordinate 411,420 of NW_019172973.1, read as the reverse complement.
CATCTCTCTCGGGAACACAAAAGCGAGTTTGATATTATGACGCCGCGAAGTACATGCATTCTAGCATCGACCCAGTAAGAAAGAGTTATGATGAGCAGCATTCTAAATAGTCTTCGTATTAGTGTTTGAAGTTATCGATCAGGGGAGTCCAGTGCCCAGATTCCTGTGCCACGATCAAACTCAGAGATTTGAAGAACTCGGCGCCGAGATTCCCAGCAAAGACAGTCCAACGCCAACGCCAACGCTCTAGCCTTCTCTCAGGAATACCAGCTACCAGGTTCTTGGCACGCAAGTCCCTGGTCTTAGGAACACCAGTAATGCAAGCGGGTTAACCGTTGTTTTCTCCGCTTGCATCGAGGTCGAATGCATACCGCGTGAACTCTCTGGTTGGCATCTCATCCTGGCCATCCCCTCTCCCACCAAAGACATCGCCGCTCGAGCTAGGCATGTCTTGTCTTGGAGCCGGCAGCAAAAATGAAATCCCCCTAAACCTGATTCATTGCCCAACGAAGACTCAGATGACCTCTTCATACTGGTTAATCAACCGCTGAGGCACCAGCCCCCGCAAAACCACAACGCCGGCATGCACAATCCCCCATCGCACAGTCGTCAAGACGTCCGCCATGATCCACACCAAACCATTCGTCCTCTTCCGCTCCCTCCGCAATGCAACCTCGCCCCGGACCACGCGCTCCGACATGCTGGCAACGAGAGCCTCCATCTCGCCCTGCGGGTCCCAAATCATCTCGTCGTCCTCAAAGTCGTCCTCGTCGTCAAACGCATCAAACGCCCTCCGCGAGGGAGCCCCGTACGAGCGGCTGGGTCGCGCGTGGTGGTAGGCCCAGCAGGTGAGCGTCGCCAGGTACAGACACCACGGCACGTGGAAGAGGTTCATTGCCTCCGTGCTGTTCAGCGTCTTCTTGGTCTCGAGGAGCATCCTCGCCGCGTGCCAGGCCGCCTCGGACGCAGACTGCTTGGATTGATCGGCAATGGTATCGGCAGCGCGTCGATCTTGTCTCGCGACGGTCGGTTGGTTCTGCTGCTGCTGCTGCTGCTGCTGCTGTGTCTCGCAGCCTGATGCAGCCCACTTCTTCACCACTTGCGCGGATCTATGGTAGTCTCGTTGCTGGACTGGCCTGCCGAGAATATGACGGGCTCCGGCGTATATCTGAACGTCCAAGAAGTCCATGTTGAGCAAGGCCTGTGCCGAATGGTACAGAGCTTTATACGCGGACGCAAATGACTCAAATTCGACACGCCGAGTCATTTCTTCGTCGTCTTGTTGCCGCAGATTCCCTTGCGATGTGGAATTGGGACCTCGTGGCAACTGGGCTGAAAAGCTGACGCAGTAGGCATCAAAGTCGCTTTTCCAAGCGTCGTAGGCGGTGCTCAACAATTCGCGCCAACCCGTGCCAAAGCTGTCTCCAGAGACGACTCCGAGAGCCGTTTGGTCACGACGTCCCATGTCCCAAGAGATGGACATCAAGCCATGGAGAACCAGAATCCTGGAAAAGCCAGTGAGCCCAGCTGGTCGTGGGGCGGATGGCGTCAAGTAAGACTTGAGGGTGGGTAAGTAGAACAGTCTCTGATCGCTGAGACTCGAGCGCCAGGCCGACGCCCAAGACGCGGGATCCCGTGCTTCCCAGATGCTCTGGCTGCATGGGAGTTCAAGCCGGAGCTCAAAGGCCGACATGCATAGGCTTTGGCAAAAGAGGACTGCGTGCTGGGTATCCCACATGAAGCAAAGCAGAGCTAATCTGAGTGTCCGTTAGTCCTTCGTTTTCACAGCAACGCAGAGGTATAGTCGAGACATACCTTTTCTTCTGCTCCGCGTCAGCCCACCTCCTCCATGCTTGATCCAAGACGCCGACGTTGTCTTCGCCCGACACCGGCGGTGGGCCTGGAGGTCGCACCGTCTGGCAGTCGGAACGGCGAATGAGATTGATCAACAGTCCGTGGAACAGATGGCTCATGTCGTGCTGCTTCTGACCGGCGCGGGACTTGCCAAAGCACTCGACCAGCAGGATTGTCTGTAACGTCCAAAGCTCTGGTCTAGGTGAGAACCCCGCATGAGCAAAGATACTCGGCCGGATGACATCGTGTATGCAAACGGCGAGTTGATGACAGTCTTTGCTCGAGTACGTTGCGCCCAAAAGGAGGATGGAAAGTAGAAGCAGAGGCTCGGTCTTTCTGCAATCAAAGGTTTCCACGTGAATTAGAGGGTATGCGGTGTTGAAGCGGGTGAAGAAAAGCTCCAAGTACAACTTGAGTGAGTCTGCTGATAACAGCGGGTGCTCCCATATCGTGACACGTTGATCAGGGAGACTTGGTTTGGCACTATCGATGACGTTTAGCAACCGTTCTCTCACATCCTCGCTGATCTGAGGGATCGTGAGCGGCTTTCTCAGTGAAGAAAGTGGTCTCTCTGGTTCAGTCGGAGCTGGCCGGCTGACCGCAGTGTATCGCTGTCGAGCTGCCGGAGGTACATCGGCAGGTCTCCGAGATGCTGCAACGTCTGCGCTCCTCTCTCTCGAGTTCCGGACAGCTTGGCGTCTAGCGGCTTCACTGGCACCTGTGTGAGGGTTGTTGGGTAGACCGGATGACCTTTGTCGCTCCTGTTCTTTCGGAGGCATGTCCATGGGTTCCGTCCATAGTTGAGCGCTCTTCATCGACTCTGGTGTGATTGCAATGTTGCTTTGCGGTTTAGTTTGAGATTGGTTGTTTGTCATGTGAGTTTCAAAGTCTTGACCTATATTTGACGGTCTCGACGATGCAGTGGGGGCTGAGGTGTCTTGCATGTTGAATAACCAGTTGTAGTCCAACGCAGTCGTATATGGCATGTTAAACGAGCTGGCAGTGTCTGGCTGGAAGATCTGGTCGTAGTCCAGTTGTTCGCCGATGAAAGACGCCTCGCCCCAGCTACTGGGCTGGGTCGTATTGATGTCGAAATGGTTCTCCGTTGTTATCAAATCGGACAACTGTAAAGAGGGAGGGAATCCAGGAAAATTGCTAACGGTCTCAGTTGGGTTGAATATATCTCCACGTCCAAAAGAGTATTGCTGAGGGTTGTTTTGGTTCCCTGGGCGTAGATCCAAGGTAGAACGTCTGTGAAATTCTGGCGATATGCTGCCAGTGGAGTAAGCCTGATCCGCCCCAATATCTAAGCCGGACAGACTGTGATCCCCTTCGTGTGGTTCCGGATCAGGCGAAGGCACTTGTTGAGCTTGAGGGCGCTCTTTCGCCGCCGAGGCCCGGCCCCGTCCAGAAGGATTCGGGCAGGGCCGTTTCTCTACAACAGACCCGTCCGGGGCCTTCCAAGATCTTTTGCGTGTATCTAGAACGCCGCAGCCCGGTCCGCCTGCTTCGAGATCTTTCTGTCGATGACGGTCCATATGCCGCTCTGATTGTTCATGTATATATGTCAGTTAAGCAGTTCATTCGGCAGAGACGTTTTTGAGATGAATTACAAACGGTAGTAGTTGTCGACATTTTCTCTCTCGTCTTTTTCTTTTTCGTCTTGATTCTACTTACTCAACAGATCGGGCCTTTTGAAGTGAGCATTGCATAGATCGCAGCTCAATCCGCCAGGCATATGATTGAGAGCATGGCGTTGCATATGCTCAGCGCGAGTGAAGCGTCTGTTGCAACCCGGATGCGTGCAAGAAAAAGTCTTATCCTCGCCCATCAGCCCGTCCGAGCTCTCTGAGCGACGGTGATTGTCACTAGCACCCGCCATGGTATAGGAGTCGCTCATGGTTCACCGCCGAGTCCAATTACCCAATCCACTTCCGAAAAAGGTCTATGCCAGTCACCCCTGAAAGAGAGGGAGAGAATTTTCGATAATTGAGCCTGAGTACCGACTTGAAAGGCTTCAAAGTTGGCAGAGTGAAACCGCAGTCCATCGTCTTGCTACCTCGACAGGAGCCATAGATGGGGGAATGGGGATGGACATAGCATCCAAGCGTCCCACTTCTCCGCATTTCCTCGGGCTCTGAAGAGTAACGATACCCGGCTTCCTAGGCCGAGTACAATCTCCATACTGGGAAAGAAGATAAATCTCCGATTTGTTAGTCGACCAATACCCCAGCGCTACTACGTCTTGGTGATGCCCCTCCCCCACTCTCGACTCCCGCCACTTCCGATAAGCATCCTCCTTACGCAGTACGCAGCTGATCTCCAAGAAGACCAACACAAGTCCCCAACAGATAAGAGTGGGGTACAGCTGGTCGCCTCCAACTACGGGCGTGTCTTATCTAGCAAGGTTAGATATGTGATACATGCAGATATGGCTCGGGGTTACGTAGGACAATTGATGTTCGCGGAGTAGCACACCTTGAAAGGGGATGCAGCAACTCTGACGATCACGTTGTATGAGCAGAGCCGGCTAAAGCCGTCGACTTCGTTCCGACAAGGAGAAATAGATGATGCATTCATTCCACTCTTATTGATGTGAGCGAATACGCATTTCTAAGAGCTTACAATGTAGCTAGTATATCGCGGCTGCAAAGTTAGCACGATCATTGTATACAAATCTGCCGGCGCACCAGCACCACCCACACTTGCATTGAAGACAGGCGGCAATAGTTGAAGGACGTCTGACAGTACCGGACTCTAAGTGTTCATAATCGAAACGTCAAACTGTTCCCTTTATCTGGTCGCGCGCTGCTGGCATCATGTCGACGCCATCGTCTAGAAGTTATGTGATTCAAGAAAAGCAACAGCGAGATGCTACAAGTAAGCTTCACGTGAGTCTCCTTCTCTCCCATGCTTTCCAACATCAATCAAAGCAACCAAACTAATGCGCTGATGCTTTCAAGGTGATCATCGTAGGAGCTGGCCTAGGCGGTCTAGGCGCCGCCATCTCGACGCTGCTGGCTGGACATGATGTTACAGTTCTAGAAGCCGCCTCAAATATCGGCGAGGTCGGTGCGGGCATCCAAGTTCTGCCCAACGCCGCTCGCATCCTCTTCTCATGGGGCTTGGAGGAGAAGCTGGAGAAGTACGCCACAAAGCCTCAGAAGTGCAACTTTATCGGCTGGAAAGGCAACTTTTTGTCCGAAATGGATTATCACAAGTACGCTGCGGCGGCGGGAGATTTTCCCTTTTGGGACTTTCATCGCTCCGACCTCCACCGTTGCCTCCTCGAACGCGCGGTAGAGCTGGGCGTGAAGCTCGAGACGAAGGCAAAGGTCGACACATTTACAATCTCGCCGGACAACACGACTGCCACGGTATACCTCGTCGGTGGCCGGAGCCTGACATGTGATCTCCTCGTCGGCGCGGACGGCATCAACTCCAAGCTGAGGGAGGAGTTCCTATGCAAGCCGGATCCACCCCAGCTGACAGGGGACCTGGCCTACCGACTGCTGCTGAACACCGCCGACATGCTCAAGGATCCCGAATTGAGGCACTTTGTGGAGAACCCCCAGGTCAACTACTGGGTTGGGCCGGACAAGCACGCGGTGAACTACGTCCTCAAGGGCGGTCAGCTCTTCAACATGGTGTTGCTGGTGCCGGACGACATGCCCGTCAACGGCGGCAACACCCTGCAGGGAAATATTGACGAGATGCGGGGCCACTTTGCAGGCTGGGATCCCCGCATAGGCAAGATGCTCCAGATGTGCGACGAGGTCCTCAAGTGGCGCCTGTGCATCCGGCCAGGCCTGGAACCAACGTGGTCCCATCCGTCGGGCGCCTTCACGATGCTCGGCGACGCCGTGCACGCGACGCTCCCGTACCTCGCCAGCGGGGCGGGCATGGCGCTCGAGGACGGAGGGGTCCTGGGTCTCTGCCTCGCTCGACTGACCGACACTTCAGCCGCATCAAAGCGACAGGCCCTAAGGGTCTACGAGGACTGCCGGCGGGAGCGGACGGAAAGGGTCGTTCGCCGCGGGACATACAACCAGTGGATGTATCACCTACACGACGGCCAGGAGCAGGTCGAGCGGGATGCAAAGTTCAAGAAGTTTGAAGAAATGGACGCGAAGTGGCTGAGCGAGGAGTCGGCTGTGTTGCCCGCTTCTCAGGAGACGGGAAATGACCCCTTTCCGTGGAGGTATCATGGGGTAGGGCGGTGGTTGTTAACGTACGACATGTGGAAAGACATTGAATCGAAATGGCCTTCCGACTCGGCCGGTTTGACAGGCAGCGAACCAGCCCCTCGCGCAAGTTTGTAGTTTGTAGGGCATAAGCTTATTATTACTGTAAAAGAAAGTACAAAACTCTGACTTCGCGAGTCTTGAGCCGTTGTGGCATGAAATTACAGGCTGAATCGGACCTTGGGGAGGTTAGCGGCGATTCTCATTAGGCAAAACGAGGAATAGTAAACAATAGTTCCAAAGCCTGCCTTACCGTTCCCCTGCTCCTTTGTTTTTGGATCGATAGCTTGGCGGCTAAGCTTTTACTAATATGGAAAACCTCCGCCGCTGTGGTTGGGGGTACCATGTAAGCTAGACAGTTTTGGGCAATGTTATTAACCACTTTGATCGCCAGCAACTTGCAAGACATCAAAACGGTGTTGCCCTGCGTAGAGGCGGCAGTCCTGGCAGTCCCGGGGATATGGGACGTGAACACGGATACGGGAAGCTGACCCGACCAGCTGGTCCAGCTGAGGCAGCTGGGCGTTATATTGACTCTAGTTTAGTGGAGAGGGAGCCGTATCTCGTCCAATAATGAGTTTTGTTGTCTTGGATTGAGAGATTGGGCAACACCGACCCCGTCTTACCGTCCCAGGCCACGTTTCCATCCCATGTCCATGTCTGAAGTGGTAATAACATCCCGCCCTCGGAGCCCTTGGACACTTCAACACCACCAAATTGGAAGAGCCGCCTTCGAAAATAAGGTCAGCTAAGGATGAAGCTAATGAGAAAAGGGGTAGAAATCCGGAAGGCTGGTAAGCGACGGCCTCCGCCTAGTGAGCGGCGGCCTGAAACCAACTAACATAGGTTGGCGCACGGAGCCCAGCGGTCCTGTCCAGAGGAACCAACACGCGCGTGGCACTCACGATGGTACGAGAAAGCTGAACGACAGGTCGCTTAAGCAGCGCTTGGTCAATGTTTTTGGCATGAAGCGGGAAGCGGTTGAGGAGAACCAGAACGATGACTTCGCCCACGTGGAGGCACTCCACGAGGCAATTCACAGCGCCCACTTGTTGATATTTGCTGGATGTAGGGTATAGACCCTGGATACATAAGTCTGCCATCTTCCGCCTCTTCTCTGCCCCAGATTTTTGTTATCCATCCTCACCATCTCAGAAGCTCTCGAATATCCTCAGCTTCAACCGGGTCATCAATCCTTCTCAGGCTTGCCACGTGCTCAAGACAAACTGCCAAACTTCAAGATGCGTTCCGCCGTCCTCTTCGCCGCCATCTCTGGCCTGGCTGCCGCCAACCCCGTAGCCCCCAGGGACACTACGGCCCAGAACGGTATTGATCTGAGTGTCTTCGATGTGAGTCCACGCTGCTGGGAAACCTTCTTTACCTCTAGCTGACCCGCCGTACAGTCGGAGCCCATCCCGACCAAGGTTGGCCCCGCCGTCGGTGCATCCGTCGAGACTCCCACGTACAACCCGGCTGTCGCCAAGGCTGAAGCCTCAAAGGACGCCGCAGCGAATCCCATCGCGGCCTCGAACACGACCCTGGCTGCTCGTGCGGTTCCATCCGGTTGTGGAGCTCAGCAGCCCGATGGCTACGGGCCCGTGTCCAGCCCGGACACGTACGACAACTTCATCGCTGATCCCCAGTACCCCAGCATTGCCAATGCCGCGCCGGTACCCCAAGGTTACTCTCTGTCGTACTCCGCCTTGCAGGGCTCCCAGGAAGGAAACGGATACCTGGGTCTCTACACCCTGAAGAGCTTTGACACCATCAAGTGCCAGCAGGTAGGCACAATCTTCACTCGGACAAACTTGACGGAAGCGAGATCTGACCCTGACTGACTAGTACTGCGATGCCGCCCCTTCCTGCTACGGCATCAACGTCTACCTGGAGAGGGATCCCGCGTATGACCCTACTGATGCTTGCCCCAACCCGTCGAGCATTACCAACTACAAGTGCACTCTTTGGGGTCTCGCCGTCACCCCGGAGGGCGCTACCAACGTTGGACAGTGGAGAAACCAGTTCCACGTTGGTATCAGCGGATCAAACGGTATGTGCCCTCACTCCCTCCATAACCAAAGATCAGGCAAGGAACCATGGAATGACTAACTGGGCCCCCTAAAGGATACTCCAAGCTCGCGCCCCCGCCGTCCTACGACGGCTTCACCGGCCCCGTCGCCTTCGGCGGCGCCACCCAGGCCCCGAACTCGTACATGGGATCCAAGTACTACCCCGGCCCCTACGACCCCATCCAGTGCGCCGCCGCCTGCAAGGCCAACACCAAGTACGACCACGACCACCCCAGGGCCGACGGCACCTACGACGCCTGCAACTTCTTCAACTCGTACGTCCTGAGCAAGAACAACGTCCCGCAGGGAACCTACTGCTCCCTGTACACCACCTCCTGGGACAAGTCTTACAGCACCAACGTCGGACAGTGGAGAGGAAGCGACTACTACTCCGTCTCTTCCAGCTACGGCTACACCCTCACTGTCCAGGATCCTGGCCACATCTAAAGGCTGAGCACTTTCTACAAAAGTGCTACGCTTATCGAGGGTTACGACCCAAGGCCCTAGTGTTATCCAGGTTTTCAGTGCTTATGAGATTATTGAAAAGTTAGATAGGCCTTGTGCGGTTGCATAAGGAAATGGGCATGGGCCTGAAACGTTTTCAAGAGTAATGAGGCGGAATGAAGAGTGCTTTACAGACCATAACTGGTTGGTCTATAATTAATATTGATGGTAAATCTTGATAATACTTGCAAACTTTGTTTGCAAAAACAATAATGAGTCTCTGGTTGCATATGATTCCCGTGTCTACAAACCCTATTTTTTTCAATGGCCCGCTCAGGTTTGCGATTTATGATTTGCACAAGGTATTCCCCTCCTCTTGCACGACTTTTAAAGGATGATGCAGGGACCAGAAAGTCAATAGAAGGTTAATCAGCTACGTATCTTGCATTGAGAGATCAGATTTAGGTGTTCCTGGTTCAATAATCGAAGCATTTATATTCATAATGCAAGAGTTGAGACGCCAGTCTCCAGTAATGCTCCTCTGACTCTCCTACTTCTCAGCACTCGCCGTAACCTCCGCATTGGCAACCTTGTAAAACTCATAATCATTGTATCCCTTTTCCGGAGGCTCCGCCCCGTAGAACGTCGTCCGGTCATACGGGGTCAACTCCCACCCGTTCCTCAACCGCTCCACCAAATCGGGATTGGCGATAAAGTGCCTCCCAAACACCACCGCGTCCGACTCGCCGCTCTTCAACTTCGTAACGGCATTGTCGCGGTTGAAGTTGCCCGCGGCAAAGAAGTAGACACCCGCCGGCTTGAGAATGTCCCTGAACTGGGTCAAATTGTTGGTCTGTGTCGCCTCGGACTTTGTTCCGGCCAGCGACGCGAGCTTTTGTTCCTCGTCCAAGACTTCGTCAAAGCGAGGCTCGATCCTAGATTACACTTTTAGTAATGATTTCTTGTTTCCAACAGTAAGCAGACACTGAGTCCTACATGTGCACATAAGCAGGCCGCTCTGTCTCTGGCAACTCTGCAATCTTCTGGCTGATGAACGACCAGTGCTTGTTGGGGTCGCTGTCTTTTGTCCCTTGAAAGTAGTTGTACGGCGAGAGACGGACGCCGACTTTCTCGGGTCCAATGGCTGCACTGACGGCTGCTAAAACGTCAAGAAGAAACTTTGAGCGCTTCTCTATCGATCCACCGTACTCATCTGTGCGAGTATTGATGTTGTCATGGAGAAATTGCTCCAAGAGATACCCATTAGCGCCTTTTTGTCTGTTAGCTTGAGTTATCAGACGGCACCAGATCTCCCTACCATGAATCTCAACGCCATCAAAGCCAGCAACCTCAACCGCGCGCTTTGAAGCCGCAGCCCACTCCGCGGTCAGGCTGTGAATCTCCTCCACTGTCATGGGCCTCGGAGGACCGTCCTTGCACGCAGTTCCATCAAAGTAGTTTCCGTCCATCGGCTGGGTCCCGGAAGAGATGGGGGTCTCGCCTCCGCGCATCCCAGCGGAAGAGGCTCTGCCGGTGTGCCAGAGCTGGACAAAGAGGTAGCCACCCTTGGCATGGACGGCATCGGTCACCTTGCGCCAGCCTTGCAGCTGGGAGTCGGTGAAGACGCCCGCAACGCCGGGGTAGGCGCTGGCATTGAGACAGATGTCGGTGGCCTCAGTGATTTGGAGACCGCCGGCGCTGGCTCGGTCGCCATAGTACTTTGCTACACGGGCACCCGGGACATAGACGCCGCGAGACTCGAACTCGCTTCTCATGCGAGTTGTTGGTGCCTGTCATCCATAATCAGCATACCAATTCGTGATGTGTCTCGATAAGCCTGATGAGCTTACTTGGACGATGCGGTGCTTGAGGCTGATGCCCCCCAGTTTCAAGGGAGTGAACAGCACCGTGTCCTTGAGGGCGGCAAAGGCCGGGGGAGGAGTATTTGCTTTAGGCATGGTGTGAAGCTATTCGGAGACGATGATCAAGAACTAGTATCGGATTGGGCCTTGGGTAGGTGGTATGGTGAAGTGTGTTGTATTCAACATCGTTGAATATGGCAGGTTTTGAACACATCGTCTGAGGCTCGTAACCACAAACTCTAAAGCTACAATTCTATGCACTTGTCAGTACACTTTCGCATGTTCGTCGAGATCGTCATGTTGATGCGTCGTTGCGAGCGCATCAAGCACGCCCCCCCATTCTCAGGGGTGGGGTGTGGAGAGGCTTTTTGGGTTGGGGGAAGTGGGAGCACGATCTATCTCGGAAGTGGGGGTTGCACTTACACACACGTCTGATCGAACGCCGGATAGGATGGCTTACCTTATCTACGGTTGTTCAACAAGATATAGCCATCAGTCCACTTCTAATCGACGGCGATGTCGTCCTCCCCCCTGCGAATTAAACTCGGCAGTCCGTGAGCTAGGTAGTGTAGTCCAGGGAAGGGGAGCTCGGGAGGGCGGAAGACTGCGGCTTCACCCCCACATGTTCGCAGATAGACATGGAGAAAGCTTTCGTGGGGCCCTCATCTCATTGGGACAGGGGAAACGATAGCAACATTCCTCACCCCATCGCTTTGGTGAAAGATTGCACTTCCCCCGTTGAATTAAGTTCGAGTAGGCCGAAAACACGTATGCCGGATAAGAGGAGCGACGTTGAGGGTTTAACGCCAGCTATTAGGCTGAGGTTAGTATGCGGCACGTGTCTAGTGGTTTGAGGATGACATTTACTTCCAAGGACCAGTCTTCTTTGTCTGTAGACGTTCCCTTCTTTCACATTGTTTATAGACATAACCTGCTAGCCACTATGACAGTGTTGGAATTTTTGCATGCATGAGTAAAGACGAGATGAATTAAAGTACATCAAATGATAATATTGCTGGATACTCTGACATTGCTCGTGGTAAAATTGTGAGAAAACCTATTGTTTGGACCTCGAGCAACTCTGGAGCATGTCTACTCTTCTGCGTACCTCGGTACATCTTGACGCCTCAACTCACTGGTTGCACTATTTTATTCTATTTTCAAATTTGATTTTGGCGACGAAAGATCATTTCTCATTTGGAACCTTTCATCGAAGGGCGACTAGCTAGTAGCAAGATTCAATGTCTCCGGATTGCAATGTTGCATCTAGAGAGAAGCGTGCCCATGCGTCTCATAAGGCAATCCAACACAAAACAAGCCCACCACGACCCATAAAGCAGCACTGGCGTATATGGGCACAACAGTGTATCCCGCGTAGGTTGACACAAAAGAGGCTGCGAGACCACCGACGCGGAGGAGGGTCGCCGCAATCCCCGTGCCCGTTCCGCGGACGGGACCGGGGAAGGACTCGGGCGTGAACGCGTACATGACGGCGTATTCTGCAGCACAACTTGTTAGCAACCGTTCGGTTCAAAAAGAGGTACGACGAAGGTGGAGGAGGAAGGGGGGGGACGCACCAAAGTTTCCAAGGATTCCAGTCGCGCATTGGAACCCGATATCCGCGGCTTCGGTGCCGACAGCGGTGTAGGCGAACAAGAAGACTCCGGTCAGCACCGCCGACGCGGCCATCATCCAGCGGCGGCCGAAGCGTGTCTCTACGCAAAAGCCGGCCGCGACGGGTCCCAGGACGCCAGCCGCCGAGACGATGCAGTAAATCATGTAGGTGTGGTTCAACGAGTTGTTGGCCGAGTATGTCGACTTGGTCGCCAGGTAGGACGGGATAAAGGCAAAGTAGAGCGGGTACGCCACGCCGACCGTCAGCCAAATGAGAAACGTGACGGACGTGTGCTGCGCCATCTTGCGTCCGGCGAACAATTTCTTGTAGTTGTCGGCGTTGTAGTCTCTGAAGCTCTCTCTCAAGATCTCCATGTGCGAGAGCTTGGAACCCCGAGCCGCCAGGTCGGCATCCACCGGGGCTGCGGCGGCGGCGATGCTGCCTGCGTCTGAGTCTGGGCTGCCGGCACATTGCCTGTCGATGGCCTGCAGCATTTCGAGGGTCAGGGTCTCTGGGCGGTTATTGTAGCGCGCAATGTAGTTTACGGCTTCGACGGCCTCGGCATCGCGGCCCTTGGAGATGAGGAACTTTGGTGATTCGGGGATCTTAAAGGCCACGATGCGAATCAAACCGAATGCGATGGCGATGCCACCGAGAGTGATCATGAGGTAGCGCCTACAATCATACACGTTAGACCATGCCCCGGGGAATCTGATGACGGAGGAGCTGCTGCTATGATAAAAAAAAAAACGTACCAGCCCATGTTATCTTGCATACGACAAGGGGCCTGTGTCGAGTCGCAGGCAAAGTTGGCCAAGAAAACCCACGCCAGAAGCGACACAATGACCTGTCCCAAATTCCACCACCCAGATAAGCTGACGAGCAGCCACTGGTGCGTCTGGGGGACAAACTCCAAAAAGACGACGCTGTCAACGGGCACGTTGCCTCCCGCCGCCGTGCCGATAATGGCCCAGATGATGCAGAAGCCCGTAAAGTTTTGGACGCCGGCCACGGCGCACGCAAAGACGCCGCCGTAGAGGATCGTGGCGTTGAAGGCGGGCTTCCGACCGATGAGATCGGCGGTGGTGCCCCAGAAGGAGGCGCCGACGATCAGGCCGACGTAGTACGCCACGGAGCTGAAGCTCAGTTTCACAATGTCAGTGAACTCGTTGGCGATCGGGGGCCGGACGGCCGTGATGCCCTGGGACCAGAAGTTGTCGACGATCCAGCCGAAGCCGTTGACCACGAAGAGGATCCATTGGAACCTACGAAGGGGGAAAAGGGGGGGGTACTGGTTAGCTTCTTCCATTGCCGCCGGTAGTATGAGCTTGTTGGAAACAAAGGTGGAATGTCAGACATACTTTCCCATGCCAATCTCGCCCAAGTGCTTCGCGATAAGCTCCGACTTGAGGCGGTAGTTCTCGTTCACGGCGCCCGTGTAGAAATCGCGGAGGACCGAGTCGCCGACGGAACTTGCGTCTCCCTGGATGACGGAGCCGGAGGCCGTCTGCCTCAAGCCCGACTCTGTCGCATCCTTTGTGACGCTCTTCTCACTCGGAGCGGACATGATTGGAACCCCCGATCGATTCGCAAGAGTAGACAGGAGGAAAACCGACAAATTGTGAATGGTCGGTCCCTTTGATCTCACGAGAAAGCAAAGACGGGAAGACCTGGGACCTGATTTCCTTCAGACCTTCGAGCCCTGTAGGGCGCTGATCCCTCTAGCTTTATTGGATCCAGGAACACCAAGGGACGAGCTGTTTCTCTGACATAAGGGGATCAAGGTACAGGAGCCAAGGTCGAGGAGAATCTGCCAACACGTTTGAGTACTCACTCCACAAGTGGCATAACGAGGTTGCCGTAGTGCCAGGGGTGTTCCTCTGGGTTGAAGGACAGATCAAGGGTCCTGATTCCGCTGGGGAGGAACTCTCACCTCAGCCTCAAAATGGAGATATGGAGATAGATACCGCCCTATCACTCGCTCGCCAGCGGGAGTATGGGGTATCTAGAGTATCTAAAGGGAGCGTGCTCTATCTTTGTCCTCTCACCCGTCACCGACGGTGCGTGTATCGCCCCAATCCGAAGAGCTCTTCTCATATGTATCCGTAGAGGAAGAGTAACGGGAACTAGGATTCATCCCAGAGATTACGGGTCCCCACCCCCACTTTGGCATGCACGGCCTGTTCCAAAGTGGCCAAACCTGACATTGACCCCATTCCGGCTAGGATGTCTGACATGGCGCTCTGCCAATCAAGACTACCACGCGCCGCGTCCAGCCCGCGTTTAAAGTTCAGAAAACAAGGAAGAGCGGTTCAAAAACCATCCGTACCGCATAGCTGGACGAGTGATGATTTCATAGATGCGGGTTGGCTACGTTCCGGCGAGCGCACGCAATTCTAGAGAAACCCATATTAAAATGTCCGTTAAAAAAAAATCTCTGCATCTTCGAAGGACTAATGACATAACAGAAATCAACATGGGACTCAATTCATTTGCGTCTATTACTTTTCTTTTCTTATGTCTTTGAGAGGCCCGATTAAGCGATGTGATAACCGCACAAGATGTTTCCTGTTTGCCAAGCTACCATATCGGACTACATAGGTTTGACACCTTGTCTCGCAGAGGAAGCATGTCACTTGCTATCGTTCTGATATTGTAAATTACGGTTTATACGTCACACCGGTACGCCCAGCCCTATTGGCGGAGTAACTCAAATTGGCCAGTCTCCGGCTGTCGGTGCTACCTACATGTACATGTTGCTTCTCATCACCCACACCGCCATATACCAAAGTCGCACTGCATGAAGCGCCATTCAATACGTATCCGGCGCTTGCAAGAAACCGCCAAAGTAGTCATCTAGCCACTGCGCCGACATCCCACCGGCGCCGCTTTCAGATGTGAGCCAGCGGCTGATGGTTCCCACGTAGCCGTCCGGTCGGACAACGATGACGGAAGCTTCGTCCGTCCCGAGACCTCCAAGCCACTTGTCTGTACATGATCGTCCTTGCGTATCCAGTGGTGCTACGTTGTCGAGATAGACGGTCCAGGCACTCTGTGAAAAGACGGGAGGCAGAGAAGAGATTTCAAAGTCGTTCTTATCGGTAGATGCTGGGGACAAAGCTGGTCAGCAGAAGTACACATGAGGTGGTGCAGTACTTTCATTGACTAGGGGGACGGCGCGGACCCTCACCCGACGTGTAGAAACTAGAGACATAAAAGTACGAGATGAAGGAGAAGGACGACTTACTGATGAGCGCGAATGTG
This sequence comes from Colletotrichum orchidophilum, assembly GCF_001831195.1. Taxonomy (NCBI): domain Eukaryota; kingdom Fungi; phylum Ascomycota; class Sordariomycetes; order Glomerellales; family Glomerellaceae; genus Colletotrichum; species Colletotrichum orchidophilum. The sequence continues at coordinate 396,071 of NW_019172973.1, read as the reverse complement.
CACAACTGACTTACGGATGTATACCTCTCTGGACGCACGTGGATATCATCAGCTCGGCTGGCGCGTGGCTTCAGCATGTACGACTGCGCCGCCGCCGCCGAAAGCCTCGACACCAATGAAGACGCAGATGCTACGCCGGTGCTGAAATCACGCAAGAAAGAGGCACCCGCAGGACTAGAGACGTCGTTCAGAATGGCATAGATGCGAAACTGCCCCAAGACCGGAATATCGAGCTGCACATCGATGGGGCAAGCATCAATATAACGGGTAGCCTTGGCAGGCGGGAGATTGCATCCCGGCTTCGCAGCGCCCCCGGCGCCGTCCGCTCGGCCACGGTTGAGCTCGTTGGCGCCATACTCGACCCCGACGCCCGAGATGAAGCGCGTATTCGTCTCAAAGTTCTCCGCCAGCCGCTTCGCGTCGCCGCGCGCAATCTCGTTGGCGTGCTCAAAGTCAAAATTGATGAGGTCGTGCGCAATCTTTTTGCGTTCCTGCTCGTACGTTGCCAGCAGCACGTTGTTGCCCTTGGCGAGCCCGCGCAGCGCGAGGTTGAGCTTCCATCCCAGGTTCCAGGTGTCGTGGATGCTCGTGTTCATGCCCTGCGCCGCCTTGGGACTGTGCGTGTGGCTGGCGTCGCCGGCGATGAAGGCGCGCTGGCCCGGGTCCGCGAAGCGGGCGGCGACGCGCTGGGCGACCTGGTAGTTGCCGAACCATTCGACGGAGCGCCATCGGACGCTGTATGGCGCGAGGATGAGGCGGGCTTGCTCCATTACGTACTCTTCTCCCAGGTCTTTGGACGACGTTGAGGACTTCATTTCAATGTAGAAGCGTGTCATGTTGCGTTCGCGGGGGATGATGAGGATGGACCCGTACTTCTCTGAGAAGACTACTGTTTTGCTCCAGATGTCGGGGAAGTCTGTCTCTAGTTCGCCATCTAGGACGCCCCATACCGAAGTGTGTGGTGAACCTTGTGCAAAAGTGTCGGGGATGCTCTTTCGAACGAGAGACCGCGCGCCGTCGCAGCCTACTAGGTACTCGGAGTTAATCAATGTCTTTCCTTGTCCTTGGTGGTCGCATTCGATCTGCAAAGAGCCATCGTCCACGGTACGGTAGGTCTGGAAGCTGTGGCTACGCTTCACTTCGACGCCGCTCTTGCGAAGGTCATCAATAAAGACGCCCTCGATCATGCCCTGGTGACAGAGCAAAATGTACGGCTGCAAGAGATCCACGACGGACGCCGGGTAGTGAACCGACCGGCTCAGCCGGTGTAGGTCGGTCTCGCTCGAGCTCTGCCACATGCAAATGTCGTGGACCTTGACGCCGGTGCGGAGAAGCTCGTCGCCGAGGCGTAGCATCTGCAGTGTCTCAATCGACTTTGGCTGGATTCCATCGGCCCGGCCCACTGTGGTTTGATCAGGCCTTTCGTCAATGACTTCAACTTTTTGACCGAATCTTGCCAGTAGAGACCTGTGTCGGGGATGTTAGCACGGAGGAGCTGCCGGGTGTGGGGGCGCAAGCATCGGAGGGAGGTGGGGCACAAACCCGAGCATCAAGCCGGCTGGCCCGGCTCCGACAACGCAGACATCGGATTTGGACGGGGATCCATTTTGATGCGAGCCGTTTGTGTGGCCATTTGCTTGCGAACTCGGAGGAGTTGCTGAGCTTGTCGTCATGTTTGCTGTGATCAAAGAGTGTAGAAGATTGTCGTGGTGAGGGAGTTGTGACTGGACCATGCAAGTTGAATTTTCTAATGCGAACTTGAAGCTTCAGAGGTTGTGAATATTGTTTCGAGTTGATGCAAAAGGGATTTGTTGGATCTTCGCCCCAACTTCTAGACACTCCGCCCGAAATAGATCGTATAAGAGTAATCAGCTCTGCCTAAGTTTCGATTCGAGATACGCATCGTCTCATTCCGCAGAATGGTTCGATGTCCAGCTGATGGCGATGCAAATTAACATACCCCGTTATTCACCACAGGTGAATCCAGTCCTTTCCCAACTGCTGACAGACGAACAACTCTCGCGCCATTAACCACTTTCGCCCACTCTCCGCGGCATGGTGTCCCTATCGGACCCCTCTCGATCCCCCACTTACGAGCGCAGGGAGCTTGTATCCGTTCGCCGCACAAGCCGTGTCGCGGGGTCGGTGGAGGAATCCGCGGGGAAACATGCCCAAAGCAATCAGTTACCACAGTAGGCAATCCAGCAATCGAAGCTCCACTGATAAGCCAATGTCTCCGGTACCCGATAGAGATGTCCGGCCTGCAATTCCGCCAATCAAGTCGCTTGGACTCCGAAGATCGGGCATCCCGAGTATCTTCGGCACGCCGGGCCCGCTTCGGCCTAGCATTTGACACCATCATGACGGCGACTTTGGTGTGATTCTGTGATTTGGCCAACGAGTGAAGACATTCAAAAACGTTTCGCGCTTTTGGGGATCACGGCATTCGGGATCTCTTTGAAAGCAGCAGGATCAATGACACAAATCACTCTTCCAAAGCCGGCACACGTCTGGCAAGACGTGGTAGCCAAGAAACGACGACTCCGCGCAGAGGCCATCTCGGCATCCGCAGACCACTTGGCAGGCACCTCGAAGGATACTGAAATCACAAGTATCGCTGATGCCTCAGAACTTGTTTCAAAGGTCTCACGTGGTGACGTGACAAGTGAGGAAGTAATCAGGGCATACGTTCGGAGGTGCGTTGACCTGAAATTCACATACCCGCTGGCGGTGGAGAATTCATCTCGGGCTTGGTACCTATTTTGTGAAGGACGATGCTGATATAGTCCCAAACAAGTGCAGGGCATCCAAGGTGCACGAAGAGGTGAGGATCTTCTATGGCGCTCTTGAACTTTTACTGATTTGACTTTTGCTTCACTAGACGAATTGGTGCGTTCATGTTGAAATGAGACCAAAATAAGCTCATCATTTTGCTTTAACAAATAAAAAACACATGCACACAGTTTTTTTTGGATTTGCTAACATATGGTCCACGTGCCTGTAGTCTAACAGAAATCTTCTTCGACGACGCACTCAAGCGGGCCGCAGAGTTAGATGACTATCTTGCTAAGAACGGAAAGACAATTGGACCCTTGCATGGTGTTCCCGTAACCTTGAAAGACCAGTTCAACGTCAAAGGATATGACACGACTCTCGGCTACGTGGGTAGATCCTTCAAGCCCGCTTCAGATGATGCCGTTGTCGTAAGAATGCTTCGCTCATTGGGCGCCGTCATTGTTGCCAAAACGAACTTGCCACAGAGTATCATGGTGAGTCGAACACTCCTACTCCTCAGAGCTCTGCATCCGCGGGTTGTTTTCCACCTTGCTTTGGCACGATGCTCACAACGGAATAGTGGTGCGAGACAGACAACCCTCTTTGGGGCCTCACGACCAATCCTATGAGCAAGGATTTTACCCCCGGCGGCTCAACTGGCGGCGAGGCAGCCTTACTTGCTTCCGATGCTACCATGCTCGGTTGGGGCACAGATATTGGAGGAAGCATTCGGATTCCGTCTCACATGATGGGAACATACGGCTTCAAGCCCAGCGTAAGTTTGGTCAACGGCAAACACCACAAACGTCTTGGCTCTACGTAGGAACCAAATGAAAATTGAAAGGAACTGACCTCCGCTCCAGAGCGCGCGCTTGCCCTACCGAGGGGTCCCGGTATCGACTGAAGGCCAAGAACATGTACCCTCGTCGATTGGTCCCATGGCTCGCAGCCTGTCCACAATTCGCCTCGCCATAGAGCAACTGATCCACGCCAAGCCCTGGGAATTGGACGCACGTTGTGCGCCAGTTCCGTGGCGAGAAGACTTGTACAAGGAGACATTTTCTAGGCCTTTGACCATCGGAGTACTCTACGATGACAATGTTGTTCGGCCCCACCCGCCAATCACACGCGTTCTCCGCTCCGCAGTAGAGCGTCTTCAAGCAGCGGGCCATGAGGTCCTGGAATGGAATGCCGACTTGCATGAAGACTGTATCAGAACAATGGTGAGCTACGATGTTACTTAATCATCTCTCTGGAAATTAGTCCTTCTGACCATCATTAAAGGATCTCTATTACACGGTAGACGGCGGCGAAGACATACGCAAAGACGTCTTGGCTGGCGGAGAACCCTTTATTCCTCACGTCGAGAAGCTTCTCAACCGAGGCACACCAATCTCCGTATACGAGTACTGGCAGCTCAACAGGCGCAAATGGGAGCTGCAGCAGGCCTACCTGGAAAAGTGGCAATCCATCCGGTCACCCAAAACCGGTCGCATGGTTGACATTATCCTGCTGCCACCTATGCCGCATACCGCTGTGCCGCATGGAGGTTGTCGATGGGTGGGATACACCAAGGTGTGGAACTTTCTCGATTACCCAGCCCTGGTCATTCCGGGAGGCCGTGTGAGCCGGGAAGACGTTGAACAGCCTTGGGCGGCGGAAGTGAGGGGAGTCGAAGACGAGTGGAACAAGAAGTTGTGGGAGGATAACAAGGAGACAATGGCATCTCTTGCGCTGCCGGTGGGGCTTCAGATTGTTGGTCGTAAACTGGAGGAGGAGACGGTGCTTGCTGCTGGCAAGATCATTGATGACATCCTCGGGGGTAAGAGCTGAAGTTTCCATTGAAGTAGTGAGAAACAACAGCTTGAAGAGTGCATAAGATTTGCTCCATGTTGGGTTTGCGATGAGAAGTGGAAAGCTGGACGCGCACGCACTTCAAATCCTTGCAGATTGTATCAAAGGTTTTACTGTTGACAATCACACTCAACATAGTTGAAATTCATTTTCCAAGTAGGTATAATTAGCCTATCATGTAGCCTTGATCATGTCTGCCAAAGCTGTAAAGCAGCTATCTCATCAAACAAATCAAGTGTTCAGCTGATGATCAAGTCAAGATTGTTACATTGAAAATCAAGTTCAATGCTTCGAAGCATAAACAAATGCGATCTCTTTCACGATCGTTCCGATCTCTGACCAAATTGTTTGAAAATCACCTGATCATTAGCAACTGTCGCTTTCTTAGGCTACCAATACTTTTGATTGCGTCTTCTTCCATTCCTCGTACATTTTCATGACCTCCTCCTGACTAGCAGGCATCAGACCTCCCTCGGGTGCAGGATTTTTCGACTTGAAGTAGTCGCTCATCTACGAGGATGTCAGTGCTAGAATACGATCAAAAGGAACAAGGAGTGGGGGTGGGACCTACCTCTCCCATGGTCACCCACTCAACACCTTCATGTTTGTTGATGTGTTCAATGATCCGCTCGTGCATGAGTAGCACGTGAGGCCGTCCCGAGACGTCGGGATGGATCGTCATGGGGAAAATGAACTCATCTGTCAACAAGGGTCAGTCAAGAGGCCTTGCTTGTCCAATATGGGCACTACTCACCGTATTCTCGGTAAAAGTAGTCAAAGTGGTCTCGCCAGATATCTTCCACATCCCTGTAGACACAGGACATCATCAGCCGGCGGCCCCCTCATGTCCTCAGTGGGCCTCAGCTCTTGACTTACCTTGGATTCACCCATCCGTGTGAGTTTGCTGAGTTCTTCATAAACATCATTGGTGGGAGGTCATCAATATACCACGATCCGGGGATCTCAACCAAACCAGTCTCCTTACCCTTGACCAGTGGCTTCATCCATTCCTCTGCCTTTTTGGTATAGTCAATCTTGGTCCAGCTGTCCCCGGTCCTCAACCAGTAGGCTTGGCAGTCATGGTGCGACATGGAGTGATCATACTCGATGCCATAGCTGAGCATCAACTCAGTCCCTTCTTCGCTGGTCTCCCACCACGGGGCGACGCTGCCCTTGGGCGGTTTACCGCAGAAGTCCGTCAACATTTTCCACGTCTTGTCTAGGACGTCGCGCTGCTGCTCTAGCGTCATGTCGACAGGGTTCTCATGGCTGTAGCCGTGCAGGCCGATCTCGTGGCCCGCATCCCGAACCATGGCACATTCTTCCGGAAAGGTTTCCAGGGAATGGCCCGGAATGAACCAAGACGCTTTGATATTGTACTTTTCAAAAAGCTTCAGGAGCCGACGCGTGCCAATAGTTCCAGCCCATAGACCTATTCACAAAGCCGCGAGGTCAGGAGCGCAAATTCGAAGACATGAATGGACTGTAAAGAGAATCCCCTGGCGCAACTAACCTCGACTGATATCACTGGTACTGTCCTCGCCACCATATGACCCGAGCCAGCCGGCGACGGCGTCGATATCCACACCGTAGCTGCGGCGAAAGCCAGGTTAGTAAACAAGCATGAGTGACGGCACTACCATGTCATGTGAGGAAGCCACCTACCATACAAGGACCTTTTTCTTTCCCATCGTAATTGATTGGAATGCTGTTTTGCCGTATGAGATAGGTAGAAGTGGTGAGGTTGACTGCCTGTATACAAATAGCCAATGCCCTCTGTGCTTCGAGGTTTGCTTTATGCTGGGAGCTTCTTCAGTCAGGATCACCGCAACTATCTCATGAAGCACCGCATGGCATCAACTTGATAGCCCTACCAACTTCATGGCTCCAAAGCTCAAGCTCTTGGAGGCTTCTCCGCAGGCAAAAGGCATCCCCGCAATGACTTATGACTTCACCACTAAATTCAATTGCATATACATACGCTTATCTGCAGGCCTCGACGAAAATCTCCCCACTCTTGCTTTCCAATCTTCGGCCTGGAGCATCCGGACATACGACAGGACTCGTTCGGCTGCTCCTCCGATTTGTCTGCTTTCCGGGTTCCATTGCTTCTCGTTCGATTATTGTTGGCCATCCCACTTCTTGCATCTTTGTCTTACTAGTGCATGGCACCCCGCCCCCACCTCAGACTCCCCCATCTTCCGAAGGCATCCTTAAAGTTCTTGGACCCTAGCAAGCATCCGTATCTCGCAGCGAAGGTAGGGGAACAATGGCTATCTGCTTTGGACAGCCCCCGCTTCCAAGTTGCAGCTATCTTTGCATGCCCAAAGGAGCCAATTGCCGTGTCTTAAGCCAAGAAGTCCAAGGATCTGGTTTAGAGAGTGCGGATATGATCCCACTCCTGAAAATGCGAAGTCGACCTGATTGCATCGCCATAACCCAGCAGAGCTTTGTAACATAGATTGGGGTTTTCGGTGGTGTGTTACAACCCATGGCATGTGTCGACATGCCTGCGCCGATAATATGCGCTAGAATGGGGGTTGAAGTTGCGATCGGGTTGAGCACTCGGCATGCTGGCAGCGACAGTTGTGGAACTTGACTAGCAGCCATCTTAAGTAATTCCGCTAATAGTATCACCTAAACAAGACATCAATTGTGATCACTCCCAATTATTTGCATGTTTAGCAGTCGAGAGGTGTAATCTTGTCTCAAGCCTCGACCCTAGCTTGACGTTGAACACATCCTTGGAATTTCACCGCCAGCGCGTGCCCAAACAGCTTGTACAACATACAAGTCTTCCGCCCCTGTCAGAGTTGATTTGAGGCGTGAATCTGAACAGCGTTAGCAAAATGTCCAAGGTATGTCGGAAGACCTATACCATCTTGAGTTGGTCATGATTAATGAGTAAAGTTCTCTCTCAAAGGTCGCGTTGCCGTTGTCACCGGTGGTGGCCGAGGTTGTGGTCTGGCATTCGCTCAAGGTCTCGCAGAGGCCGGGGCCGACGTTGCCATTTTTGATCTGATAGATCCGGAGCCAACTGCATTTGAGCAACTTTCTTCTGCAAACGGGGTAAAGGCAAGGGCATACGTCGTTGACGTAACATCTCTCTCCAGCTTGGAGAAAGCCTTTGCCTCCGTGGCGGCCGACTTTGACGGCAAACTCGACATCTTTGTCGCTTGTGCGGGTGTGAACAAGAACGTGGAGTTCCTCGACACCGAGGAGGCAGACTTTGACAGGCTCTACGGTGTCAACTGCAAGGGGCTCTACTTTTCCGCAAAGATGGCTGCCAAAGCCATGATCGCCAATGGCACTAAATGCGGAAGCATCATCTTCGTTGCAAGCATCGCATCATACATTGCTATTCGCTCTCAGCGATCTACTGCTTATTGCGGCACCAAGGGCGCTGTTCGCGCAATGGTTGCCCCGATAGCTGCCGAGCTCAACAAGTACGGGATCCGGGTCAACTCCATCTCTCCTGGTTATGTGCGGACGGAAATGACGGCTCCGTTCCCCGATCTTCTTGAAGGGTGGAAGGATGAAATCATGAACGGCAGAGTAGCAGAGCCTGACGACATCAAGGGAGCGTGCGTTTTCTTGGCGAGCGATGCCAGCAAGTGAGTTGATTCTCTGATGAGACCATCAAAGGCATTGAAGATACACCTGAAGTGGCTAACATTAAAAAACAGATATTGTCAAGGAAGCGACATCTTGGTTGATGGTGGCGTGACCAAATGGTAGATTAATTGTCCATATCATAATTAAAGATTAGGAATATCCCTTATTGGTTCTGTGAAGGAGGTCTTTCGCGAATTGACATTGGGCCGAAGGTGACATGAAGTCGATTCCGGACTTTTTGTTTTCTCTATGCTTTCAAACTTTTCACGACGATGCGAAACCCAGACAAGTCTGTGAAGCATTTCAAATGGCCTAATTGAAGGCAGTCAGTCTATTTAACGTCATATGCTGTGTTTGACTAACAATTACCTTTCCAAGGGGTTTTAGTGCAGTTCCATTGCTGCAACTGCATGCTTATCTCCAATAGCGTCACGTGCCGGTTCGCATGCATTCTATCTCTGTAAGTGTCTGACGTCGGCATCTGACTCATCAATGCACTGGTTTATTGTAATCTACTAGTAACATTTGATTCCTCAAACCACTTGAAGCCACCATTCCTACTTGATGTTCCCAGGCTTGGTCCCAACCCAAAAGTCCATGGCTGTTTTCGCTGACCTGCTGGCAATTCTCGCCAAAGAATCGCTCAAACTGGCTTTTGTCGTACCATTGGCCGCGCTTTGCCTCTACATTTGCTTCAATATCTTCCTCCATCCCCTCCGCAATGTCCCGGGATCTTGGAAAGCAACAAGCTCTCCTTTATGGCTGTGGTACCACTCATACGCAGGGGACGAGACGACCTCGGTTGAAGCCCTGCACAAGATCTACGGCCCAGTCGTCCGAATTGGCCCTAATGACGTCGACATTAGCGACGGCGCGGCTCTGGGACCCATCTACTCTGAGAAGGGAGGTTTCCTGAAAACACCATGCTACAGCAATTTCGACTTTGACGGCCATCCCACCATCTTTTCGGCCCTTGATCCTGCGCACAGGGCCATCAGGTCAAAGGCGGTTGCAAGCATGTTCAGCCCGGCTTCCATCCGAAAGGAAGGCGATCAGATACTCAAGTCGTGTGTTGACAGACTGGTGACGCATATCGGACACGAAGCAGCGTCAGGAAAGCCGGTCAACATGCTCAACATGGGCAGATGCTTAGCTCTTGATGCCGTTACGGAATATCTACTTGGCAAGACGTACGGAGGTATTGCCGAGCTCGAAGCGAGCAGGAACGTTGAAAATTCTAGTAAGCTCTCGGCCAGCGAGTTCGTGGACACCTTTGTGGCTGTCGGGCGGTTCTTCCTGTTACCTAACTGGATCTTCCACACCCTTGAATGGGCTATACCGAAGCTGTTCCCGGATGAAAAAGTCGACGAGTCAATGAACCTCGTCACAAGTTTCTGTAACCAGGTGGTGGCTGAGGCGGACATTGAGAAGGACCAGACATACCAGGCTCGCTTACTGCGTGCTGGCATCGGCAAAGAAGAAGCCGCTGTTCAGTGTATGGACCTGATGTTTGCCGGCACAGACAGCACTGGTATGAACTTTGGCGCCATCTGCTGGCACTTAGCACAGTCGCCCTCGATGTATCAGAAGCTCAAAGACGAGCTCGCATCACCAGGGGCTGCGCAAGCTGATCCGCAGACTCTTCCTTACCTACGGGGTGTGGTGCGTGAGGGACTTCGAATGTCCATGGCAAACCCAACTCGCCTCCCACGCATCGTACCACCTGGTGGATTTTCATTCACGACCAAGATGCCATCGGGGAAAAGTAAGACTTTTGAATTTCCAGGCGGTACTTGGATTGGATGTGCACCGTTCAGTTTGCATTTCAGTGATGCCGTCTTTCCCCATCCGAGAGCATTCCGGCCGGAGCGATGGGTTGAGCCTAGCGAGGGAATGCTGCGGGACGCCATTCCCTTTGGACTTGGGCCACGACAGTGTATCGCTCGTAACCTCGCTTCGAGTGAGTTGTTCTGGGCGGTCAGGGCTCTGGGTATATCTGGGGTGCTGGACGGGGCTCGACCAACGGGGCTGATGAAGGATGGGATCATTGTTGACGAGTGGTTCAACTCCAAAGTTCCCGGTCACGCTATCGAGCTGGTCTGGGAGTCGCTGTAGCGGGGAAACAGCAATGTTATCAATGCAACCGAATCAGTAAATCGATTCGGCAGAGACAATATTCGATAGAGAGCAAAGCTGCTCGAAGCGGCATTATGTTCTTTGAAACGATAAGACAATATTTCTCCGCCTATGCGTTCTCCTGCTGATGCCGCTAGGCTTAAGCCAATTGCCCCGGGTCTATCGAATTATGCTCTTCCCTTTGCAACACCATATGTCAACCGGCGACTCCATGTAGAGCGGGGGAGAAGCGATCATCCACGGCATGAAACCTTTGAAACCTTGGAGTCTTGCGCGTGAGTTGTCTTGCCTTGCATGGCCAAAGCTGCTTGGACAAGCCAACCAACCCAAGAAAAGGCCTGTTATCTCCGTCATGGATGGGTCGGCCAAAGTCGAAAAGGCTAAGAATTCTTGGCGTGAGCCACTTGATAAGATGAGCTACCGAGAACCCCGACGACTGGGTTGCGAAGACGAGGAGCTACACCCCTAATCAAGCCGGCTTCGACATTGTTGTCGATGTTGCCGGCAACAGCTCCCTCGTCCAATCACTCGCCGCGGTGAATACGAAAGGAGTGGCCGTCTCCGCAGGTGTAGCCGGATGCACGGCCAAGCCTGTAACTATGCTGGCTGCTCTCATGCGACCCCGTATTGTCGGAGGTGTGTTATTGGGTAGCCGGGGCTAATTCCGCCATGTGATAAGTTTCATCGGAGAGAACAATATCAGACCCGTTGTTGACGACAAGGTCTTTGAGCTGGCGGAGATAAAAGATGCTAACGCGCCATTATAGGAGAAGAAGCATTTCTCAAAAGGTTGTAATCAAGATTCATCATTAAGACATGTTAGGCTGCTTTCAGATCTTGGGTAAATGGGCGCAAGCACGAACAACCTCTTCTTCAGATTTCTATACCTTAGGAATAGAGAATTATGAATTTTCTTATGCTGCCAATTGCTTCATGTCTCACACTTGTCTCTAGTTCCATCATGCCATTTAATTGTATTTGCGATGCTGGTGGGTGCCTTCTAAACGAAGAACCGCCATCTTGGATCCTTTTCTCCATCAGCCAAGTCTCGCGTTTCAACGTCTTCAGCCCTCAAATCAACACCTTGTTCTTTGTTCTTCCTGTGGTTCTCCTTCCTCATCCAAAGCCCAAGCCAAAGTGTAAAAATGATGCAAGTGACGTTGCACCCAGCCGTTGCCAAAAGGGTTGGTGCATATCGCGGAGCGTATGTCGTGCGAAACGTTCCCGCCGACAGGATGCCACCCAAGTTGCCGAGTCCGACAAGAAGACCAGTAGTCGCCGCTCGAGAGTTTTCACTAAGGTTGTTGTTGTTGTGCCAACTGTGGACCAAGCAGGAAGGGATATAAGCCCCAGCCGTCAGCAGAAAACAAGCAAAGTACGCCACTGCGACGTGTGCTTTCGCATCAATGGCAGCCAGCACAACGAGCCCTATCAGACTTGTGGTTAGACTGGCGATAATGTGGAAAGTCCGCTCTCTGTTTCGATCCGAACTGTACGTGACTGCCAACAGCACCAAAAAGCCTGCCACGTTGGGAGGAACCGTGAGCAAATTTGTCGTGACTTTGTTGTAACCCAGTCGCCCAATGACAAGCGGGAGGAAGTTCGCCGTCGTGGAAAAGGCAACTGGGTACGTGAGACTGATTATGCACCAGATCGGGAACTTCCAGTCGTACCACGTGCGGAAACACTGCTTGAAGCTGAACTCTTCCTCGACGTTGCGTGTGCCGTCTCGGAGAGATCGGAGGGTTGCTACCTCGCGCTCCGCTTCACCCAGGAACCAGGCGGTCTGTGGACTTGCCGGCAACCACCAAAATGCCACGATGCCAAATATGACAGTTAGAGCACCTAAGACAGGTCAACACGCATTGCCTCAAAAGCTGCAAGTGAGGATCCAGGCCGTACCTTCTATGATGAAAAGCCACATCCACCCATGAACATGAGGGTCTTGGATCCGAAAGACTCCAAAGGAGATCAGCCCCGAGAAAGCGCTCGCTAACAGAGCACTTCCAAAGAATAGTGCAATGCGAAACCCAAGTTCTCCTCGGGTGTAGAATAGAGTGAGGTAGAATACTGCCCCTGCAAAGAAGCCGGCTTCGAACGCCCTGTTGGTGAGAGATGTGAGCTGAACTTATTCGCCTGAAAGCTGCCTTGCTTATGTTCTCACCCTAGAATGAGACGTATGGCTAGCATGCCACCGAAGTTCTTACAAGCAGCTTGTATGAGTGCCATCGCTCCCCATCCTACCATCAACGCGGGCAAAACCTTGCGACCCGAAAATCTCTTGGTCAGGAGGTTGAGAGGCAGATCGCATAGACCATTGGGAACGTAGAAAAGAAGAATGAGTAACGAGTACTGTTCTCCCTTGAAACCAAGATCTTTGCTCATTCCATCTGTCTCCGCATTTCCAAGGTTGCTCTTAGACTCGGGTCAGTCTCATCGTTTGAGGAGCAACTACGGTTAGATGACTTACTCTGTCAACTGAATTGAAGAAATACACTGGATGTGTTAGTAGAGGACGGAAATGGAGATGAAATTACTCGAGAAGGAACCACTCACTGATTGAGAGAAATGGAAGGAGCCAGATATCCATCTTGCGAACTACCAGAGTTAGGATGCAATGACTACTTATTGGTTTGGTCCTCAACTGTAGAGAAGCTCACCATATGATCTTTCGGTGGTGATACTTATCATCACTTGGGTTCCAGATTCGTGGTCTCCAAGCTGGGAGCCGTCCGAAGGTTTAGTCTCCGCCATGGTTGATTTCTCCATCATGAATAGTAGTGTCAACTTTTGAGTTGCACAGAATATGGTTGGCTAGACTTAGAGTTTGAGAAGATCCTGTTACTCGTGGAGCTCAGGCATGCTTGCCAGAGGCTTATATCCAAGGCAAAATAGGTAGACATACTTGCTGCAGAACTACAGACACAAACCACAATAATCAATGCGCCACCAAATAATGGCTTGAATGTTGGGATTCGATGTCTGGCAATTGATAAAGTGGTACGACTCTGATACCGGATGAATTCCCTATCAATGGATAGACTGCAACAGGCTAGTGAACTTGTGCGGAGGCGTAGATATGAGAGCAAACCAGTGAGAAGGATCAAGAGTGGGGGATCCCTCTACGCACTAAAGGGGGTCAGATATGAGGCTGCTAGCCCCCATTATTGGTCATTCTTAGCATAACCATCAGTGGTTTTACATCCAAAGATCAAAGAATATTGCGCTAACACGACCTTTAAGAATACTTATGTACATGCTCTGTTCATCCCTGCTACCTTAAGCGACAGCAATCTGTGCTGGCTGAGCCTCCTGAGGTTTCACCTTGTTTGCGGTAGCTTGCTCCAAGCCTTGCTTGTACAATTGCGCCCTTCCATAAGACTCTGCATATGATGCAGAAACGGCCTGCTCAACTGTGACCGGTCCAAACTTGGCTGGTTGCGTAGCCGACTTGCAAGTGGGGATACACTCGACCAGATAGTCTGGGTTGCCAGAGACAAAGACAGGAATGGAATACCGCTCCTTGCCAGACTTATTGATGACCCTGTGAATGTTGCTCTTGTAAAGCTCATTGGTCCATCTTGCCATGAGATTGCCCAGGTTCACAACAAAAGCGCCCTCCGTCGGCGGGACCTGAGAGTGGCAGATCAGTATTGGGAATCGGTTCACCAAGGGTGGTGCTCTACAGTGGGGGGAAAATTTCCACTTACGTCGATCCACGTCTCGTTCTTCTTGTCCCATACCTGCAGGCCATCGACCTCATCCTGAAGAAGCATGGTAATGGCGCCGAAGTCAGTGTGGGCGCCGATTCCACGAGTCAACTTCTCGTCCGCATCCTTGGGTTGCGACGGGTAGTGGAGAAGTCTCATAGTCGCCACAGCTCCATCCATGAACTTGCAAAAGTAGTCCTCGTCCAGGCCCAATGAAAGCGCGATGACCTGCATCAAATCTGAGGCGAGCTTGAGTGCTGAAGAGTAGTACTCCATCGAGGATTCCCTGAAGCTCGGCAAATCACTGCCCAGGCTTTCGGGCCACTGGTTCGGGCCACTGTTGAGCTTCTTGTTGATGAAGTAAGGGTGGTTCTCGGGAATCTCAGCTCCAATGTAGAAGCCTTCCTTGAGTTCTGGTAGAGTTCCTTCTTCGAGAATCTGTGATCTCAGCATCTCGTAGCCGCGGTTCCAAGTAGTATTCTCCTTGGCGACCTTTTGCTTTTCTTCGAGTGGCAAGGCAAAGAACTTCTTCGCGCCGCCCATGGCAGCCTTCTGTTGCGCCAGGGGCACCGAGTGGCCGATGATTTGGAAGAATCCATTATACAGGCAGCTGTCGCGTACTTGGTCCACGACCCTTTGCTTCTGCAGAGGGTCCTCGGAGTAGAATCCTGTGGTCAGATGACGCTGTTAGGATTTGGCTATCCTTTTTGAGCTACGACAGATTTCTTCGCAGACTCACCAGAGAAGTCAATGGTTGGGATCTCGAGAGCGGCCATGGTCCTTTGAAGAGAGTGAGGATGTTAAGTTTTGGTGCAGAACTCTTTGGCGAGATAAATGTTTAATTCGATGCTCTAATGATGGCAAAGCCCGAGCTTGTGAATGTTAGTTTGGATATATTTCGACCACAATCTAATTTGATCGCAACAGATCTTTCCTGATATAGTCGAGACCGGTTCACGATGCCTTTGAAACCCTACTGAGTAGATGAATTCTCCAAGGCCAGTCAACATTCTCTCTCCGCGTCTCGGGTTCTCGCCCTCGGCTAGATTGGATTCCTGAAGAGTGGGGTGTAGCATCCGGTGTGTTCGGACGGCATCGTCCGAGAGTAAGTTTGACAACCCAGGGAACCATTGATAAGACTCCCTCCCTGATAAGCTACATTGGCCACCCTACTTGTCGCGGATGGTGTTCCGTTCCCGGCCTCGAGCCCTCCCCGGCCGGAAAACCCACTTTCCCCTCATGCTAAAGATAGATAAGATCAGCTCCAAGATAACCCCTCTGAGAATCCCAACAAATCCTCCTGCATATGCGAAGAGTTTCTTCGCAGGATCGGAGGTAAGAGTAGTGGCATGTTGATCGCCCCAAAGATTGGTCGTGAATTGTAAGAATTCGTGATTCGGTTGGTTCGGTAGGGGCTGAACGAGCAGGGAAAATCTAGGGAGTCATAATCATCATATAATATCCCAAGCTCCATTTGTCTGCGAACCCCACCCTTGGTGTAAGTGGTTGAGAACCAAAGTCCAGTGTATTGGCCAATGCATATCACAACGGCATCCAACACAGGCCTGAAGCCAAGGTCGAAACCCACATGCAGCTTTCCAAACTCTCATTGATTTGGAATACGATGCTTTCGCACGAGGACGCGGCACGGCTCAGTGTATGCAAACAGCGGTGGCTCTCATTGCCATGCTTCTGTCATCAAGATATCAACTAAGCCAGGTGAAGTGATCATGTAAGAACAGCAAAATCGTGGGGAATCGGATTGCAATTTTGTGTAGAGTGCACGATAGAAACCAAATGCTAGGAGATTCGTGAGGCTGAAAAAACGCTAAGAGTTCCATACGTCGTCAAACACCATATTCCCTACAATCTGTACTCAAAAATTCCGACACGTAGAACTGGTAGCTCACCAAGCCAACTCCTGACGTCCGCCGCAGTTTGCTTTCTCAAGCTCCGAGCAGAAAGCTTCGTCCTCGCTCAACTTCCCCGTGCCCAAGTCTCCGAGTAAGTCCGGAGTGGCTGGCCAGATTTCTTTGCCCCCTTGTTCTAGTTCCCTTTGCCTGTGTTTCATGACTTCTTCTCGAACAGTGTTTTGGAAGTGGATAGGGCCCTACGCAGATGAGTTAGTACCATGACGTGATATCAGGTGGCCGTGATGGCATACTCTCTCCTTTTCTGGATGCAGCTCACCGCTGATGAACACGCCGGCGCTGAGGTTCTCCTGCGCTCCGATGCACAATTCTCGATCTTCCTCCAGAACCTGTCTGTAGAATGCGTTGATGGCGGTGAACTCGGCATCGGTGGCAGTGTGAGATCGGTACACTTCATTCTCAATACGAGTCTTGGTTGCACTGATTGGAATCATTCGTTGGATGTAAAAGAAGTTCTGGCTACACTTTTTGTCAATTTTTACGCTTCTAAGACTGGATTTCCCGGATAGAGTGACTTACGTGATTGTGACTGATGTGGATGGGTAGAAGAATGTGATCGAGCGCCGAAACTCATCATCCTCATCTTGGGCTTTCTTGTTGATGATCTCATGCTCCAGGCATCCTCCACTTGGTTGAACTTGATACTTCGTCAAGTCCGACACTCCCGCAATCAAGGGATGCGACGTTGGGCAATGGTAGCACTCGTTGTAGTTCTCAATGACCGCCTTCCAGTTGGCCTCCAATTCCATGTCCCAGACATGGTCGTACTTGTAGCCTCCGGCAAAGTCAAAGTTTTGCATCCTCGGCTTCTGGTAGACACCGCCAAACTCGTCTTCCCACTTGACGTCTGGTTCACCTGCTTGGAGGTTAACCCAGATGAAGCCGGCGGGATCCACGCGAACATGGATCGGAAGGAGGCCATTTTGGCTCTTATCGAAACCGTTTACCGTATCGAACCTCGGCGCTTTGGCGAGATCGCCTTTGAAACCGTACGACCAACCGTGATACTTGCAGCTCAGAATACTCGCTTTACCGGAGCGCTTTTCGACGACAGGGTATGCGCGGTGTCGGCAAACATTGTGAAAGCCGTTGATGTTGCCGTCGCGATCTTGGACGAGGAAGAATGGGAAATCGGCATAGACGAAGGAGACAAACTCGCCCGCTTGCTTGAATCTCAGCGAATGCGTCACCAAGATCCACTTTCTCGAGATAATTGCCCTTCTCTCGAGCTGGTGTAATTCTGGAGACCTGTACCACGAAGCTGGAAGACTTCGTGAAGGCTCTGGCTTGGCGTCGATAGTTGGTGAAGAGAATCCAAGGAAGCGCAACATGTCGTTGGGTCACAGATGCAATGAAATGTGGGTACCGAGTATAGAAAGATTAAAGAGCTGTTGCAGTGAAGTCTTTGATTGGGATTGCAGTCTAAAAACTACGGGTACTGCGTCTCTCATCCTGTTTACCCTCGCGCCTTTCTGTCTCATGGCCGTTGCTACTTTAAGACCGTAATTTTGGAGGATGACTCTAAGCCAAGAACTAGTCTAACTCGGATTTATCAGAGGTGGGGAAGATGCTTTCGTGAAATGCTTGATAATGCTGTTGAGAATGGGGGTGGGGGGTCACTAGGCTGAGGGGGCCGGGCACGAGCATTCGGGCTGGGGGTTGATAAGAGGCCTAAGGATCCGATA
This sequence comes from Colletotrichum orchidophilum, assembly GCF_001831195.1. Classification (NCBI taxonomy): domain Eukaryota; kingdom Fungi; phylum Ascomycota; class Sordariomycetes; order Glomerellales; family Glomerellaceae; genus Colletotrichum; species Colletotrichum orchidophilum. Next base: position 378,365 of record NW_019172973.1, on the reverse strand, counting down.
AAGGCAAGTCGGAGCATGTCGGATACCGGAAGACACTTGCGAAGGCCAACTGAAGGCGGGGTATGATTGATATGATAGATAGAGTCTTTTTACCTATTCGAGTTGAAAATGGCGGAGTTATATAAATGATAAATAACGGAGGCATCATATTGGTTGTTCACGCGAGCTTAGGAGGAGGAGAAGCCGTGTCTAAGCGCAGGTGGTGATCCGAAATGAGCAAGAAGGCTAACCTCGATCGTGACCGGATAAGAGTTTCCTCATCATCCTGAGAGAATACAATGCTACATTATTACTAAGATCAAGCTTGGCCTTAGTTACACCTGACCACGGAAACATCAGGCAAGCGGGGTTGACTAATAACTGTGTATTCCTAGAATTTTCTGCTTACTACAGCGACTACAAGTACCTACATATAAGGACCACGCATACGTGCAGCCTCTGGGCCCCTCAAGACGGGCTTCGCTATTTCGTCTTCTAAAGGAAATAGGAGTATAAATTGCTGATTGATGTATTTGAAGGCAGGAGCCGCATTAAGGTAACTGTACGCCTCCACATTAACCATTTCCGGGCATCTTTGACACAATCGAGTATCTTGTTAAGTTCTAGCGCTAGTTTCCAGAAAGAACATTCGTTTGGAGGAGAACGAGATGAGTGTTATAAGACCTAAGAGCCCCCGGCTCCTACAAAATCCAACGTTTGCGCCAGGAAACACATACATATGGCTCTTGTATTATGTGCACTGAAGGAAAGAGAAGCAAGCGTTTGTATTGATGAGCAGGTCAGTAAATCAGCTCTCCGTCTACACTCCTTCGATTTGCAAACACGTGCGTAATGCAATATGCGGGCGGTGCAGCCTGAAAGTACCTGACCGGTAATGGAATTCCATAACTGAGAAGTTTCCAACAAAAGATTGCCTCTTGCATCTACTCATGAGCACCGGTTAAAAAGAAACGCACTTTGTGGCGTCAGGCAGAATGGAATTCAAATTGGGCTGCCAGGTTGGGTGGTTCGCCAGCGTGCAATGCCTCAAGCCAAGCGTGATTCGCTGCGGTGCCTGGTTCTCTCATATGTAAGCAACACAAGTGGCACGCCTGACGAGAATTTTGCGGTGACCTGTCATATGACAATGTAAGATAGCCTGAATCAGGCTCCAGCGTAGTCGCGTGAGCCACCGCTGAGTCGAGCAACAGGTTGCCGGTAGAGGTTACCATGTGTGGTGAGCAGGCAGTGTAGCGCCATTGCTTGGACCCAGGAGCGCGTTTGATTTGACGGCAGGTGTGGCTCAACAGTCATGCTAAGATGCTTGAACTGTTGAGATCTAGTTGGCTGGCCCGATGATTCGCCAATGGATGAACCCAGATCGAGCCAGACGCGTGGTTTCGCTGCCCGGTTCCAGCCCAAGGATGCCTTGCCTGATCCGACCCTCCATGACGGTCCAGGCGGCTCGTTGTTCCATTTCGCATTGTGAGTCTTACGAAAGGGGCGCTGTTGGGCTTTTGAGTTATTGGAACCGGGTGAATTCGGGCGGTGTTTGATATTTGATTACAAAAAGCCACCATTCCCATCACGAAACCATAGTTTCCTTACAGGGACCGATGAAGAATTGATTTCAAGATATTCGAATAATCATCAGGTGTGAAGAATCAGCAGTCTTCGGCATTACTAAAGTCTGAAGTCAGCCGAAAATTGCTCGCCGCCATGACGCAGCGACACACCCATCATCGAAAGCATGCCAGCAAAGGCTCTCGGAAGAGTAGCCCGAGTCGGGAGTCGCCAGAAGATACCCCAAACACAGGTGCCGCATTTGATCAACATTATTTGGCTCCGACCGCCGGTCCCTGGTCGTCGTGGGCCCGCGATTGTGAAGGAAGGGGATTTTATTACAGAAGCCGACTGAGCGCGACAGGTCTGTTCTTAGCTTTTTCTATCAATTTTTCTTACATTTTGACTGACAGCATGGTAGGGGAGATTGAGTGGGACTTTTGGCGGTCGCCAGCGAACCAGACTTACAATTACATGCACCCATTGCCAAAGATGTCTTACTATCAACAACCCATCAAGTCAACCCCGAATCCAGCACCGGCATTCACGTATACGTTTCGCCACACGTCCAATCCAGTACCACGAGAAGATCAGCCTAATTCAGGGTCTGATTATTCCCATGATGCAAGCGATGAGGAGACATTTCCGACCGCAAGCTCCAGTGTTCTGATACCCGCCATCATTGACGTGGACACGAAGAATAACATCAAGGTTATGGTTCCGGATCCGAAAACGGGAGAAGCGACTACAATCTATGACAACAGGCATAAGCATTCCAACAAGAAGAAGATGACTCCAGAATTCAAGGTTCGGGACTGGCTGAACAGGGGGTAGATTGTCATTTGATGCAAGTTACAACGGATGGAAAATTGAACTTGACAGGCATTAATAAGATACTAGATGTTGTAAATATGGATGAGATAGAAAATTGTATGAATCATCGCTCTCGCCCTGTCATCAAAATGTGAACCTTCAGCGAATCTTGAGCTGGGTAGAGTATAATCAACCGTGCAAGATTCATTAGATTATCCTGCGTGGCTCAAGCCATCAGACATCACAGCCTGCTGCCTCCCAGGGCCCAAATTCTCGGCAACATGTGCAAGCACTTGCATAATGCCCCAGCAATTCCAAATCAGCCTTTCACTTTCTTATGTTCACGTGAGACTAGTGTGGCAGAAGTCCGCACTCAAGACTACATACGCTGTGCCGCAAGGCTTCACCGAAAACCAAGTCTTTGCAACTTCAGGAGACAGGCCGGGCTCATTTTGGAGGTTTTCCCACGGTATCAACCTCTTTGGCTTCAGAGGAAGCGGGGTCATCAACGTTATAAGAATCCCGATTGTCGTTCAAGCCGTACGAGCAGGCATACAGTATCTACCGCCCTGTGGCTGGCGATCAACCAACCCACCACATGCTCTTGTCGTGGTGGCAGGTGATACTGCTATGAAGGTACACTCCTGGCCCGGTCGTGGTCTGAGTAGTGGTGTCAAGTCAGCTATCGCACGGGGGGACGAAATCGTCCACGCGCTCAATGGGAGCAGGTTCGTCGAATTCCATCTTACTGCCATGGACCAGTACAATGACTTCACCATGAAACTTCAGGACAGCGAGTATGACAATCGCATCATTCCACTCTTGAACCAGTCCGGTACCCCAAAAGTCTTGAGCTGGCTCCTAAGCAAAGCGAACACCGTGACTGATGACGTGCCTGATAAAACTGCGACTGAATGGCCAGTGGTGGCCTTGGCCCAGATTGAAGAGCAGCTGGAACAGAGCGGCAATGGGGTGTTTGGACCCGTATCGAATGTCGAACCCCAATTGCGCACCGTCCTGCGACAGATGGACCCTGCGACGTTTTGAGAGATGGCAGTCAGCTGCCCGTGGCCAACACGAGATATTGGTGGAGCCAAGTTGATTACTCCCTCTTCGTTCCATAGAGCCGGAATAGGAGCAACGATGGCTGTCGGGCATATGGGGGCCGTCACTGGACGAGATCAGCCGAGACTCGCAAAAGCGTCCTCCCTGTCGAGGATATCGAGGACGACCACTATCTACATCACGACTTAAGGCCCCACGTAGAGCAGCCTTGCCGTCGCCGCAATTCCTATCGCCAACAATCATCGGTGCTACTCCAAGTCGCTCCGAGTCAATTGCGGAGAAGCAATGCCGATCGAGGCATTCCGCCTGGTTCTTCGGAGCGAACTATCGCTTATGCTAATGATTTGGAGGGTATTTCGCGCCCACACTCACCGTCTATGAGCGGCGGGGTTCCGCTGGGAAGATTACTTGGCGCGAGCCAGCGTCCGGGCCGCACTGTCTTGGCTCATGCGATGTCACTGGCACTCTTCCGTGTTGATGGAGACTAATGACAAATTGGGAAGGATTTGTAGCGTCAAGGCGACGTTGGTAGTCCTGGACGTGAGAGGCTGTACTGTCATTATGGTTGGAGCTATACTACATCGTGTACGTACAAGTCGGTTTAGGCCTTTGTAATATTCTTTAACCCGACTCTCAATGGATGCGGGTATCACTGTGCTGATACGACTGTTCGGATTCTGTGAATTGATGATTTCGCAGTGAAACCAAAAACATTTTGAAATCTCCATTAGCTTTTCAAATGTACAGAATGAATTGAGGATCGAATTCCTGTCCGAAATTACCGTCAAGCAATACCTCATTAGGTTGCCTAGAGGGGCCAGTGACTTAGTGCCCCAGTGTGATCGGCCTTGCGTCGATGCTCTCGAGGATTAATAAGAGCTGCAGTAATACTAATAGAGCGTACTGAAACATACGAGAGACCACTCTTTTCAGTCTTATTACCAATATTCGGCGAGATCTGGACGTCCAGGAAGCGGCATGTCCGCATAAATCCGAAAATCCGTACCTCCACTGCCCCGAACCCTAGCGTAAAGCCCATATGAGCGTAGCGCCCACCTTCTTGACGGTAAGGTCGCTTTGCTTTTTATGGTTAGGGAAGTCCGAAAACACCTTCAGGACTTGATCTGCATAGGAGAAGATGAATATCGTCTACGCTATTTACGCGCTGCTGGACATTGCCTGCCGGACCTTGCCTGCCGTTTCCTAAGGGCTCCGGGGTGCGGTTCAGGTCCGGTCGTAACAAGGCGCGAGAAAAAAATGCTTGTATAACAGAAAACTCATCTGGCCACGAACTTACCAGGCAGTGATGGTCTGATCATGTGGCCCCTGTCTCGGCACTGTCAAGGTGAGATCTGGAGTCACCCGCCTGCTAGGGCCCCGACCCGGGGCCCGGAGTGGGTCTCGCGAACTGCCGAAGCGGGTCCGGTACCACAAATTTCCAGCTAAATCCTGTCTTTATCCCGCCGGTTCGGGCTTACTTATCCGAAAGAAAACGAGGAACCCAAAGGTCAAAGATCATTACAAACCTGACAGCGGTGAGCATCATCTAAGATATTTTCTATCTAGATTGAGCTAAGAAGCTGCCAAATGACAGCCCATCACGATGACAACTTCCCACCTCTCCGAACCATGACGTGGAAAAACTGAGACATTTCCACCTTTTTTAGTCGAGATAGCGTCCGCTGGGAGAGCGTGGGCCCCTTATCACTCCACGTGAAAGTGGTTCCTCTTGAGTCTCCGGACTCCATGACGGCATCGTCAGCCTATTTCCTGCATGTCACGCGAGCTAAACTCAGTTATAATTGGGCCAAGCGGAGGCTTGTACGGGAGTACAGAAGTCCATAGACAAAGGTCGGCTAACGAGAGGACTAATCTAGAAGTTTCACAGTCTCGCGGTTTTCCCATTCTTCGGCACCAGAAGCCCACAAGAGATTCCACCTCGCAGAATGCCAAGTCGGCGTTTTCCAGGCTCAGGCTCTTGTTGCTCACATCAGCAGATGCGATGGTGTCAAGCGCGAAAGAGCGAGATAATCGCGATTTGACTCCAAGAGAGCATAAAAGCCGTGTGTTCGCGGTCTTCAGAATGTGTTTGGGAGTCATTTTGGAAGAAACACTTCTACAGATTCAAAGCATTTCGTTCTGCGGGACTTACATCTCAAGAAATGCCTTCCTTCAGCCTGGTAGCGGCCATCGCCGGGATCACCACCCTAGCAAATGCGTCTTCACTGCTACTTCGCGGTGGTACAATCGTTGGCTTTGACGAGTCCAGCAACTCGCTGAACGTCATCCGTAACGGCTCCCTTCTCATCACCAACGACCGCATCACGTCCATTTACACCGCAGATCAGTCCCTGCCGCAGATCTCCAACGCTACGGAAGTCGTAGACGTGACGAACAAGATCATCACCCCGGGCTTCATCGACACCCACCGTCACGGCTGGCAGACTGCTTTCAGGACTATTGGTTCAAACACCTCACTGGCAGAGTACTTTACGCGCTACGGCGAGTTTGCCGCCGCAGGTCTATTCAGCGCCGATGATGTCTACATTGGCCAGCTCGCAGGACTCTATGAGGCCCTGAATGCGGGTGTCACGACGATGTTGGATCATGCCCACCATACTTGGTCTGACGAGACTTCGGAAGCAGGTCTGAAAGCCAGCATCGATAGTGGCGCGAGAGTCTTCTGGTCGTACGCCTTTCACAACGTCACCAACTACACCGTCTCGGAGCAGCTTCAGAACTTTAGGGATATTGCGACCAAGGCTGAATTCGACGGTACACCGACAACTCTGGGCGTTGCTTGCGACTTTTTCGGGACCGACGGTGTCATCGCGGATATCAATGCGGTGCTTGATCTTGCCAAGTGAGTTCTACTGTATGAGATGATGATAGGAATGTCTCTAACATAAGTTATGGTAGGGAGTTCAACGTTTCTGTGATCACAACTCATAGTCTACAGGGTCCATGGGGTGGTAAGTCTTCTTCCTCAATCATCCATCTGTGCCGCTCACATACTGACCATCTTCCCAGACACCAACAGCCCCGAGGACCTTCACGCTCTCGGAGCACTGAATACCAGCATTCCAGTCGTCTTTTCACATGCGTCATTCCTGACCTACAAGGGCGCGTCGCTTCTTCGATCCACCAATCAGTACTTATCCATCACTCCAGAGTCGGAGATGCACTATGGACACGTGCATCCCCACAGCCATCTCATCCAGGATCAAGGTTCCCTAGGCGTCGACACTCACTTCACCTTCTCGACCGACATCCTGACCCAAGCCCGCCTCTGGCTGCAGAGTACCCGCCGCCTGCTCTACCAACAGGTCCTCGCGCACTGGCGCGTGCCCACCAGCACGCCCATGACCGTGAACCAAGCCTTCCTCCTCGCGACGCGGAACGGCGGACTCGCCCTTCGCCGCCCGGACCTGGGCGTCATAACCGAGGGCGCCAAAGCCGATGTCATTGTCTGGGATGGTGAGAGTCCTGCCCTTCTCGGCTGGGTTGATCCCGTCGCTGCTGTGATATTGCATGCTAGCGTTGGCGACGTCGAGCACGTCGTGGTGGACGGCAAGTTTGTCAAGAGAGATCACAAGCTCGTGGTACCTGACTACGCGGACGTCAAGACGCGGTTCTTGGAGAGCGCGCGGAAGATTCAGCAGACTTGGCGGGATATCCCTTTCTTGGCTCTTGAGGGGGAGTTCAGTAGTTCTGAGGCCCTCTATGAAGCGCCCATTTCCGTCGATGTGCAGTCTGGAGGCGAGAGTGGATACGGTACAACGTATGTTTGACCACCGGCGTGGTAGTAACAGGCTAATAGCACATGAGCCAAGCCTCCCTCCCAAATAATTTCAAGGTTGAGTAAAAAAAGTAATATTAATGTAGCATTTTTCCAAGGCACAAATGAGTATTTATTGAAGCTTAAGCGCACCTGTTACCTAGCATATAATGGATGACTTGTATATTCGCCAGGATTGCCTCTCCAACTTACAGCTTATGGTCTGATTACACGTAAGTAGCCATCCAAGAGGGGATGTTACACCGGGGAGTCTGAGGGCAACTCCAGTCCAGGGTTAATCGACCAAGCCATCTGTTTCATTTCTGAGGATTTGAAGTAGTCGATTTCCTGATTCCTAGCTGACACAGCGCCGGCGAAAGAACGGATGGTTTGTATGGAGATGCATACTAGTAGTCAGTCTCCACTCAGATCTCCCCATTTCCGCCCGCTACCTTTCGCGTTATCTTTTCCGGGATCATCCTATCTGCCAGCCAAGTCGAAGGGGAAGCTCTAGACTCAGACAACTTCCCCCAATTATTTTCTCATCTAAGACGGTACTCAATCATCGAAAAGTATAGACTTTGGCATTTCATGTTACCTTCTGAGCTGTGGTCCGGTCTGGAACGCCTTCGAGAAGACTAAGTACTTAGATTCTGGTATAATTACATCCAGAACGGTCCCTAATATGGTCCAACGCCTTTCTCGAAACGCCGGGCTGCAGGCTTTTGTTGGCGCGATCGAAGAGGATGGATGCGTTGTCATCAAAGACTTCACCGATCTCGCGTCTCTCGACGCCGCACATGCAGAGGTCCAGCCATTTCTGGATGCGTCGCTTGCGCAGTCTGGAAGCACAGTCGGTGCCTTGAACGGCGGTACTGCAACATGTACAAGGCTCGTCGGTCGAAGCAAAACGGTCCGGGAGAAGTTCTTCTCAGATCCATTATACCAGGTGCGCTCAGAATATATCGCTTTCAATGACTTATCTTTCCCGTTTCTAATAAAGATTTATGCACAGGCTATTGCCGACTACTTCATCGGGCTTGAAACGAGGATATGGTATGGAGATGAACCCACCATTCACAAGTCTGACCCCCTTCTCTCAATTTCCATCACAATGTCCTCGCAGCCTGGTGCGAAAGCGCAGAAACTGCATCGCGACGACAAAAATCATCACGCAAAGCACACCAGGGCCACTCATTACACTAAGGGCCGTGACATGCTGCTCGGTCTGTTCGTTCCAGAGTGCGATACTTTCGAAGCCAACGGTGCCACCCGAATCGTCCCCGGGTCTCATCTCTGGGGCGACGAACAGCCCGATTTCGGACTAGATGGCCAAAAGGGTGTTGAAAATGCGGAATTAGAGAGAGGCGAGGCGTTCGTGATGTTGGGTAGTTTGTATCACGGCGCCGGGCAGTACTCGCTAGAGACGGGTTGTCGGACGGTGCACATTATGTTCATGTGTAGCGGTGTTCACCGTCAGGAGGTAAAAACTGTAGTCCCAGACTTGGCAGCGGAAGAAGATTGCTCACAGTATCTCAGGAAATTCCATATCTCAGCTACTCGATCGAGGATGTCAAGACATATTCTCAGCTCGTGCGGGATCGTCTTGGCTGGAAGCAATCTGAGCCCAATCTGGGATGGGTGGATCTAAAGTCTCCAGAATACCTCCTGGATTGAGGTTATAACAGTCAAAAAGATTGGTGTTATGAGGCCCTTGTGGCAAATCTGAGCAGTAGTTTGGCTGTCCATATTGACTGGTTGACTCTGCGCACTGACTGTAGTCTATGATCGGAAAATCGCCGAACTGGCCTCGACAAAGTTGCAACGAGGCTTGGTTCCAGTTTCGCCGACTAATTCTAGCTTTTGGTTATGGTATTCGCAAGACTGCGCTTGAGTCTGACCTATTAATAAGATGTTCAGTTCCTATCATAACAGGGCTAAATAGGCCGCACTCTTATTAGAGTTCTCTGTATCATATCCTCTTCCTGCAATCTGATACTGCTATGGCCTCCAAGTCGATTGGCCGACATATATCATGTAAATTTACACAAACTCGTAGTCAATAGACGTCTGCCAGCGCTAGGACTGTGTCATAATCGAAGCCGCGGATACTCCTGGCCTACTACCTCTACGGCTCTGTTCTTTTTTTGACTTTTGCTGCCCGATAGCAGATTCTATCCCAAGGAACTCTATCCTCTTTTTCATCGCCAAAACGCCTAGGTAATCGCAGGCGCAAGGGTCCAACTCGTACGGCAAACATGCAGAAACAATTGTATAATTGTCGAGAAGACGATCAGGGTTTATTTTTACAGCAAATAAGACGTATCATATAAGCCACCTTGAAGGGCAGTTCCATTCACGACTACAAAGGGTAGGCCCCATCAAGTGGTATTTAAGGCGGCAGACGCCCTCGGAGGGTTCAACCCTTTTCTTCTTTCTTACCAAGGCCCAATTTACACTGACATCAAGAATCTCATCTTTTCTCACGTTTCCACCATGAAAGTCGTCTTATTCTTCTCCGCCGCTCTTCTTGGCGGCATAGCTGCCGCCCCAACAGCTGCGGAACATCAGATAGCCAAAGCGCCACCCAGAATCTATCCCTGGCAGAACTCTACACAGACTCTGCAAAGCATTCGAGATAATTCTCCGTCATGTAACATCACATCCACTCATGTCCACCGCAGCGACTCTGAGGATAACTGCAGCGAGGTCGATGCCTGCCGCAGTAAGAAGGCGCCGATAAGCCGTCACGAGATCGAAAAGTTCAACGTCACATTAAAACCCATACCAAAGTTTGAACCGGAACGGCCAAAGAATATGGAGAAGCGGCAATGCCACCCGTGCTGCACTGATCCCGAGGAGTCCAAGCCCCCGGCCGGATATCCTAAGCCCCTTCACCCGGAATTGCCCAAGTGGGGATGCAAAGACTTGGCTGCGGACTGCAGTCAATGCGGACAGCCTCCAGAGTGGGAGTGGGTTATTCCTGGTGGCGCCAACGACAAGAATCTGGGCAAGGACTAAGGGAACCGTTTCAAAGCTGCAACGACTATTACGGGTCACAGGCGAGAGACTTTATGGAATTCGAAAGTGCGGGAAACCATGTTGTACTACCATGGTGCCGAAAGTTGCACGTAAAAGAACGAGGGTCTTGATGGGAGCTGCATGTATGTTGAGACCCTCTGTTGCCGGAGTGGGGTCAAGCTTTTTTTCGATGGCAATCAAGGTCACCCAGTGCAAACTTTTTCAACACTAATAGCCAAGATTTATTGTCACGAAGAAGACTCAACGCGGTTTCGAGGCTCAATTTAGTTGTTGAAATTTCTTTCTTGGGATGCAGAAACATGAATCACGAGGACATTGAACTTACAAGTGTCGTAACCCACAGTACTGAACGTAACTTGTGTCGATAATCATAAGACCTGTTTTGTGACTTCAGAAAGCTCACTTTGATATTTCAATATTCATCACATTTGCGTATTGAGTTTTCCTTCAACGACTGAGTGGCTTCGTTGTCGTTCTCTGTTAAGCTGAGGACGGCGCCGACTTGATTGTGTTGGTTTTGCTAAGAATTAGTTCAGCCAGTGTGCAAGTACCTTGATGTCCATAGTGAATAGAAGGTTTTGACCGAATTGTAGATATTGATGAGAGCAAAAGGTACCACGAATACGCAGAGGGTTACTGGAGATAGGTATAGAATCGCGCAATATTATTGCTAGTTCTGGAAGTTCCTGTCTCTTTCATACTTAAACAGATTATCTGTAGAACGTGGTTATTATGTGAGAATTACGGAACAATTGGCTCGTCATGCAGCTCACGCTACTTTCCTATCTTGTTAACGTAGCCTCGGTCAAAAGATCCTGATTGTACATTGTAGACTTGGCTTAGACGTCAGCCTACAAATTCATCACAGAGGCGGTTTCTCTCTCAGGCGAGCTTTTGGAACTACTCGCATACTTATTTCAAGCAATTATGAATTACGATAGGATAAAGCTAAGAATTTGTTGGTTTCATTGCCGGACGAGGATATTCCGGTGCTCGGGAATTGTCCAGTGCTTCGGCTTTTAGACTCCACGCTTCAGGCAAAATGTGGGTCTGGTTACGGCGCCACAGTTTCCGGGCCGAGTCAAACTCATCAACGGGACTTAATCGAATTCACAAATCAACCGCTCATCTCATCGTCTTGCAGAGAGTCTCAGCAACGCAAATCAGCTCAATTGAACCTAGACAAAACATAAAATGGCACCTGCGTTGCAATCCAGCAAGATCGCCTTCATCGGTAAGTTACACACGCAACACCCAAAGAAGAACCCAACTCTTCTTCCGAAATGGCGGGGCTAATTAACGCGGGGTAGGCGGCGGCAACATGGCCGCAGCGATCATCGGAGGCCTGGTCGCCAAGGGCATCGATAAGCAAAACGTCACCGTCTCGGAGCCGTGGGACGTGAACCGCGAGAAGATGGCCGCGCTCGGCGTCAAGACCACCACCTCCAACGCCGAGGCCTTTGTCGGCGCCGACATTGCCATCCTGGCCGTCAAGCCCCAGGTCGCAAAGGGCGTCTGCAACGAGCTCGGCAAGGCCGTCTCGAGCCAGCAAAAGGTGCCCGTCGTCGTCTCCATCGCCGCCGGCATCACCCTCGAGGCCCTGCAGAAGTGGCTGGCGCTCGACGACGGCCGGACGCCCCACGTCGTGCGCGTCATGCCCAACACCCCGGCCCTGGTCGGCGAGGGCGCGTCCGGTCTGTTTGCGGGCAGCGACGTGACTGACGACGAGAAGAAGTTGACCGAGTCGCTCATGGCGAGCGTCAGCAAGGCGACGGAGTGGGTTGACAAGGAGGAGCTGATTGACGTCGTCACAGGCTTGTCAGGTGAGTCATTTCACGACACATTACATGAGTCGCAGCAGCAGCAGCAAAAAAGAAAAGGGGGCCCAAAACTTACGCCGACCTCTTGTAGGATCCGGCCCTGCATACTTCTTCGCCATGGTCGAGCACCTCATTTCCAGTGCCGTCGGCCTCGGCCTCTCCCCGGAGCAGGCGAAGCGCTTGGCCACCCAGACTTGCCTGGGCGCCGGCAAAATGCTCGTAGAATCCACCGAGGAGCCCAGCCAGCTCCGCAAGAACGTCACCAGCCCCAACGGCACCACGCACGCTGCCCTGCAGAGCTTCGAGGCCTCTGGCTTCCAGGACATCGTCGACAAGGCTGTCAAAGCTGCGGCGGATCGCGGCGAGGAGCTTGGAAAGACTTTGGGCAACCAGTAGGGGCGCTTGGTTCAATGAGGGTCCAAAGTTATCGAGGGCATTTGAGGCATCAGTATGAAAGGTAACCAAAATCACGCCAGGCATGGCTATAGATATCAAAATGGGAGGGCCGGGTCCGGTAGTTACATGAATGGACGAAAAGATGACGAACACAGCTCGCTCGAAATGCAGCCCCAAAATCTGGTGTTGCAACCAAATAATGGCATGGCTCTATCAATGCATCACTGCAGTATCTATTTACTTGACCCTTCTCTTTCTTTTCACTCCCCTCGACGATAAGGCGGAAAACGACGCCAGCCTCATCCTTCACGCCCTCGCCGAGACTCCTAGCAATCATTCCGGGGGTTATCGCTGCACCATCAAACTAGACATGCTCTATAATATCGGGTGCTTGCATATGTATGTTTAGCCATTCAGGACAATTATTACGTCTTTCGGCCCTCGAAATACCCTCACCTACACTCACAAGGATGATGGCTTGGGAGAAATTCTCTCATCCTTTGATAGAGAGATGCTGACACCTAAAGCCCATCTGAACCCCATGAACACGTCTCATTCGAACTCTCGAGATGGCGGAAATGCAGCTAAGCAGCGTGTCTTCCTAACACCAATCCAAAAGTACCAGCAGATCGTGAAACCTTCAACTCATTTCTCACAATGTCCGCCACCCGCCCACATCTCATCAAGCCGCGAATGGCATAGATGATCCGTCTCCGCGTGGTTTAGCTTGTGTCACATTCCATTCCCAAGACTGTTCGAAACGGCGATAATTGGTCAAAGAATAGGTTAGCCGCATTTCGTATCCTCAAAAAATGTGTTACGCTGCCTCTAATCCCGGCATCGATGTCTCAGTCGCCTGGCGTCTCAACGCGCCAACAACGCTGCCACGCTGTCTTATTGAAGTAGGGAGCGGCAGATTGGGCTGCCTGTCCGCACTGCCTTCACAGCGTCGTAGCGAGCATGAGAAAAACCCTTGAGTTTCAGAGAGATATAGTCGGTCAACTTCTATTGGTAAAATTAAGCTGTCATGGACTGGACCAGTAGAGAGTCTGGGATTGGGAAGGAAATGCGTGGTTTTCTCCGTGACTAAAACACCTCAAAAGTCAGAATCTTGAACCTAGGCGACTGTAAAGCATTCAAATTGTGGCAATTGGTAGCTCTGTGGCATCGGGGGTGCGGAAGCCATGATGTTGAACGCCAACCTGCTGACGAAGAAATAGCTCTAGTTGAATCGCGTGGCCTCGATCCCTACAACTGTGGGCGGGAACTCAATCGATAACGGGACTCAGGCACCGGTCTTGAGATCTCCATGTCCACCTGTCTCTACTGTGGCTTGACGCTAGCAACGTCCACACGCATTCTCGTGTCCGCTCGACAAAACCACTGTCCCAGAAGGGAAACCTCCCAAGTCTCTCGCCACACTTGTGGCTTTTACGGTTTTGGATGGCAGCCAGCCATATCCTTTTTGAATTTCATCGAAGTGCGAACCAGTTCAAAATCAAAACAGATAGCCACCTATGAATGGGTGGCAGGTTTCGACCGCTGGCCGGCCGGCGACAAGGGGCATTATTCGTTCCGAGCAGTTCTCACGGCACAACTGAGAGGGATTCGATGGACCAGAACGTCTCCTACTATTTTTTGGATGAGCAAGAGTGTGTTTAGCTCACAGAGGAATCAAAAAGTCGCACTTGAATGGAGTTCTTCAACACTTGTGGCGCGCAGTGGGCTTTGGGGCGGCCACGCTTGCCATTCCAGCAAAAGTTTGTTGAGGGGTTTGAACGCGTGGTAATGGATCGAAATGCAGACAAGGTTACCTCTGTTTGACAGCCTGGCATGCCTAGCTTGCCTGGCATGAACAACTCAAGACCGGGAGCATGGTCGACCTGTCGTGGTGACTTTGAAAATCTCTCGGCCGATAGGTAATGTGGGTTACAAGAATGTGGGCCTCCCACCTCCCACCGGCGCTTGAGACATATTTAGAACGCAGGGTGTTGATCCACAGGGCGGATGGCGAAGTTTCGTTTTGGACAAGATCACCGCCTTTGCATGATGGGGGGGGGGATGATGGGGGCAAGTCAACTGGCTTTGGATCACAGTGCGATAGTCTGTTGGGACTAATGAAGACTTCGAGACGGCGGCCCCTAGCCAAACCATGAGATTGCAAACTCTTCAGAGTCTACTTGAGGTCTGCATAGAGGCTATACATCCTGTCTAGAGGAAAGGAGTGAGTCCCTTGTTTGTTCCTGAATGGGAGACTGGCACGGCTGGCTAGGGCGAGGGAAATGGAGTTGCTCCACCTGAAGGAATCGCCTTTCACAAGAGCAGACTTGCTTGCGACATTCTGCACCAAACAGGGGCTGTCTGCCTTAGTGTCTCCAGTCCTATGCGGCCTGGTTGACGGCCCAGGGCCAACCCTTATGCCGGAGCCTTTCCCCTGGTCTGGGAAACTTTCTGGCGGTGGTGGAGCTAAGGTTATGTTGGACTTCTTGGGCCAAAATGATTGTCAAAGTTTGAAGACGTGGGTAACTAGTGTTTCGTCAAGATCAATTCATGAATACTAAGTAGAGTGGTTGTTTGCCTCATTCGCCTATTCCAAATTCCCCTGCACAATGTCCCAGAAAGCTCCTCGCTGATGTTATACCGCTTTGTGTAACTACTAATACATGTAATGCTCAAAACGCAGAAATCGCAAGTCTCGCAGCTCTAGCACAACTGCTTCCGCCAAAAGGCAACCACCTCGTTCAACTCGGGCCGGTTGTTCGGGTCCCTCTCCACACACCGCATGACCATGTCTTGCCACGCCTTGGGGACGTCCTTGGCCAGGGCCGACCATACCGTGGGGTCGGGGGACTGCTCGACCTGCTCGAGCAGCATCCACATTGTCCTGCCCAGACTGAACACCTCGGCCAGCTCCGCAGCCCGGGGACACGTCGTCTTCCACTCGGGCAGGACGTTCCAGTCCGGAAACCCCCACTTCTGGTTCCTCCGCGGCGCGCCGGTGTGCGGGGTATAGATGACCACGGGCTTGCCGTTCGCGGCGGAGGAGACCGACGACGATTCCTCGGCCTCCTGGTCAATGGTCACCTCTGGCGGGTGCGTAAACATGGAGAAGCCGCTCTGCTCCCAGTCGATGAGCCGCAGGTTGTCCTGGTCGTCGACGAGGATGTTGCCGGGCTTCAGGTCCATGTGGAAGCTCTCGGCGACCTGGTGGGTGTGCTGGATCGCGAGGGCCATCTGGTAGCACCACTTGGCCTTGAGGGCCAGCGGGAGGCGTCGGCCGGCCCTGTTGGCGCGCATGACCTGCTCGTCGATCGAGTCCTTGGTCAGGACGGGTTGCAGGAAGCCGCAGATGCGGTCCTTGTTGTCTCCGTCTTGTACGACGACGAGGATCTTGGGGCAGGGCATGATGTTCGGATGGGGCGGCAGGGTGTACAATGTGCGGATCTCGTGGAGGAGGGTCTTTTCTTGGTGTTCTCTAAAGTCTTTGCTGTCTCGCTTGTACCGTTCAAAGTCCATGCCCTTGAAGACGAAGTTGGCTTGGGGGGTTAGGCCAGAGGCTTTCTTGGTGACGATCCTTGCTCCCGTCTTCCCGGGGAGGGAGCCGAGAATCTCGAGGTCGGCAATATCCACAAGCTGAAAGTCTGCCGCGCGTCCGCTCTTGCTAATGCTGGCAATGAACTTGTCTAGAGGGGTGAGTTGGTGAATGTACTGTTCCCTGATGGGAGATGTCTCGCTTGCGACAGCCATTGTACCTGTTATTAAAGTAAGTCTATCGTAAAGGCTGCAGTTCTACTGCTAGAAGAGTTCGGCTCGGCAAGGCGAAGATAGGTCGTCTTTTTTTTTTAATATTTCCAAATAGGTTCTCTAATAAGAACAGTGAATGAGTTTGCAAGTTCACAAAGAACGAAACTGATAGATAGTCGAGTTGGGACGAAAGACAGCAAGTAGGCTGGAAACCTTTGAGTTAATACCTTTAACCCATCATCAACTCTGATTGGGTGTCAACTCGAGCCTGCCACGGTTGTGAGTCCCATCTCAACTGATGGTAGCATTGCCAGGCTTTCTTTTCTTATTCCGCTGATTGACAAAGTCCCTGTCGAGAATGGCCAAGGGAGCGAGGCAACTTCGGTGAATAAGGGAAAGGGTTCCCGGCAGATGCGATTGGGGGTATCGCGTGCATTTGAAAGCCGCTACGCAGTAGCACAGTGAATCTACTCCGGTACCATTCCAGACCCTTTTCCCTTTCCGGGTTGTGTGAGACTTGAGAGAAATGGAATTTCAGATCCTCCCAGAAAAGCGATATCACTGCCGCTACCTTTTTTTTTCCCTCCCACCCCGGCTACCTAAGCCCTAGGGTCTAGTTGAGACTATCTCTGATGCTTCGTCAACGATGTCTCACCTCGCTCCCCATCCCCGGTTATCTGACCGAGCAAGAAGTGAGGCGGGCGTGAGATGATATCACGAACGCCATCATCCGCGAAAAGGTCGACCGAATTCATGCGCGGGCAGGATGCATGCCACTAGGCGGGTGGTGATTGGTGGCATCACGCAAAGTGGCAGGGTGCGTGCTTCTTCATCCCTCATATTCGATATCTGACAGGTAAGATCCTCTGCCGTAAAGGGTACGGCCCTAACGGGCTGGCGGGAATCAGATATAACAAAGTGCGTCGTGTGCCTGTTGGCAAAGGACAGAGAGGGAAAAAAAAGTGTGTGTCCTCCCCTCCAGGATCCCCCGGCACGCCAGAGTCCCAGGCAATCCCGCTGCCGAAAATGGGCAAGGCGGCCATGCAGACAGGCAGATCAGAAGTGCTGTTGATGGTTCCCGGATGAGCCCGGAGGGGCTTAGCCATGCGTGCCATGCTGTTTAAGTCACATTCATCGATGCATGACGTAAGACACGGGCGTGAGACAACAGGGACGCTACAGGTAGGGGGCGCGCTGGAGCCTGTAGGTCTTGCAATGAGGAATTCAGGTGAGCAAGGTGAGTCGGCTGGCGATCTTGCCGGATGGAGGCCGAGAGCTGAATGTCATTGGGGGATTGGGAGTCGACATGGGTTCGGATTTATTGATAAGTGCCGCGGGAGCACTCCGACCGAGGTCAGAGCCACTGCCAGTTTGTATGTGTGTACCGGGTATGTATGCGTGTTTGCTCGGACGGTGTCTCCGGGCTAGCTGAACACACAACGTTGGGGGAGGCGCCCCCCAATGCCTGTCTTGGCCTGCTGGCGGTGGTATGATGAGGCGTATTTTCGAGCATGTCGTTGAGACAGTCAAAGGTGAGATGAGATGGGGGATGTGACATGATATGATGTAGAGAAAATGTGAGATGGGAAAGGTCGGTGCAGTCAATGGTCCCCCAGAAAAAAAAGGAGGTTATCGGGGCGATCGCCGATGTCCAATCGCCGTGGTGTGTCCCGCCAGCAAGCATAGATGAACCCCGGAGCAACCCTCGCCGATCGTCCCATCTAATGGTTATGAGGTGACAGTCTAGCGGGAGCACCCTCCCTCCAGCTGCCATAGTCGGCCGGGGAGGACACCCCTTGCCTTCCGTGAAGTGGAGGAGGCGCTTGGGCTCGGGTTGGCAGTTGGTGATGTCTCACAGAGGCCCGGCCAGCTGCCAGCCAACCCACATGGGTTACACTGCGCCCTCCCACTGGTAAAGTGACTGCCGAGATCGGGCCGTTTGTCTTTCTCGGGAGGTCGCGATTAAAGTGAAGACGGTTGGGCTAGTTGGTACTGCTCTATTAAGAGTTGTCGAGTAGGCAGCTTCCCACTCTGACCCCCCCCGCCGCCCCGGTTCAAAGTCATCCTAAACCAAGACTTTAAGCAAAGAATTTCTTCTTTTCCTCTTCTCTTTTCACTCTATTCCGTCCCGGTCGTCCCGGGAATTCTGTCTGAATTCCGTTCCGAGTCGCACAAAAGAAATCGTTAGAGACAACACAGCCCGGAGAACGCAGTAGCGCAATGTTCGAACATCACTCCAGAGTCACTGGGTCAGACGGGCGCCAAGTCAGATCTGCGCACTACTTCGACTACCATCGGAGCTTTCTTCCGGCTTTCTTAAACACTCGAATTTTCTATATTTACATCTTGTACATGTATTCTAAGAACTTGAAATCATCTACAAATCCCCCTAAAAGCTCCGTGTGTCTACCCATACCGCTACTTTCCCGCCCTCATCAGGAAGGATGGAATCCTTGGGGCTTCAATGGTGCAATACTCCTTGGCAAGACACCAGTCTTCTCGGTACTATCACAGAGCGCCTTTACATCACTTTAAGTCAAAGGGACTGGATCTATGTGGAATAGTATGGCGGTTGAACTACGCGCAAAGGGGCAATCATGTCGCCTCAACCTTTCTGTTTCTGCCTATTCGTCAGATGAGTCCCAAGGCCCCAAATTAGAAAATCTGACTGAAATGTTTGAAACCCGTCGCACCGGAGGCTTTGTGATTGGAGGGGTATTGTGAGGTCTTGCTGACCTGGCAAAGGCCTGAGAACTCGATTGAAGATCATCATAAATCAATTACCTGATTCGGCTGGGTACGCGCTACTCTGTTGGGAACCCCTGAAAAGCTCCAACAGGCATACCCCGAGGGCTTACCAGCTACACTTTCACATCCCAAGAGATCGACTGTCACCTAGTATTCAATCATCAAAGCAAATGGCTATCTCTCCCTACTGCTCGGTGCTCCAACACTGGAGACGCACTCAGCGATTTCACTCCGTGTGGTGTTCCAAAAGAAGTATGGATCGGGAAGGAATCTTTCCCATCTGTTACGGGCTGTGCCGGTACTACGTGGTGCAATTAAGCTACCAGCCAAGGACTTGTACGGATAGTTACGTATATTTCATCTGATTCGTCTTTGGCTGGGCCGTTACCACTTCACTTCGGTGAACTCGCAAAATCCTCATAGCTGGTTAAAATACACGCAATTCTAACGGGAAATGGGCAAGCCTTTTCAAAGATGCATTCACCCCAAAGGATCAGTGGAGCTCCTCATTCTCATTGGCGTGGTGATCGACGATGGACTGCATGGAGTCTGCCGCTCAGCGAGGCAGCACCGGGAGTTGAAAACGCTTGGCTGCTACATGTATTGCTAGCACGCACCAGGGCGAGGAAAGGTTTCCCGCCGAAAGTAGTCAGAGTCGAGCATGTGACTTGGAATTTCCAGGGAGGACCCAGTGACAACAAAGAAAATCGAGCTCACAGTGAGTGTCGTACTCTTCTGCCCATCTGGTGCCGCATTCGCCCATCGCACCGCGGTAGCTCAACTTTTCCCTTCTCTGGCGGGTGACTTGTCTCTTGGAGCATAGGAATCGCCCCCTACTCCGTCGGATCCATCTGCACCTCTGTACCTTCACCAAGATCGATTCCCCGTTACCGGGTTTAAGCGGGATTTACATTGTTTTTCTCTTGTATCACTACCGTATGTAGAGGTAGATAGTATTATCCGGCAGCCGACGCAGGCGCCCTTTACCCTTACAGGTGGAACCGGCGTCAAACAATCAAGTGAACAAATAAACAAACAAACTTGAAGATCTTTAGTCAGCGGGTACACGTTGAGGAATCAATCGAGGAGATTGGTCCGTAGAAGGCCAAGACCGCGTGAATACTAGGTATTTTCACAGTGGAAACCCATGTCAAATGCCTTGGTTTCATGTTCAATTACACCAGAGAGAAAATGTTTAGCTGAAAGATCGGGAAGTGGGTGCCATCCCGGTTGTTGTAAAGATGGTAGAAAAGCAAGCTCGGTGAAGTTGCGCGTAGACAACTACCCGCGCCATTCCCGAAATGGGCAAAGTGAGTAGCCGAATAAGTAACTTCGTGCGAATCTCGTCAATCATATCTGCAGATGCCACTGAGTCAGAAATCAGTCCTGGAGAGTCCATGGCGCGCGAAGTCACCGAGACCTGATTCGCACCCGAGCCCGAAGATTCCACTGCTGCCGACGGGACTGTGGAGTTCGGCGCCGAACCCGAGCTGATAATCTGTATCTGATTACGGATGTGCCGTTCAAAAGTTTGGGCCATGCAGCGTGCCAAGAAAATACAGGGAATATCACCTGGTCAACAGTACGGATATCAGTACACTAAAACTTTTGAACGGCACCTCCGAAAAGTAGGTTTCAGATGGACTGGACCATTCCAAACCCTTCACCTCAGGTAAGAATGTAGCTTTTTATCACTTTTACTCTTTCCGGGAATAGGAACCACCGAGAGGAGAGAGATTTTCTTTCTGTGTTTGAGGGGTCCACGACGTAGGTGCACGGCTTCCCGGGTGCATACCTATAGGACTGTTACACCCAGCTCACGGCTTGAGATGTGCCTTGCATTGCCCCTTGATCTTATCCGATCCTTCGTGGCCAATTGCCGGCACTTGTCGGACGGGGGAAAGGAGACTGGCGAGTTGGGGAAAAGCCGTGAGAGGCCGGGCGGCGTGCCGTGGCCCCACCCCCACCCGCGTTGAGCCCCGGCGGCGCCAATTGCTCCACCGCCTCTTCTCTGGTCCAAGTGCAACCTTCCCGAAGAGGAATGCACCTGTGCAAGCTTGTCTTGGCTTCATTCGCGTGCTCTGGGCCTTTGTCGCGTCAATTTCCCTTTTTCCCACGCACACAATACAGAGTGCTCACACACACTCGCTCTCTTCCTCACTCTCTCTCTCCCCCTCTCTCTGACTGTGCCTCTCTGTTTTATCGCATTGCCTTGTGGAAAACCAACTCCTGATACTCCAAGTCCCCTGCTCACACGTCATTACCAACGCCAATGACCGACCCTCTCAATGTCATCACTGTCCAGCATTGGTCACGCCGTCAACCCGACTTTGGCAGGTTCTTAATGAACCCCCCGGTTCCCTCCGTCCAACGACTCCGTTCCGTAGGCCGCAGCCGCCAGTTATGATGGGCGCCGAGACCAACAATAGGCAAGAGGGTATCGGGCTCGACTCATTAATTGCTTGACGCTCCATGTTGCTTCTTGGCATCCGAGCACAAGATCCAATGCGAACGCAACCATCGACATCAATGTCACCAACGATGGACCGTTGCACCGCTGCTCGTTGATCTCTCTCTCTCTCTCTCATATCTGCACTGCAGTGGAACACGGTCCACTGCAACGCGCACCTGCATGGCCATCGACACATAGTTTAATGACACACTGGTATAAAATGGCGGTCGCCTCTCCAGGTGCCTCGGGCCTGTTTTATCCTTAGCTTCGCCTCTGTTGCTCGCCGGTTTCTTGCACACCCATAGCAGAATACCTCTCTGATACCAGAGGAACTGAGGGACACCAGACACCCAGCCATGGCCCGCCAACTGCTCAAGGCCGTTGCCGCTGCGGCCCTTATCCTCGGCGTATCGGCCATTGAACGGGAACCGCACCAGCCCAACGGAGGCGGTGATCGCCTAGTGACCTGGAACGAGACAGTCATCTCCCCGCGGTTCGGTGCCAGCTCGCGATCCGTCAGCTGGCTCTCGGGTGTGGAAGACGGCCGCTTCATCTACCTCTCCAACAACAACCTCGTCATCGAGGACATTGTCTCTGGCGTAAACGAGACCTTCGTTCCCGCCGACAAGATCCCCGCCGGTTTCACCGAGTACTGGATCCGCCCGGATTTGAAAAAGGTTCTCTTCGCCACCAATTACACCAAGCAGTACCGCTATTCATACTTTGCCGACTACTCCATTCTCGACGTTGAGTCTGGCCTCATCGAGCCACTCGTCGAGGATCAAGTCGGAGACATTCAATATGCCGAGTTTGCGCCCGTAGGAGATGCAATTGTACGTTCTCCCTGACCTGACATCTGATTTCTTAGCCGTCATCTGCACAGCCATGTTCCTCTTAAACCATAATTCATGCAGTCAAACTGCCCTGGAATCCCGCTAACGTCATCAATCAGGCTTTTGTACGCAACAACAACATGTTCCTCAGCAAGAACGGCACAGTTTCCCAGATCACTAGTGATGGAGGTCCGGATCTCTTCCACGGTGTTCCCGACTGGGTATACGAGGAGGAAATCTTTGGCAGCAGAAGCACCTTCTGGTTCTCCCCCGATGGCGAGTACATTGCCTATCTCAGCTTCAACGAGACGGGCGTCGAGACCTTCACTATCCCCTACTACTTGGGTGGCCAAGACATCGCGCCCCCGTATCCCGTCGAGTTGGACCTGCGCTATCCCAAGGTCGGCAGCAAGAACCCGACAGTGGCGCTGACGCTTCTGGATGTCGAGACCGAGGAGGCCACTCCCGTGGACATTGACGCATTCCCCGCTGATGACCTGGTCGTCGGTGAGGTCAAATGGTTGACTACCAACCATGCCAGCTTCGCCTACCGCGCCTTCAACCGCGTCCAGGACCAGGAGAAGCTCGTCCGCGTCGATGTCGAGGGCTACGCGTCCGAGGTCATTCGAGACCGCGATGGCTCCGACGGATGGCTGGACAACAACCTAGGTATCGAGTACATTGGTCCCCTGCAAAACTCGACGGACGCCTACTTCTTGGACCTTTCCGACGAGTCCGGGTGGAACCACCTGTCCCTCTACCCCGTCAACGGCGGCAACCCTATTCCTCTGACCAGCGGCGAATGGGAGGTAACCTCGGTGCTCAAGATCGACACCGCGCGCCACCTCATCTACTACCTGTCCACCGAACACCACAGCACCGAGCGACATCTCTACTCCGTTTCGTACCCTTCCGGGCGCAAGAAGGCTCTTGTCGACGACACCGTCGCGGGCTACTGGAGCGCCTCCTTCTCATCATCGGCCGGCTACTACATCCTGACCTACCAAGGCCCCAACGTCCCCTACCAGGAGCTCTACGCCATCAACTCCACAACGCCAGTCCGCACCATCACCACCAACGAGGCCCTCGTCGCCCGTCTCCAGGACTACAAGCTCCCCAACATCACCTACTTTGAGCTCGAGCACCCAGACGGCTACTCCCTCAACGTCATGCAGCGTCTCCCCGCCAACTTTGACCCGGCCAAGAAGTACCCCGCCCTCTTCACCCCCTACGGCGGCCCCGGCGCACAAGAGGTCACCAAACGCTACCAGTCCATCAACTGGCGCGCCTTCATCGCCTCCGACCCGGAACTCGAGTACATCACCTACACCGTAGACAACCGCGGCACAGGCTACAAAGGCCGCGCCTTCCGCGCCACCGTCACTGGTCACCTCGGCCGCCTGGAGCCCCTCGACCAGATCTGGGCCGCCGAGCAGCTCTCTTCGCAAAACGCCTTTGTCGACGCCGCCAAGATTGGCATCTTTGGCTGGTCCTACGGTGGCTTCCTCGCGGCCAAGGTTCTCGAGGCCGACTCGGGCGTCTTCTCCTCGGGCCTCATCGTCGCCCCCGTCAGCGACTGGCGCTTCTACGACTCGCTGTACACGGAGCGCTACATGAAGACGCTCGCCGCCAACGAGGCGGGCTACAACGAGACGGCCGTCCGCAACGCCGACGGGTTCAAGAACCTGGCGGGCGAGTTTACCATTCTCCACGGCACGGGCGACGATAATGTGCACTACCAGAACGCGGCGGCGCTCATTGACCTCCTCGTTGGCGCCGGCGTCCCCGTGTCCAAGATGAAGTGGCTTAGTTTCACGGACAGCGATCACAGCATTGCATATAACGGTGCCAACATTTGGCTGTACAAGTATTTGACGGAGGCGCTGTTCAGGGAGAAGCGGCGGTCTGGGGATCCGCTGGTTCACCAGTGGAGTAAGAAGAGCGTGCCCGAGACGTTTAACTTTGGGAGGTCTTAGGGTACGGTGTGGTCTTCGTTGTAGATATTTTAGTATCAGTATCGACACGAATTAATGAGTAATATTACCTGTCCAAGTCAGCCTGTGTCATCTACTCATGCAGGTGGGATATGCGGTCTCTGAGCAACTTGGTCAGGTAGTAACGCTGGCCAAGGCTCATGCAGATCTCCAACCCCTAGTAGGTATCTCCCATGAATGAGTCTTTTACGTGAGACTGTCAGCCTCAAATCCCACTCTCACATACCTCCTCCTGGTTGTCTGCTTAGATCCAGCCAACGATGAGTAATGCAGGCATAGTTGTTGGCGTCGGACAGGGCACGGTATCGCCGGTTGAATTCACTGGAATTCAGGGTAAGATGGTATTCTTCTCATTCTAAAATAAAATACAGCGTATGGCAGGCTATCGGCGTGATCGGTCGTATTGATTTTCCCATTGAGCTAGCATTTCTGAATTTTCGAGGGCAGCGAAGTTTCATAATTCCTAGTCTAGAACTCTCCAGGAGCTTGTTCGTGTGTCGGTTATCTTCGTTTGCCAATGTAGCACAAAATCAAAGTTTGTTTTTCATTTAGGCATCGATCCTATGCAATCGGTCTCCTCATCCATGAAAGATTGCGGCAACGAGAACCGCTTGAATCTCGCGTGCAGTTTTCAAGTATCCTCCTTATAACCCAAATCTCTTCTCACCCGACGAGTCCCCCCCGCCCGTGACGGCAGATATGATTAACCGTAAATGAAGCATAGTACAGATTTTCATGAGCTTAAATTTGAACTAGGGTGAGTTCCCGAAAGGCAGTCTTCAAGGTATCTGCTCACAATCCCTTAGCTCCGCAAGGTGAGTGAGCGCATCCCAGTTGACAGGCCCATTCTACGGCCCCACCATTTCCAGTACTTTGCCTGCCACAACTCGGCGAGGCCAAATTCCACAGCACGTCTCCGGCTCGGAAAAACACCAACCTCCAGCTACCTCTCCCCCAAAGCCCGCCTTCACTTTTCATCATCCACCACCAGACCCCCGACCCGCGATCGCGACAAGCTGCCCCCTCCTCTACTACATTCCGACCGACAGCTCAACCTCGATTCCTCCAGCCAGCCGCAATCATGACGTCCACAATTGGTATCCCCATCAAGCTCCTCAATGAGGCACAGGTACTTACTTCCCTTTCCTTTCCCCAAAAGCAAGCAAGTCGGGAAAGCTAACAACCATGCGCGCGCGCAGGGCCACATCGTCACTCTCGAAATCACATCCGGCCAAACCTACCGCGGGAAGCTCCTCGAAGGTAAACCCCCCTCCCCTCTCTTTCACATACACACTCCTCCCATCTAACTGTATCACTCGCTAACGCAGCATCTGCGCCCAACAGCCGAAGACAACATGAACGTCCAGCTCAAGGACATCACCGTCACCGCCCGCGACGGCCGCGTCTCCCACCTCGACCAGGTCTACATCCGCGGCTCCCACGTCCGCTTCTTCATCGTCCCGGACATGCTGCGCAACGCTCCCATGTTCCGCTCCCGCAACGTCCGCGGCCGCGGTGTCGGTATGGCGCGCGGTCGCGCGACCGTTAGCAGGGCGAGGGCCAGCGGGCGCGGAGGACGCTAGGATCGTCATCCGACTGCCTTATCTTCGAATCGGCAATAAAAGGGGGACAAAAAAGAAGAACCATTGCATCTCGTACGACTGACAGAGAGAAGGAGGGAAAAAAAAGGGGGAGGGGGTAGGGATCGGAAGTGAAGGCAACTTGCTTCGACACGAGACAGCGCGCATTTTCTCGTTTTAACGGACAACAACCCACCCATTCGCACCCGTTCAAAGGTATAGAGGAGAGGGGAGGCGAAGGGACTTTGGTTCTTCTACTTTTGATGGGGGGACCCGGAGCTTCCAAGCATTGGCTCCCGGG
Organism: Colletotrichum orchidophilum; assembly: GCF_001831195.1. NCBI lineage: Eukaryota > Fungi > Ascomycota > Sordariomycetes > Glomerellales > Glomerellaceae > Colletotrichum > Colletotrichum orchidophilum. Next base: position 352,257 of record NW_019172973.1, on the reverse strand, counting down.
GGGGGAAAAGAGAAAGAGTTTCCTGGCGTTTTACGGAATTTTTGCAAGTTTCACAGGGAAAGCCTTGCGGCGAAGTACAGTCCAAGAGGTCAGGGAAACGAAAGAAACAGGGCGAGGCACGATATGACCAATGCCCTGTCGTATCTTAGGGAAAAGTCTGGCGATCTGAAAATGTCACCAGCGTTTGGGGAATGGCGGTCGCTAGGGTAGGCCTCACTTTTTCCAAATGAGCCAGCCGTCAACTGCCCTCAGCTGACATATACACAAAGTAGGCGCCAAAGCCAAGATAATGCAATAGAATGCAAACGCCCTCTCGGCGCCCAAATCTGCGTCTTTCTTTTCTCTCTTTCTCTCTTTGGTATCGGAATTCGTGCGTGCGTGCGTGCGTGTGTCTATGATGCCATTTTATACATTATACAGATGATGATACAGCCGTGAGATGAATCCCCCTGTTCTTCTACTTCAAACGCCTGAGCGCGTCCTCAGCCTTCTCCACGAGCTCCTTGGCCTTGCGAAGCTCCTCTGCGCCTTCGACGGCAGTGCTCTCGCGAGATCCATCAAGCGTATCCGCGACGCTCTGCTCCACACCCCTAACAGCCTTGCGGCCTTCTTCGCGGACCTCGCCCTCCCAATACGTCCGCGCCGTCTCCCACTTGGTCTGCAGCCTGCGCAGGCTCCACATCACGCCCAGAGCCGCGACGGCGCCGGCCTCGTAGACGGAAGACGCGTAATGCGAGACGTACAGCAGACCCGCCAGCGCCGTCGTCAGGGCCGAGGTGCTCGACGCCTGGAGGACCAGCTTCTGCGCGAGGGCCTGTAGGGCGGGGACGGTCTCCTCGTGGAGGTAGCGGCGCGTAAAGGCGATGTGCGTGGGCCATTTGGGCTTCTGCGTCACGGCCTTGGCGACCGTGCTGCTCTCGGGCAGCGATTTCTGTAATTCCGACGTCGGCTGGGCGTAGACGGGCGGTTCGACGGTGGAGGCGACGCCGGATTCCGCGATGCGGCCGGCCAGATAGACGAGCTCCCTCTCGGCACCGGGGAGGAACCGCTGGCTGAGCATGTCGGTCGTGAGGACGCCCACGTCATCTACTCTCCAGAACAGCTTCCACCAACCCAACTTGCGCCACCGCGTGCCCGCAAACGCCAAGTCGAGCTGCTGCTGGAGCTCCTCGTGCGCGAACTGGGACCACTGGGCCAGCCTCTCGTTCATGACGGCCAGCCCGGAGGACGCGGCCTCCGTAGATAGCCGTCCTGAAAGCAAGCGCGACTCCTCGGCCTCAATCTCTGCTAGGGCGTTGCGCAGCAGTGATGCGACGAGGAGACGGACTGCTGGCTTGGTGACCTGACCCTCGTCCGTCTGCACGCCCGCCTTGAGCCACTGAATGAGGACTGGCACGTTGCTCTTGTACCACGACCTCTCGTACTCCATGGCGTTGCCAATGTTCTGGCGAATGAGATCAAGCCCCTTGCTGCCCACTGACACATTGATCGGCTGAAATGTAACTCTCGCATCCTTTTCAACAGGATAATCCGGCAGGTTGACGGCACCAAAGACGGTATCGCGGTACTCCGCCAGCGGCAGAGACGCAACGGAAGCAGCCCCCATAACCCCCTCAGAAACAACCAAAGCCTTGTGCACCGGCGTCGTAATTGGCGTATACCGACCCGTGTTGGACGGGATATCCACCGTCGGCACGAGCACAGACTCCTCGACATCCTGCAACACCGTCTCGCCCGCCCGGCCCGGCACGGGCGCAAACGGGTTCACCTCCATCAGCAAAAGCTCGATGCCGTGCCCATTCAGCGCGGGCGACGAAACGTCGAGCTCGTGCAGCAGGTTCGTCTTGGATATCGTCACCCGCGGCCCGGCTTCGACGGCATTGTGCTCCTGCCCGATCCGCACGACGAGCGGGTGCGACGGGTCGTGCTGCGCCAGCTCCCTTTCCCATTCCGCCTCGTCGCCCAGGGGGTCCGCGAGGAGCAGTCGCAGCAGGTCTTTTGCCGCCTTGCCCGGTTCCGCGCCGCCGCTGTTGGCGAGGGAGAGGATGGCCACGCGGATCGACTCCTGGCCGGGGTCCTGCCGCAGACCCTGCAGCGCGAGCTGTAGACGGGAGAGGTTGACGTGGTTTACGGCGTGCTTTTGGAGCTCTAGCAGGGTGTCGATGAGTTCCGCCCTGGGATTCTCGGGTGCGGCAGTCTCTGGTGGTGGTGGTGCTGCTGCTGTCGATTCGGTGGATTGGAAGCGGCGTTGCCTCAATGCCCGTCTCGCCTGGGCGCGGCTGTCGGTGGCGGTATTCTTCGTCATTGTCGTCGTCGTCGTCGTCGGTCGCGAGGGAGTGGGCGAAGCTGCGGAAAGCGAGCAGAACAGGCATACGGCGCGCGAAGGGGACGCCACATTCTGCTTTGCCGCAGCGACAGAAGAGGCGGCGCGGCCTGCGATCGGCCTCAATGGGAGTCGTGGAGGCATTGTGTGGGGATGGGCAAAAGGAAGGGGGGATTCACGTCCCGCCTCTTGCTATGGGAAGAAAACCGTCCGTCGAATGGTGATGGTGAATGAGGTTCGAGCGTGACAGGCGGGTGGACAGAGCTCCCAAAAAATGCTCAGTGAACCCGACCCAAGCTCCGATCCATTGGCACCGGTCGGGGTAAACTTCGGAGAAGCAGTTCCGTTGGAGCAAGGTAGGGGGGACATCCCCCACCCCCGCCGATCTGCCACCACTATGACCCGACCACCACTACCGACTCCGCGGTCGACGATCCACGCCCATCCCCAACGTTCCCTCCTGTATAAGTCACTGGAGATAACAATCCGCCAGACCAATAGACCTCAAGACCAAACCCCTCCGTCTTCTCCTACAAACCTCGCATCTATTCCCTCGGTCACCCGCGACTCCAAGCTTCCACCCCCATCCGCGCCGCCATGGCCCAATCCACCGCCCACCGCCGCCTCCTCCAAGAGTACCGCGCCCTGACGAACAACCCCCCGGAAGGCATCACCGCCGGCCCCGTTTCCGAAGAGGACCTCCTACACTGGGAGGCCTTGATCCAGGGTCCCGAGGGGACTCCCTTCGAGGGCGGCGTCTTCCCCGCCGAGCTCAAGTTTCCCAAGGACTACCCCCTCGCCCCACCGACGATGAAGTTCCTCGTCGACATGTGGCATCCGAATAGTACTACCTTCCCCTCCCCCTCGCCCTCTTCTGAACCTGAACATAACCAGGCAATCATTTGGCTAACCAAAAATTTGGAACACACACAGTCTACCCAAGCGGCCTCGTCTGCATCTCCATCCTCCACCCCCCCGGCGACGACCCAAACCACTACGAACACGCCTCGGAGCGCTGGTCCCCGATCCAGTCCGTCGAAAAGATCCTCATCTCCGTCATGAGCATGCTCGCCGAACCCAACGACGAGAGCCCCGCCAACGTCGAGGCCGCAAAGATGTGGCGCGAGCGAAGGACGGAATACGAGCAAAAGGTCAGCGACGGCGTCCGGCGGTCGCTGGGTCTGTGAGTTGCCGGTGTTCGGCTTCCGCGGGGGGGCCATGTATCGACGAGAGCAGAGACGGTCGGCGTGGAATTGGAACGGATTCCAGTTTCGGGCCACTCCCTTAGATTTAGAGACATCACGCAGCAAGACCAGCAGCTACGTTCTCAAGGATCAACATATGCAGAGATGAGGAGGTGCGGTCAACACTACTAGCATAGCACGGCGTTTGGGGAATCAATCAAATGTGGCTTCACTCATTCGCTTCTTTCATCAACCCTTGCATTCGGGATAAATGCCCTCGAGTTTATTATTCATCCTCGCGCGCAATGCTGCAGCCGCTCGCTAGCTCACATGTCCTTCTCTCTGTCACCAAACCCTCTCCTTACAATCCATTCTCGGACTTGAACTTGTCCCAACTCTCATTCAACGTCGCAAAGACGGTAGCAGCAATAAGCCTCACTTCGGTACTGGCGTCTTGGGGAAGCTACACATCATCAGCACAAGACCATCATCACAGAGACAATTCCCATGAATCAGTAAACGTACCTTGTCGGGATGACACTTGGCAATAGCCTTCATGTAGTGAATCTTCACCTTATTGGCCATGACGAGCTCGTGCAACCCAACCTTCTTCCACCCGCTGCCCTCCCAGAGGACTGCGTCCAGGCTGCCGATGAGAGCGCGCAGGTTGTCCCGCTTGCCGTCCCTCCACGCCGCAATCTTGGCATCGACCTTCTCCGATAGCGCAAACTTCTCGTCGTCTTCTTGCGCCGCTGCCTGGTTCTGCTTCCGCAAGCGCTCCACGGCCTCCATGTTCTTCGCAGAAGCCGCGACGGGGCGAGGCCGAGCCGCGGCGGCGGCCGCGGCGGGTCTAGGCTTAGGTTTGGGCTTGGGAGCCAGGGCCGACTGACATCGCTGGCGGCCGGAGATGGCGGTGGCACCGCCAACGCCGTTCTTCACGCAGGTTGACCAGACAATATGAGCGTCGCCCCATCGCTCCATCTGCTCGAGGGCTTCGGCCTTGCGGCTCAGGGCTTTGCCGTACAAGTCCCGCATGTCGCGTGTTTCCTGACCGCCGGTGTCGCCTACAACAGACACCTGCTCGCCTAGACCACCAGCGGGGCCAATGATCTTGAGTGCGGCATCAGCATCCTCAACCGCTCGTTTGGGCTCACCATTCTTCAAGGATGTTAAGGCGCGATTGGTGAGAATGACAATGGCGAGAGGGTGCGACGACGGCACAGCAGCCAGGGATGACGAGTAGGATGAGTGGGCTGCGCCATAGTCTCCTCGCTTGAAGTGAGCAGTTCCGTCGAGACGGTGTTTCGTAGACTGTTGTACCGCCGCAGGCGTAATCGGCGGGATTTGACGAACAAGGCGGGGGGGAGGCTTGGGGGAAGGAGGTCTGGCGGGCCGCGCAGCTTGGGCGGGCTGGGCGGACCGTGATGGCTGCGAAGGTTGGGCCGGGCGTTGAGGAAGTGATTGCGACGGCTTGGCAGCTTGAGAACCAAAAAGCAGATCCGGTTCCTCTTGCTGCAGTGGAGGCGCTTCTGGCTGGGGTGTAGCCTTCTTCCTCCTGGCAGGGCTGACGTACGAAGCCGCGCTGTCGTCTGCCATTGTCAGCTTGCTCGCGCGGGTTCTTGAATCCGGCAGTGCTGGGCCGCCCTGCTGCTGCCATCTCGGGACCGGGGTGCCTCTGCCGCTCGAGGGGGCCGATACCACAGGAGAGTGGTCTCTTGGGGATGCTGTCCGGCGAGGCGCCTCTGGTCTCGGCGACTGCGACGATTGCCCGGCTTTTCTATGCGGTCGACTGCCAGACTCCAGCATCATAGCCTCATCTGTTGCCTCGGGCACGCGCTTATCGGGCTGGGCACGATCGACTTGCGCTGAACGCATCCATTTCGGCTGATTTGGGTCACCCTCCGGCTGATTGAAGTCTGCCACTGCGGCCGCGACCTGCTTTTTGCCATTCTTCCACAACGAGTTGGCTGTTTTGAAAAGACTGTTTCCCATAGCCGCCGCAGTCTTTGAGAAGTCGGCCTCACCAGCCGGAGACCTGATATCGGATCTACTTTGACTGTCGTGTCTGCCGCCCTCATCCCGCCCCCTTCTTGGAGCAGCAGCCCGATCCTTTCCTTGCGCCTTTGCCTTGGATTGTCGGTGCGCATCGTCCAAAAGCCAGTTGGCCGCTGCTTGCACATTCAACCCCGCGCCGCTCTCTGTCAAACCCCTCCGAGCATTTTCAGGGGTGAAGCCATAGTCCACGAGCTGGGCGACGGCCCTGTCAAATTCGGCCATTTCGCCCCGAGGAGCTGACTGCTGCTCTTCATCTGAGCTGGAGTCGGATGCCTCGATCGGCTTTCCAGGCTCAGACCCCTTGGGCTGCGGGGTGGGTTGCTTGCGCCGAACCTCTTCAACCGGGCGGGCCAGGTCGCCGAGGAAGTCATCATCGTCGTCGTTCGTCGGCAGTGGAGCGGGAGATGCGGCCTTGGCCTTCAGCTGGTTAAGACCAAACGGATCGTCATCGTCCCCAAAGCCGCCACTGGCAGGGGGAGGGGCCTGGCTCCAAGCGCTTGGGTTGCTGAGGTCCAAGCCCGGCGCAATTGCAGGTGAGGGGCTCTTTTGAGGAGGTGGAGGGTAGTGACTGGCGTTGTCAACCTTGGTCTCAGCGCTAAACGCAGCAAAAAGGTCGTCATCGTCACTGGCCTTCTTGCCCGTGGAAGAGCCAGGGGACAGGATGCCCGGAGATGTCGTCCTCGACACGGAACCCGATCCGAGGGTATCCAAGAACCCACCACCAAATTGCGCCTGCGCTTGTTTTCTTCTCTCCTCTTCCTTCTTTCTCTTCTCTGCCTCGAGCCGCTGCTGTTGTTCCAGCAAGGTAAGTTTCGATGTCGGTTTGGCAGCCCCGACACCACCAAAGTTCATCAGGTTGCTGAAACTATCGGCGGGTGGCTTCGCAGGTGGAGGTTTCGCAGAAACGGCCCCAGATGCTTGTGCAGACAGAGGCGTGTTGCGGCCAGAGGGAAACGGGGATGGCGTCGAGTTGGCCGGTCGCATGGAGCCGAAGTAATTGGCACCCGAGGGGTTCATCGGTGGCGGCTTGTTATTCGTCGTGTTGGTCGACGACGACCAGTTCAATCCCGAGAGATCATCCATTTTTGAGAACTAATGGTGGTCAAGGTGTAATCTTCATTTCATGAGCTTCGTGAGATCGTGAGAGCATCAAAGGTGGCTCAATGCATCGCTTTCGGTGGCTTGTTGACTTCCGGTTGTCTCTTGTTTCCTGGCCGGGCTTCGCTGATTGCGTGCGGTGTCGTGTGCATGTAAGGTGGCATGTGGGACAGGTGTGGCTGAAGCTGAGGTAGGTGTGGCTTGCTATCGCCTGGCACCAAAGATTACGCCACACAAGGCAAGTGATATGCTTCGGCGATATGCTTCATCGGTGTTAAGAGTGACTACGGTGTAAGACAGGGTGCACGACCCAGTACATTTCATCGGTGGCGCCGAAAGCGAAAAAGGGGTAAATAATTGCGCTGCATTTGGAAAGATTGATGCTGTCAGTCTGACATTGTGGCATGAACCCAATTGCTACGCCCATTATCCGTTCCTACGATGTGGTCCCAGGCTTTGGTCATCGCGGGGATGCCTTTGCTAGCAACAAAGTCAGAAGCCTCGGCCGCATAAATTGGGTTCTCCACAGCTTCGGAACTCAAGCCACATCGAACAGTGCGCCGAATTCCAGCTGTTGGCGAATTCCACCGATGCATTGTTTGCACATTCCTGCGAAGCACATTGTGAAGCCCACAGAGCCGTCGGTGGAACGGGCATCATGCGCAGGAACCCTTTGGCAGACGAGTGACGGTGGCCAATTATGTGGTACTCTCTATCTATCCTACGCTGTCTTTTGGGGATCATCTCTCAACGCCAGTCTAGAAGTATAGGAAGTCTATGGAGAGCGAAAGTGCTTCGTCGGCTGCCGCGATATTCGCTGAGCTGGGTCACTGGGTTGGAATAACCCCATCAAGTACGTCATGGCCCCTAGGATTGGGAGAGAGGGCCAAGGGATGAAAGCGCATCTCAATCACTTCGAAAGCCCCGGCTGACGGATCTGCTACCGCGGTGTATTCGGCCGAATGAGTCCCGCTCCAATTTGGGTCTCTGGTAGTGTGGGATTCAGGTCCCTGATGCGTGCCCCTGGTTGTTCGGATGGGAATGATTGTCTTACGTGTCATTGATTTGCTTGCGGCTCCGTCTTATTGTATCTTTGGAGGCTGAGGACACACTGCCAACTGCGCACTATGTAGCATTCCTACCTTTCCTGGGACATATGATTTAGAGCTTCGTGGGGTATGTATTCTTCCAGGTTCACAAAGGCGGATGTGACTTGCTGGGCGATCCAATAGCCTGTCCGAAAAGCTAGATTTCGTGGAGACAAACTACAGAAACCAGAATAGTGTCGCATACGGAGCGAGGTCCGGACCAGAAGCAAACCTTGATTCATCGGTCCAAATAATTATGCTTTTGTGACTGTAAGTATTCATAGGCTGCTTGCCTTCTCTCTGGCCGACTGGTGAATGCAACCAGTGGTTTCCTCGCTAAAGAAACAATGACAGTAAGCTTAACAGCTGACCCTTGGAGACAGACAAATCTCGTGCGTGTGAAGTGCGGCGCAAACGTCGGAAGTTTCTGGTAGTGTGGTGTAGTGTGGTACGACGCACCGCAAATCATCGGGACGAGAAGCCTTGGCAGATGGTGTCTTTTCTTTAGAAGAAGTTCGGATGATTGGCGCACCGCCTCAATCTACAAGGCGCTGAAACTCGCTGCGTGTGTCGCGGCCTGGTATATCCCTGCAAATGGTGATCAGGGGAAGAAGATCTCAAGATGACTAAGCTGAGAGCCGGTAGCGTACAGCGGTAGCGAACTGCGTGGACGAGAAGAACTTCTTCCAACATCATAGTAAAGCACTTCGTCCTAGGTGACTATTTCAATACGTGGTCACTCAGAATACGAGGACCAAGAGCTGTAGATGCGTACGAGCGCTGATTTCTGGCGACTATATTTTGATTCGAAGCTGAGTCGCGGGGTGCTGGTCGGGTTGCCGAGCGGGCCGTGTCCAAGCTAATCTGAAGATCTGGCATACGGATCCTTGCTTCAGGTTATGACGATAATCTCAAACTTGACTCGTATTTGATCAGCAGGAATAGCGTATAATTTACGATGGATAGAGCGCCGAGAACCGCATCGGCTGTCGTACATGGCAAGACATGCTGTTCGTATAAGCAGGCGCATCCAACGATGGCGTGTGGATGGGGAACAGGCCAGGTTTGCGCAACCTTTGGGGGTTGGGAAGGCGGCGTTCTGACGATCACCCGAAAACTGCCGGCCGTTGAAGCGGAAGAAGGAAGAAAAAGACGCCAGTGTCATCGTGACATGGCTGGAATGTTTGCTTCTTGTCGTGCGATGCACACTGGGCTAAGGGCTTGAACAGACACCACGGGGGCACGAAGCATCGTCGCACGAAGGTGCCAAGTGGCAGCCGTTGCCTCGAGTAAAATGACACGGACGGTTGTGTGTGCGTGGATAATGGCCCGGCCAAACGCTGTCGTGCGAAGGAGGGACTTTTACTCTAGTGATGGGATTGTTTCCTTCTCGATGCCCGCCGCCAAGGAGGATGGTAAACGTTTAGCTAGGCGCACTGTCGTGCGAGGGCTTGTTTTGGCTGCTGTGCCTGCATATCACGCCTCGTGCATTAGCACCCCTCACGAGATAACATGTCGAGGCTCAGCCGCAACTCGGGGCGTGGGCAGTATCGGGGCGTTGCTTGTCCCAGGATGCATGTGTCGCCCTGCGGATAATTTCCTTGGATCGCCAGAATGTTCGCGGGGTTTTGTTCTCTTGTTCCTGGCACATAGCGCCTGGCACAGCGCATGGATGCCGGCCATGGAGACGACAGCCAACTTCCAGGCCGGTAGCGAGGGTTTGTTTGGTACCACTGTCGAATGACAACGACAAGAATGGCAATCTCGTCGCTCGTTGTTTGATCGTTGCGAGTATGTACCTGGCCCAAATTTGGCCCAAATTTGGCGCAAAAGTCGGCATGATTGCTTCGTGATTGCTTCGTAATTGCTTCTTTGGTCCGCGCACCTCGTTGCAACAATGTTCTGCCGTGACTGCCGTGGATTAATTCGGAAATCCATATTAAAAGAGGGCCAGCAGATTGTAGGGCGCCGATGCTCCGGGGGTCGGGTGGGCGGTGGATGAATGACATGTCGAAAGAGGCAAAGGCAAAGGCAAAGCCTCGCACCCTAGAGGTGAAGAAGTCACGTCGACGTCTTCCTGGCTTGTTCCTCGGAGCCGGCGCCTGCTGGGAATTTTCGCTTCCAAAGGACCTTGCGTCCTACAGCGGGCGGTCTGTACCTGGGCTGCAGCAGTGCAGAGCAGATGCCTGACGTTAGCGCAGATCCCAGCCGCCCATCCAGCCCCACTAGCTGGTCTGACGGCTGGCGTCAGTCCCATTGGTCGAGAATGCCAGAGCTGCCAGGGGAAAAGGGGGCGTCATTGGCTCTCGCATTGTTCCATGTAACTGGATTGTCCCGGGGTGGAGCATGTACCCAGAGTGAGATCTCCTCCTGCCAGTGCCGCCCTGCCCCTCGGTCGACCCCGTTCCTGCCTTTCTCTCGAAAGGGGCAAGAGAGACGCACACGCACAACCAACGGCTGGAAGTACCCAAGTACCGCGGGACTTCCATTGTGCACTGGTAAGACAAGGGGGGAGGAACGGAGTGGCCAGTCAGAGTTGGCGTGTTCATCCCTCCTTCTCAAGTATGGATAAGGCAGGTTTCGTTTTCTTCCTCCTTTTCTCCCCCCTCCCCTCCCCCCCACACTCAGTACCATCACACCGTGTCATTGGTTGCAGCTCCTCGGACAAAAGAAAGAAGGGGCCTTCTGGAGCATTTCTGGGACCTTGTGGGATTTGAGGGTCCCGTCTTCCAGTCGCCAGTCACAGTGTCTCTTCTGTTGGCTTACCATTTTCTTCTTGTCTATCACCATCCCATTTTTTGCAACTTCTCGGCTTCGGATCCATCTGCCTAGTGCTATCATCTGCGTTGCGGATATTTGGTTGCTGGTTTGCTGATTGCTCAAGTGGCCCCCAATTTGATCATGCCCCGCACGGTGGCTGCGGTTGTGGATGCAACAGCCGGTACCTGCATGTCGCGTTTGTCAATCTGGAGCCACTCGCGGCATTTCCAGCATGAGTTGCAGGTCTCGTTTGCAGACCGCAGGCGTGACTTTTGGCTCCGCTGGTCAAGAACGAAGCGTTGGGGGATATCATACGGATACACAGTATACCGGTACGCAAAGGGGGCCAGGGGCCAAGCGGCAAGCGGCAAGTCTTCGAGCAGCAAGACGTCAAGGGTACAAAGTACAAGCCACCTTCCATCTTAGGTACATGGCAAATGTACCCAGCCTCCCCCGGTCACACAGCCAGCAGGATCCTGGTCGCGTCGCGCTGGCCGGCCCCTTGAAGCAGTGCCTTAATCTATTCCAACCCTTGTCCAGAGCGATCTCTCCCACACTGCTCGCCCGACCACTGCCCTGGGGCATATCGCCGTTCCATGCTGAAGGGAGGAAACGCAGCCCTGGTTCAGTGGTTGCGTCGCAGACTCGCAGAGTCGTAGCGTTGCAGTGGCTGCACCTCGGAGACAGGAGGCGGCTAGTCGTCCGCTGTCACTAACACAATCAGAGCCAAGAAGGAGAGTTTCAAGAGACCCCTCAATCAGAGGCCAGAGAAGCAACGACGCAGCCCGTCAGATGGCAGAGGCAAGGACGCAAGTCAGGCCAGACAAGTTCCCACGACCACAACGCACAGTCAGTGCCCTCGGCTGGTCCGAGCATTTAAGCAATGAACAGATGAATGCCAGGGAACACCAGACGAACACTAATCACTCGCATTTGCAGCGTTGCTAAAGCTGGAAACTTGAACCCCAGAACCCTGAGGGCGATAGAGGAGGAAGTCGGTTCTGGTAGAGAGCGGACAGAAAATGCGCCATTTCTTCTCATGGCCCCATGGTATCCCATTTCATTTGGCCCTCCTTGGTCATCCTCGTTGTAGAACCAAGCCAAGGTTATCAAACGCAGCCGGGAGCAACTTGGGTTGAGCAATAACTTCATCTCATCCCGTCTCACCAGTCACTGCCCGGCCGCCCGCCTCCCCGTTCGTTCGCTCGTTCCCCCCGGTGGCCAAGACTGGGGATCGATGGAGACGAACCACAGAGCATGGTGGTGCCTGCTTCGGAAAAGGAAACGAGTGACTTTTAGCGTCCAAGTGAAAGCGCAAGCCAGAGTGCAAGTGGAAGGGGAGTGGAAGACGTTGCCGTAAGCTGCACAGCAAAACGGGGTCCAGCAACCAGCTTCGGCATCCCATCCCTCGACCCCTGTCATGCGCCCCCGTTCACCCCCCCTTGAGTTCCCGCCTTGCATCCCACCACCAGAAATGCCATATCCTCTAGCAATGTCTCTCTCTCTCTCTCTTTCTCCACCTGCCCGCCCGTTTCCTTCTCTTTAGATGCCCTTTTCCTGCATCACCTTCATTCCAGCCGCCCTCTTGTCCCCTCGTTTCTCTCCCCCTCCTTTCGTCACCTACACGGGGTCTATCGACTGTCACTCTCTCTCACGCTCGCTCGCTCGCTCGCACTTGTGACCTCGCCCTTCTTGTCGGGTCGTCGCACTCAGCCATTCCTTTTTCTGTTTCTTAACCTTGACCAAAAATCCCGAGCTGCGGATCCCGCTCCTTTTCTTGGCTTTTCCTGCTACTCGTAGTCAGGACCACCAACACATTCATTTCTCTTGGACCCCGTTTGTGTGTGTGTGTTGATCGCATTCTTTTCTCGACTCGAACCTTTTTGGCCAAGCCGTTCAAACCCGTAGGAGGATCGACGACGAAGAGCCGAATTCGCCATCTTCCGGTAACATCATAACGGTTTTCCAGCCTCCCGTTTCCTCGTTCGTTGTACCCGGAATCAAGGCCATCCGGCTAGTGTCTTCTTCCAACATCGTCTTACAACACGCATCGCCTCGCAACCCGTCGCCTGTCAATCTTCCGACGCCAACACGAAGAAATCGTGCAACTTTGCTGTAGTTCAGGTTTATTCTATGACCATATAAGAGAAGGAATCAGCAGTTTCGTCGCCTAAATCGCCAAACCTGACTTTCAGAGACGCAACAGTCATCGACTACACGTCCCGCTCTCTTATCGACTGTCTCGGCGGTAAAGACACATTCTCAACACCACCCGTGTTAGGACTTTGACGGTGGTGCTGGATATCGACGACGGAACCTCGTAGGATTTCTGTGTTGTTGCAACCTCAAATCACCACTGCCAAGGACCGAGCCCGAATTCTCTTGTTAGACATCGCCGAGCCCGGTCGAAAACCATCGCCAACTCAATCACCGAGCCACCACCGAGACATCCACCGTTGAAAATCGTCACGTGCCTAGGAGCTCCCCAGCCACTGGAAAGCACAAGACCAAAGGAAGAAGATCATCTGGAAGGGTCAAACCTCTTTTTCGACATTCCAAGCAGATTTGCAGACCTCCTTTTGTCTTTGCAATCTCACTGCGGTCCCATTGTTGGAGATTCCAAAAGAAGAAGTCAAGTGAGCCGGTTTGCACCTACTCCTTCCTTCCATCACCAGCTTCACCGTCGACATAGTGGACCGGCCCATTAGCGCCTCGCTTAACCCATCGCTCCTGCTCTTCACTTGAAATTATTACTTCCTGCCTTGCACCTTCCTCGGTGAATAGCAACCAGGGCCGCCTCTATATCACGCGTCGCATTTCTTGCTGTGCCTGAGAAACTTCCTCAACCAACACACCACACCTCGACGGAAAACTCTCAAGAATATCGTTTGCGCAGCACTCAGCTTCTCCAAGATCTTTCTTTCTCCAGCCTTCATTCAGGAATCCAACTGGACTTTGGACTTCCTTCAGATTCTTTCTCAAGACACCACACGGACTTGTCTTTCAGTTGAATCTCCATACTTTGATACCCAACCTTTGTATCACTTTCTCTCACCTCCCACCCATCACTACTCATCACTACTCATCACAGCCATTTCCCTCCCAGAATAGCATTTTTCATCAAACGCCACCATGAAGCTCTCCAACACCAAGGTTTTGGCTGCGGTCGGCACCCTCATCGCCAGCGCTAATGCCTTCTGGCGCATGGAGTGCCCTGGTCGCGTCGGCCTTGCCCGTATCGATCCTCTCATGGACTTTGGCAAGGCCTCTACCCATGTTCACGCTATTTCTGGATCCAATGGTATGTATGTTGGATGAACCCTCTTGAGACTGGCCCTGTCTTCCCTCAACTTCTTGGCAGCACACGCTTGTCGAATCAACACTATAGGATCACCATTTTTTGAACAGTTTGCTAATTTCAAAATCAGGCTTCTCTGCTACCTCCGACTTTGGTGACCTCGTTGCTGGCGACTGTACCTCCTGCCGTGTCAAGCAGGACAAGTCAGCCTACTGGCACCCGGCGTTGTACTTCCAGGACTCTACCACTGGAGAGTTCGAGCTTGTTGATCAAGTTGGCGGAATGCTTGCGTAAGTCTCATTGCTCTCTCTCAAAGGAGCCCATGAAACACTCGATACTGACTGTCCCAGGTACTACCTTCTTAATGGAAAGAATATCAAGGCATTCCCGCCCGGCTTCCGCATGATTGCTGGCGACACTCATCGCCGCAATTACACCGCTGGAGACCCTTCCAAGCCCGACCCCCAGAAGTCCGATTGGGCTATTCTGGGCCAGACCTCCCAGTCTGTCCTTCGTCAGCGTGCCATTGGCTTCAACTGCCTCAACTACGGCCGTGCCCCCGAGGGCACTCTGTACCGTCACTTCCTTCCCGACAAGGCTTATCTCGATGCCAACTGCGCTAATGGCGTTCGTTTTGAGATGATGTTCCCTTCGTGCTGGAACGGAAAGGACCTCGACTCAACCGACCACAAGTCTCACATGGCATACCCCGACCTCGTCATTGATGGTACCTGCCCCGATGGATTCGAGACATCGACCCCCAACCTGCTGTACGAGGTTATCTGGAACACATATGCCTTCAAGGGCCGCTCTGGCCGATTCGTCATTTCCAACGGCGACACCCAGGGATACGGATACCACGCCGATTTCATTTCCGGTTGGGAGGAGGACTTCCTCCAATCTGCTGTCAATACCTGCACCAATCTGTCCGGTCGCATCGAGGACTGTCCCCTCTTCAGTCTCCAGGATGAGGCCGATTCCGTGCAGTGTGAGATGAAGGTTCCTGACATCGTCGCCAAGGATAACGTCACCGGCCCTGACGCTCAGCTGCCTGGAAACTGCCCCATCACCTATGCTGATGGATCGTCCGAGGGCGGCAATGCTGCGCCTGCCAGCTCCACCCCAAGCATTCCGGCTCCTTCCGGTCCCGTCCTCACCTACAAGCCCGGCAAGACTGCTTCCGCCAACCCTCTCCCCGGCGAAGTCTTCCAGGAGACGGGCAAGATTCCCTATGGCTCGTCCAGCTCGGTTTCCAAGAGCTTCGTTGCTGAGGCCATTGCCAACCCGACGCCCACTCCTCAGCCTACTCCCACCCCGGTCTTTGAGCCCGTCACCACATCTACTCCAGCCAGCTCTTCTACGCCGGGTCAGGTTTGCGTGTCTACTCAAACGATCACCGCCGCTAACACCGTCTCCATCATCTGCTGGGAGGAGGACATTGTGTACGTCACCGAATACGAGGACATCACCGCGACCCTGACTGTGACTCCTACCCCCTCCGCCTCGACGCCCGCCATGCGCGCCAAGCGTCACCTCCATCAGCACCTTCACCACCACGTCTAGGTGATGGAATGTGTTTTCTCAATTTCTGGAGTTGATACTCCATCTTGTACCTGGGTGCGAAAAAATCAGGGTTGGGGACGTCGTTTGTACTGGACACACATCGGGATGTGGCGTCCTTTTTCTCTATCCAATGGAAAACCTAACCCATTGAGATGATTTGGCTTCTCATTGGTTCTCTCGCATCTTGCTCAAGAACATTATTGTTGTTGTCTGGACATTTTGAGCAGACGGACACTTTTTTCTTGGAGGTAGCTAGCAAGCAAGGTACGGGCACGATATGGCCTGCGTCATGAGTTTACGGCAATCATTAGGTGGCAAATCATCAAGTTGAGTTGGCTCTTTTCTGTGTTTTTCCTGGTGGTTCGAGTGAGGTGGGCGTCGCAAGGGGTTTTGCATTTGCATCGCATTGAGTGCGTCCATATTGTAGGCGTTTAGGTTGAGGTTTGAGAGATACCTATTCGCATTGAGGTTATGCCCATCGATTCCATGCTTCCATTTACCGCTCCAAAAGTGATTGCGTGCATAATCCACAGCCAGGTCACTCCACCATACCATCCGTGACGAAAGCCTACGACACCTAATGTCTTGGCCTTAATTGGCCATGTAGGATTTTTTACTGCCATGCTCGATTTCGACAGTATGCACAGGGCTTCCCGCACCCAGATAACTCTGCTCTCGACTGTCGTCGGAACAAGCATCAAGACGTGTTCCCCGCCACTTCTCCGCCGTTACTGTGTGCTCTGCACTGCATGTATTTATGGGAACTGGACACCAGAACACGTCCGGACACATGCAGATAGTTGCAGTGACTACGACGGTTTGACGTGCATAAATATGCCTTTTTTTTTGTATATAACGGCGGCAGTCCCGACGCCATGGAAGCGGGGCCCTTTTCGGGATGCAAGGTTGCGGTTGGGCTTTGCTGGCCGTTCTATCCGTAAAGTTTGGGCCCATGGGTGGCATTTCCCACGCAGAGATCATGTTCGATTACTCGTCGAAAGCTAGCAGTCAGTCATTGGAATAAAAGATGGGACTCGACTAGGCTGACCGCCTTACGAGCACTTGGCTTGAGATTTGAAGAAATTCAGGTCATGTGTATGAACATGGGGCGTTTGGGAACGAGGCCTTTGACGTCGGGGATTGCTGATATTTCTTCTCTGAAGATTGCGAGGGCTCGGGTGAGAAGGAGGGTGGTTTTTGTGGCGAAGAGATGGCTGGTGGTGAGCGTGTCGATGGTCAGCAATTTGTCGTCGTCTTTTAAATAAAAAAAAAAGAAAGGAGAAATGAGACTGGTTCAGCAAGCTGGCTGCGTCTTAGACAACAGTGTAACCGGATCATTGCTGCTGTACCTGGCACAACGGCGGCGGCGGCGGCGGTCCCGGTGATGAGACAACAGGTGAGAAGCGAGGTAGAAAATTTTATCTTGGCTTGAATAACTTGCGAATAGAGAATGCTACATGGTAATGGGCGGCCTTCCGTCTTGTACTTCTAGAACATAGTTGCCGTTGCTTTGGAGTCAAGGTATCGCATTATCAAGACCTTTACAACATAAGAGCTTCATATGCCATGACAGACTGAAGCCTTGGTAGTTCCCGGCGGTAGGGAGATTATGTCTCTTGCTGACAAGACCCTAGGGAAGCAAAGGTGGAAAGTGTCGGTACGCCTGGCTATATAGGAGAAAAAGCAAAGCCAAAAAAGAGGGGAAAAAAAAGAAAAAAAACCTTGAATATGGCAGATGGAATTCAATCTATAAAGTCACTTGCTATGTGTCGATCGATGAAAAGCGGAAGAAGCCATCGCCAGCGGGTTTTCTCCTGCTTAACAACATAAGTTCGCGGCGCAGGCATCCCAGGTTGAACTCTTTCTGGCTTGGGTAAGGGAGAGTTTGGTAGTTGGTTCAAGACTGCCAGGCAGCAAAGTAACTTAGTCGCCTTAGCGGTCGTTCCGATTTCCCATTCGTCATTTCAGTACCCCATATGTGCCCTTGTATAATCATACAGCCTTCTTAACCTTGAGTAGAGATTGAAAATTGGATCGATCGAGTCGCGCGTGAGAACACGTCAACTCGAAGCCGTGTTCATGCTCATAGTTTCAAGGGCAAAAGCTTTGGTGTAACTGGTCAGAGCTGATGTTTTACATATTCAAATAATATCATTACCTGTAATCATGACCTTCCGGAATGATGGTCTGAACTCTGGAAGCCGAGGCATAGAATGTCCATCGCAGATCAACCTGACACCTATCCACGACGTTGAGAAGCTCTTGCCATCAACGAGAATGTATGCTGACCTGAGCAGACCAGATCGTTGGAAAATGCTCTTTGCTGGTGATCGTAGTCTAAGCCATCGTGAATAGTGTATTTATAGCTACGTACTCAGCTATCTGACCTTAAGGTAGCTGTGGTATTCATTCAGGTCACCAGTAAATCTTCAACCCGAACTTGTACAAGAGGGAACAGGGTGGAAAGGAGAAGACAAGCACTCTCAACTATAAACTACCTGTACATACAAAAGCTCCTGGTGACTCACAATTACTTGGCCATTGTCGGCGGAAGCGAAAAGGCGTCCTGTTGCTGTGCGCGATGAAGTCATTTTGCTGTTCCACCGCGCATCGGGGCCTCACCGTTGATGGTGTTGTATTTCTCCTGGATGCGACGGCGGCAGCTCACTGACAATGGAAGAGAATTTTGTTTCTTTTTGGAATTCTCTTCATGAACTGGTGACTGACCATTCCCGTTTCGTTCAACCTTTTCCCACTACAGACCACGGCTCGGCCAGCATGCCCGTCCTCAGGTCGCTTGGATGACCCACTTCCTTGGTAATTACATCCAACTGACGTAGGATCCTAGACCCAGGATCCTGGAACAGCCGGTTCAAGATGCGTTGCAAGAGAGGAACGGCGATGAGCGCTGTCACATTATTCTCGTTTACCGCGTGGCCGGTCGCCCATGCTCAGCAGTGAGACTGGGATGAACTTGGGGTAGGTCGCATCTCACACTTGCATTCGATGCCCGTGAGGGGTTGGATGGGATGAAGGTGGATTGGAGTTGGCGGATCATCTTGTATGCGTCAATGATGTTTCTTTGTCTAGATGAACTATCCGAACCACGTGCCTGGCTTCTCTCTTCTCAACCCACCGGCTCAGGCGTTTCCCGGCCGTCTGCCAATCTATATTCCGGGGAGAAATAAAGCTTCAGAGCAGGCTTCGTGACAGTACCTGAATATTCACAATGCACTCGGCCATCCTCGCCGCTGTGGGCCTGTCCTCCACGGCCGCGGCCCTTGTTAGTGGTGACGGCAAGACCGGTCGTCTCCCGGCGCTGGGTGGACCTCGTGGAGGGAGTATGGGTGCGACATCAATGACACTTGTGTTCCTCACCGTCGCGCAGCATATTGAGGACCTCGGGCTCAAATGATCGGGGCACGAGTACGTCAACATTGACGCCTGCTTGAGTCACGAGAAGGTGGGCAGGGATAAAGTCACCAAGGAGATCATTGTGGACACGATCAAGTTCCTCCAGGAGATCAAGCACACGGTGGACCAGGTCCATGAGTTGGAACTCGAGGTTAGAATCTACAGTGACGCGGGGGAGTTGAATTCGTATTTTTGATGATGTGACGGACGACGGATTGCGCGACAGGGACGTTGGTTGTGGTGCCTGTCGAGAAATGCTGGATGCTCTAGTGTTTGGTCTTGCGATGCGTTTCTGACGCAATTATCACAGGGACGTCTACTTGCGGCAGTTTTGAGGGATCGTTGGGGTTCCGAGGAAATAGACGCCGCGACGTTTGCGAAATGGAGTATTGATGGTGAGTTCTTCGCCGTCCCGCCCTCCCTGCGGCATCTCATCCCTCACTTAAACCCCTCCGCCCTTCCCCACCGTTCCCTAGACTCATAGTGGAACACGTTATTGGATTGCGTTTTCCGACGCACGCTCACTCCTCCACAGACTTGACGTGCGACAACTGCATCAGTCTGATGCCGATCCTCAACCACGCCACCTTTTGGAGCGGGCCGGACGTTCAACGGGTTCTGGGGCCATGGGGACTGGGAACATGCTCGAAGGCGGCAACGGGAATCTCACGCTGCAGGAGAGCAGGACCCATTTCGTGTTCTGGGCCGTGCTCAAGAGCCCACTGATCATTGGGACGCAGGTGGAGGGGATTCAGCCAGAGATCATGTCGATTCGGTCGATTCTGTCAATCGAGGAGCTTGTCACACTTGACCAAGATCCGAAGTTCGGGACGGCGGCGCAGCCGTTAAGCGGGGCGTTAATCCGGACGGGGCGTGGAATATTCCTTACCTGGCCGAGTTTTGGTCCGGGGGTGTCGGTGGAGGGGGCGTATGTGTTAGTGCTCAACACGCTCAGCGGTGCCGTGGAGAAGAATAGGGCTTTCAAGAACGTTCCATTCCTGGGTTGTAGGCGGGGGAGAAGTATTTCGTGCAACACAATTGGACTGGCAAGGATCTCTGTGTGTTTGAGGACGAGTACATGGTCGCGAGCTGGAGCGTCACGATATGGCGGCGTTGAGGATCAATGTGGTGAAGTGCGTCAAGAGGACGGGGCGGGAGTGATGGGACAAGGGACGAGAACCGGCCCGATGGAGGAGGGCAGGGTTGGTCGGTATGGATTTGAAGCGCCTCAAAAGAGTCGATTCGGCCATGGACGCAAGGGGGTCGATTAGATGGCAACAGTTCTGCAAACAAACAGACACATATACACCACATGAAATCTCCGCTGATGGAAAGGCTGAGTGGTTGGCTTAATTGTCAGAGGAAAAGAAATAGGAAAACATTCGACATGAAATAACTTTCCACAAACACAAAAAAAATGCAACAGTGTTGTTGACTGTGGCCTTGTTTACTCCGCCGATAGCACGCAATCTCATTTCGCATTTAATGAACCCGCCGCCCAGCTACCCGCCCCGCGCATACCAGCAACCCACGAAGCTATTCCCAAAACTTACGCGGTCGCCACCTCCGCCGAGCCAGCAAATTCATATTACCTCACGTTCCCGCAGCACCCACCCTCTGCCGATCCTCGTTCTAGCCCGTGTCTGCACTTGAAGGGTCATTTTTTGCGTGAAATGGGGTGAGCCCAAGGATCCGGTGGGCGACTGGGCCAAAGAAAAGAGAGAGAGAGAGCCGAAAGGGGATTTTGTTCTCCCTTCCATTGGAATGCATTCCCCAGGACGACGGGATGACAACGCATTCCCGGTGGCTAGATTAGACTGAGACCAACACCACTGGACCCTTTCCAAACAAAACCACTTAATCATCATCACGGATGGCGGTTGGTAGTTCTGGGCAGCGAGGACCCTTTTCGGGCATGGGCATGCACCCGCCATTTCTATTTCGTGAGGCGGAATCGCCCTCTTCTCCCATCCTCGTGATTCACTCCTACCAACGCTACCCTTTTCCTCCTTTGCTCTATGCCATACTTCTTCTACTATTCTGTATTTGGATTCATTCTTTCGACACTTGTTTACACGCTATCACTTGCCTGAGGTGCTATCCCAGAACCGTTTCCTTTCCGTCCTCTAATCTCTCCTAATCTAATACCTAATACCAACACTTTGGGAGTTACACAGCAGACGAAGGAAGGGCAAAATTTGACAGTGAATATCGGTAACGCCCTTACGCCATGAGAGATCCTACTCATGGTCTCATCGCCCTCAATCCCTCAGTCAACTATTGGATCTCGTCTCTAGTGTGGTGAAGGCACTACCGACTCAACCATCTCATGACACCTCAGTCACACCCCAGTGTGATGTCGAGCCTGCTACTCCGCGTTCGCCAGGAGGCAGAGGGAGGCGGGGGAGACGGCGGCGGCGGTGGGATGACCCTACCTCTCGTACTCGCCATCGCCATAGGAGGCGGCGTCCTCCTCTTCATCTGCCTCGCCTTCGTCCTCATTGCCCTAGCAGGCCGCCGCCACCGAGCCCGCGCAAGAGCCGGTTTGACAACACCCAGAGCAAGACTCGATCTCGACTCGGACGGCGGCTCAATCCACACGCCCAGCCCGCGTCCGCGACGCCTCACGAAGCCGAAGCCGGGCGAGCCGTACGCTGGCATGGTGGAGGTCCAGGGAAAGCGCCCCCACCGCTCGCTCTCTTCCATCATCAGCGTGCCCAGGGGTAAGACTTGGAGCGTGTTCAGCGCGCCGGCGGAGGCTGCTGGGGGGCAGCAGCGTGGGGGCCACTTGAGGAGGAATAACAGCTGGATCGACGAGGATGCAATCCACGGACCTAGGGTGCAGAGTGACGGCCGGCGGCTGAGTATCCGCGACAGCTTCATCCTCCGCACGCCGACTTTGCCGGATCTGTTTGGACACAAGGGTGAGTCGGATGGACATTTCCAGGACGACTTTGCAAATTACTCCTTCGAGCAGCCTCGGCCGGTCAGCATGCCGGCACAGCGTGGGCAGCCTTTGCGGATGCCGTTGCCAAGGACGGCATCGTACGAGCTGGCTGAGAAATTGGCCGCCGCGGCAAGGGGCGGAGTGCCTGCGGCCCCGAGCCCACAAGGACCAGGACCTCGGCCAGTGCCGTTACAGCGACTGCGGCACAAGACGACGGAGTCGGACCTGGCCGATATTTTGCGTTCAACGGAGCAGAGGCTGCAGAGTGGGACGCCATCCAACAGCCGGCCGGCCACACGGCAGAGGGCCGCTTCTGCATCCGCTGGGTCCAGCGTCAAGACCCCGCGCGGGTCGCCAACAAAGTCGTATTCCCCGATCAAGGCTCAGTCGCCGATGAAGCTCCCGTCACCAGTCAAGAGCCATTCTCCCGTTCGATCTCGATCCCCGACAAAGACTCAGGTGTTGACACACGTCGGCCAGGCATTGGACCTGAACGCCCAGCGGGCTCGCACGCCTAGTCCGTCGAAGCGAATGGTAGTCCCGGTGCTCGTTCAGACTCCGAACCACCACAAGAGGAATACTTCACAGTCGTCGGCTGTTTCGGATGCTGACAGCTTATTTGGTGAAACAACTCCGGAAGTTGAACACATCTTGCCAACTGGGCTATCGAGTCCCAGCAGACGATCCGAACACGAGTCCCCGAGCAAGTCTGTCGACAACGGCGCGTCGATAGAGTCTCCCGGGAGCGATGCCTCGTCATCTCTGTCGACTCTGTATAGTGTCAATGAACCCGAAGATGACAGCAAAACCGGTGGTACTGGGCACTCTGACAGCACCATCCGCGGTAGGAAACCGAGGAGTCTCGTCATCGATACTCAAATATGCGACCCGTTCATCACACCAAGCCCGCCAGAAGTGCCTCCAAGAAGTCCCAAACGCCAGTCTTCCAGCTTGCCGCCCCTTCGACGCCTTACGCCACCTGAAGAGGAAATCGTGATGCGCACTCCTACGAACTCGAAGTCCGTCGCCAATTCCCCTATGCCGAGACCGCTGGACGTCGTCAAGCGTAGCAGCACGGCCGACCAGCTCCAGACACGATACTCCATCATGATGCACCCGTCCGACCTGGCACCATCGCCCGAGACCATACGCCCGAAGAGCGTCATGTCGATGAAGCCCGTTTTCCTCGTCTCAAGTAACAGTGTTGTTAGCATGAGAGCCAGTCCGGGCACGTCTCCCGAGGACAACAGTAGCCGGCCTCCAATGCCGAACAACAGGTTGACTTTCGGTTCCAGGGGGAGCATCATTCCACCGCCTTTGAACTTGAAAGCTGGCCCGGGATCACCAAACCGAGAGGCCCTGATCACGGGTAGCCCAGACGGACATATGTTGGGATCGCGCGATAGCCCTTCTTCCCCAGGTCGCGCCGGGCGGCAATCGATCGGCGCCTCTGGGTCTCCGGTTCCTGGTTCGCCAACTCGAAGGCCCCTGCCAAGTCCTAACCTTTCAGGTGGAGGATCTCCCACACCGAGGCGATACAAGCGCGGCATGGCCAGTCCTATTCGTGACCGCGCGTTGTCGAGACAGCCGACACCTAGAGAGTCCCGAGTCGAGGGTGTCTTCTCTAGTTCCGGGTGCCCCGCGATCGTGCTCAAGCCATCCAGTTCACCTAAGCGGGACTCATACCATCGAGACTTCGCGGTAATGGGACTTCAGTCTACCGTGGCCCAGCTTCGCCGTATGAACAGCCAGATGAGCACATTCAGCGCTGGTTCGTCCATCTCGGATCCTGACAGTCCGACGCTGCCAAATTTGAGGGGAGGTGGATTCAGTCCCGACAGGAGCAACAGCCGCGTAAGCAAAATGGGCCGGCAAAACTACTTGTCCCTTGGCACGAGTCCAACTGCGAAGCGGACCAAGTCCATCAAATCGGCCAGGAACTCCATTGCTGTGCTCAAAAGTCGACCGGGGGGGAACAAGCACCTCGATACGCTATATGCCGCAGTTGAAGAGAAGGAAAACGAGATGAGAAGCGGTTCTTTGATCCGAGGACCACGACCACTCAACCCGACGCCCAGGAGTGCCGGAAGAGGAGGGTCTAGAGATAAAGTGGTGACGGTGGAAAGTCCCACGCGAACAAGAAGCGCCAACGCCAATGCTGGAGACCAGAAGCATCTGGAAAGGCCCATCAAGCACCAAGACAGCGGTACCAGCTTGGGAGCTTACAGCAAAGAGGACTATCTGCTAAGCTCCCCAGACAGCCTTACTGCGGGAGCTGAGAGACACAGCCCAAATATGAGGGTTTAGGTCTCGACACATTTTCCTTTGTCCCATAGTGAACCATATTGATTAGGGTGTTGCGTCCAGCGACGGAAAGCGAGTACTTTTTTCTGGGTTGAATATTCCTAAGCTGAGCACGGCGTCTTATGTTGTAATACCTAGTAGCAATTAGCATGATACAGATACAAGAATCACTCAATCAACGAATTAAATATACAAAAAAGCCAGTGTCTACCATGTCCAAACTTAGGACAGTGCTTGCGGTTCAACGCGAAAAAGAATGATATTCTTACGTCGGTTTCATGAGCCCGATTCCTATCCATGATATCAATTGAGTCGTTCCTCGTCACTTCCCACGCACCGATTGCCGTACCGGCTCATGACTCGTCAACGCGTGGACGCTTGTTATCCGGGTCGTCATGGCCGTTGACGCCGTTGTTGGCTTCGTCGTGATCGCGAACCCGACCGGCTCCCTCTCCCAGTTGGCCTCCCTCATCCACCTCGTCCTGATGACCATTTTGACCGATCCAGTTGCCGTCGGCGTCAAAGTGCTCGTGGACGTTCTCTGCCGTAATCCAGCCTCCGCTTCCAGGGAAGGCAGGAGGCAAGCCTCCATCGGGGGCACCATACAGGACTCCCTCATAACCCTCGACCGGCTCATGCTCGCCCTCGAAAATAATGCGGCCGTCCTCTTCTTCATCCTCCTCATCGACAGGGTCAGGGTGAAGATCCGAGCATGCTGAAATAGCGTCGTAGAACTTTTGGATGTCGGCCTGGGCGCCAGCGGTGACTGCGGGAATGAGAGTCAAGTCGATCGTATCGAAGTCGTCGTCACCGTCACCGCCATCGGCAAGCTGCAGTTGCATCCAGATGGCCTGAAGAGGGATGCCTTCGGAGATGGTTCCGACCTGCTTCACGGCGTGGATGGAGATGGAGGGGTAGGGGATCTGCACGCCAGCGCCTTGGGCTGGGGAGAAGATAGTGAAGTTCCTGGGCAGCGTATTAGTAGGAGGCAGTAAGGACGTAGCTGGATGGGAATCATACTCCGAAGTGACGAAGACGGAAACCTGCTGCTCCACCAGCTCCTCGGTAATCTCTCTTAAGGTCGTGCCATCGGGGGCCGAGGCCGTAGTCGAGGCGTCAGCTGGGAAGACGGCCAAGCTTCCCTTTTGCGACGCCGGGATCCATGCTTTGGCACCCTCGTGATGGAAATACAAGACGGGCTTCCCCCCAAAAAAGGTCTCGGGGGTTTGCGCCTGGTGCTCTTCAATTGGAGTGAAGTCTCCAAGCGAAGGAGGCGCGCGGATAGTTGTGGGCAACATGCTGATGATGTGAAAGAGATCCTTGAAAGGACTCTGCTTTGGCTGAGCTGTGAGACCCTTCATGGTGGGGTGCTTGGCTCAGAGCAGGGGAAAGTGAAGCTCTTATCGCTATCACCACGTGATGAATTTGAGAAAAGTGGTGGAAGTGGGAGATTTGCTAGGTAATCAGAAGAAGTAGGCGGTGAAGCAGGCAACTAGTCATTGGTCAGCAGGGTTGTCCTCGAGCCCCGCTTAAACGCTCAGAGGGGTCTGAGCTCTATCCACCGACATTCTCCCAGTGTCCGATCGCTGGCCTCGGACTGAGACGCATTCGCAATGCATCTCTTTCCTTGCGTTGCGCGTAGTTGACGAGTTCCCCTCAACTGGCGCAAACAGGACAATCTGCGCACTCTCTCGTCTACGGGCCTTTCAAGTATCAGGAAACTCCAACGAGGAATTTTGCTACCCTGAACGAGCTTGTATGACCCTCGAAACGGTTCATATAGTCCGGTCCCACCCTCATTTGCACACTAACACCTACCTACCAAAGGCAAGAGTTGCCATCCATCATGTATAGCAACCGTACGCATTCCCCCTTTATTTGTTTCTGTATCGATCTAGAGACACTAATCATTCCCATAGGCTCCCATCCGCTCCTCGAGCAGGTGCCCCTGACCGTCTCCCCATTCATCTCCCTCCCCGCCGCAACAACCCTCTCCTACAACTACAAGGCGATGCCCTCAGCCCTCCCTCCCTCAGCAACAGGCGTACCCGCCGCCGTCATCGACGACGCAGCAGCCGCGACAGGGAGTGGCGATACCTCCGCAAACAAACCCAAGTATGTTATCTCGCAGTCGGGACACGCTGCCCACCCGGATGATATCATCGCCTCGTGTCGTGCGCTACAAGCACACATCACGAAGATGCAGGAGGACGCTGAGCGTGATCTGCGGGACCTCGAATTCAGGATAAAGGAGCGAGAGCTGGCTGAGAAGAGGAGGGTCGCACCCGGCTGGCTCGACAGCGAAGCCCGGATACTCGAGCCGGAAAAGGTGGGCGGGTCAGCCGAGGGGGAGGAGGCGGCGCAGCAGACGTCGGCGATAGCGGGGACCAGCGAGATGCCGCTGAACGACCAAGGCGCGGAGCTGGACCGGGTGTTTGGTGGTTTGAGCATGAAGTGAACCCTACCGACTGGTTAAGATCTCTTGTTTTATTCGCCGGCGTTGCGCATCAAGGCTGGGGCGGCCTCATCTTTTATTCTTTTTCAACACTACAAATCTTAAGAAAGCGATGACTGGGGCTACCCAGAGAGACAAATAAGTCAAATGGTGGGAATTTGACAAGGCACTGGTTCTGCGCCAAACCTACAACAACAAGTTGCTTTTGTAAGCCCAGCGAAAGGCCAGGGCAAGCCGTCGAGGTTGAGCCGAAGAGATTTGCCTCGATCCTTGTACAGGCTGGATAATCTAGTACTAGAATGGCACTGAGAATTGTGCAAACGCTGTTGTGTACCAGATAATGTCAAGCTGTCTCGAGGCGGAGGAAAAGAATTTACAAGTAGCATGTCTTCGCGTGCCCAGGATAACACTCGTGATGTTAACTGGTCAGAAGTCAATGAATTAGATACTGGTGCGTGGACATGGCCTCGGAGTTCCTTGCCGACCTCGAAATAGTAAGGCGAGTCTGTCACTGCGTCCCTCATAACTACATCGGGCTATGCTTGATTGTGATATGAGCTTCACTCACAACTCAGGCTCGAATTAGTTTTTGGCGTGGTCTTTGCCAAACCCCTCCGCAACAGGGGAGACTTGGAAAGAAGGGGTAGTTGCGCTAAACATCCAGAGTAACCAAGCATAGCTCTTTGCGAAGTCGTATAAACCAAGAAAATGTTCGAAACGGAGATGTCGGACCAGTTTCCCATGCCGCGTTTGTTACGTCACTTATATCAGTCTGACAGTACTACCGGCGGAGAAAGGAAGCCTTGAAAAACCATATGAACTTAACTCAAGCTCTTCAACGATTCGCAGAGCAGCCTGTCACCGGGCGTACTCTTCAAAGTTCAGGGACCCAGTCTTCGCAGCTCGGATGGCAAAGCCTTGGAACCGCCCAGCGCTGAAGTTGTCCATAATTTAGAATCTCGGTACGTTGGCGTAGAAGAGGCTGGCACTACAGCCCGGCTGCGTCGCTACTTTTCATAGTTCCGAATAGCATCGGGTACCCTACCGTTTTTATTGACAGACAGATGCTTCTTCAGGTTCTCTAAGATAACCTGAAGATCAAGAACAGAATTGTTCCAGAAAAACGGGTGAATAAGATTGAGTTGCTCAGGGAAGGCGTGCTTGTACACGTAAAGATACACGTAAAGGATGGCTAGGCATACAAGGGCGATTTCGTGGTTGGAGCAGAAGGCATCCACAGCACCGTTCAGGAAGAGATGTCGCGCATCGGCCATGAACAGAGCCCCGGCTACTTCCCCACCGAAGAACACTCTGGTGAATCCCTGCCCCCCTTAGACGGATCGGCGAATTAGCTGCCAACAGAACCTTTCACAAAGTTTGGAGAAACTGACGGGTCGTGCGGGTGTAATCGTATTTTCACCCAGTCTGACCTATTGGGTTAGGGTGCCCGTGGCCACAATATACATCTTCAAGAGCTCTTTGGGGGTCCATCGCCAGTAGGCTTGTTGTTAGTCCTGGAGCGCCGCTTGCGGGATTCTTCTACTGGCGTAAGAGCGTTTATGATACATTTGGCAACTAATGTGGTTTGGCAGATAATTCAGTGATATGTAGGACAACGTTGGTATGAAATGTTTTATTAGCCAAGTTGTATAGCGCAGTTTCACAAAATGGAGAATCACACTTCACCTGATTATTCGTTGAAATATGATATTCAATGTTTTGACTGGTAACTGCTGTCCCTCGGCTTTGTAACAATATACCAATGCCTATTCTTTGGCAAATATCCTACCAGCGCTTCAAGATTCTGACAGACTTGGCCGCGGTGCTCGTGATTCTTCCGAGACCCTCTGAGTTCTGCTCTATAAGTATTAGAAGTCAAAGTTGTTGCCAGCACCGGCCAGCAGAAACTCCAGGGCCGATGGCAACTGCAACATATCCATGGTATCAGCATCAGTAAGGCCCATGTCGTCCCCCACAAAGCCGGTTCCGTAATGCTGGCCGTCTTGAGACATGTTCCCGACTACAGCCGCCGCATACTGCTCCACCGGATTTCTAGCGAGGCCATGCTCGTGCGTTGTATTCGTGTTTTGCGAAGCATAAGTCGAACTAGAAATGAAAGGGCGCCCTGGATGAGCCTCCCCTACAGATGCTGACGGTCCAGCAAAATTCCTATCGTCAAATCTGAGAATGTCGGAAGGCAGCGAGATCCTTGAGCTGCTGATTTGGTGATGGTCCTGTTCTCCATCACCGCCTACCCGGATGCTCGTAGGGCCCAGCTGGGTGGACTGCTGGATACCGCCGCGGCCTCTAAATTGTTTGGGTTCGAATAGGTTCAACAGACTCTGTGCGTATAACCACTGAGATTTCATTGCGTGCAGTGTCTGTATCATGGACTCTGAATGACGCTTCGACTTGGCTGCGACGATCGGGTTGCTGGAGTGCATCTGGCTTGATGTATGCACTAGAGCTGTGAAGAGCATGTGAAGGCTTGGAAGCCATAAGCCGGCCAACATGTCCCGCTTCCGCAACGACTCAAAGATGGACGCGATTGTAGCCGCTGCATCGGAACATATGCTCAAGTCGTTGCCTGCCTCTACTGAAGAGGGACCCGGTAGTGCGCGAGGGGGTGGCCGATGAAGAAGAATGAGAAAGCTGTTGTAGGTGATGTGGAACATTGACTGCCATATGTCTGGATCCCTTGAGGACAACTGCAGTCGTTCAGGTAGGTTGGTGACCAGCTCAGCAAGGGCGGCGTCGGCATCTTTTGTGGCCGTGACCTTGTCCTCTTCTTTACAGCGGAGAGCTACTCGTTTCTTCATGACCTTTGCGAAAATAATGCACAGTTGGGTATGCTGAACTATGAAGGACGCCTCGGCTTCCGGTGTGTCTTCGAGATGACGTTCTTCGATGAGTGGTACGTCGGAATCCTCCAGGCTGCTACGTCAAGGATCAGGAGTCAGCATGGAGTATGATGGAGAAATTACAGATTAGTGTGGGGGCCTGGCTTGGCAATATACTTACATGGCTTGAGGTCGACCATGCGCCATGGACACCAAGACATCATATTGATACAAAGTCCACCATAACCTCAGCCATAGACGTTTGTCCATAACGTTCAAACTCGATGGTGTAGCGTCTCGATGCATACCCATTCCATACGCCGTTCGAGCAGCGATCCCGATCCAGTGCCACGAGTTCGAAATGACATCTTCAAGGTCGTCGCATTGCCAGGTCAGAAGGATAGCGGCCTGTAAATAGATTTCACGATGTTGCTCAAAACGACAGTCGAACAAAGCTTTTGCTCGCTTGAAGAAGACTGCTTTCATAGCCTTCAGCTCATCGCGCTGATTGGACAAGACATGGGCTCCGACGAGTAGGATGGCGTTCAGCAAAAGCAAAGACAATGGCCGTGTCCTGGCAAAGTCTTCATTGGTCTCGGTGTTGTTATACTTCTTCATGAAGAATTCTTCGTCGACAATGGGAATACCACGATTGATGTGCAGAAAGTACGCTTGGACGAGTTCATCAGCCAAGGCCTTGATGGGAAGCTCTAATGCCTCGGGTGGCACTGAAGACATCTTTGGGGCGAGGGGATGACTCCCGAAATGTAGAACATGCTGATCGGGCCGTTGAGATCGCTGCCGAACGAGATAGTTCAGGTTTGAGAACTCGGTACCGATAAAGTATAGCCGGCCGCTTGGCAGGAATTCCTGATATCCCGTTTCTTCCCGGTCAAGGAAGTCGGCCAGATTTCGCGTTGCGAGCTCGGTGGCATAGTGAGTCTGAGCAGTGAAGTCATTTCCTGGGGTTGAGTCCGGACCCGAGTCTCCGGCTACGTTGACCGGCGCCCATGGACTTGCTGCGTTCGATGCTGTCGGTGTGGTTGTTGGTCTAGAGCCGTGTGCTGTCGCATTTGGCCTTGGTTGGATAGAGATATTGGGGCTCCGCGGCACCCTTGCTGAAGACGACCTCGTTTTCTTCTTCTCGAAGATCCGACAGTCGGCAATGTTGTTTACCTGGCATTTGGAACATGGCGCGCCCTTCTCGAGAACGTCGCAACGCACTTTCCGCTGGTGGCATGTCACACAAGCCCTTCCGTCTGGTAATCAGAGACAAAAAGTGTCGGTCAGAATGCTTCTTGAGGTGGGAGGAGCCCAGTGACACAGGAATGAGGAGCATCGGGGGGCGCCGTACTAGTTCTCGGCTTTTTCGAAGCCTGGTTAGATGCCGAACCTGTCGAGGAAGACGCCCTTCTGCGCCCTACGCCTGACATGACTCGCTTCTAGCAGTAAGCCGCAGTCTAGACCTGTATTTTCCGAGCGGAATCTGAGTTCGATCGTAGCATCACAGGCGCCCTGTTTGCCGCAAACCCTGACGGATGTGGAGGTGGTGTGGACAGACTGGATATAAGTCGGAAGTTGTTGCGGATTACTCAATTGCCGAGAGGCGCGGGTTCGGAAGTTATGTCAGCAGAAATTTACAGTTTCGGCCCTGCGAGCCAATTAAAAACCTTTCCATTCTTCACTGGCCTTCAATCTCTGTTAGTTGCGGGAACTCGGGCAGCTGTGAATCATTCACTTTAGCCGATGATAGCCATGGAAAATGATTTGCAGTACTCCCGGAAGAGTTGCGAAATCTCGAAGGCAGGAGGAAAATGGAACCAAATACGTAAAAATTTTTAGCAGGGTCTTGAAAAAGTTTCTTGATATTGGGGCAGCAATAGACTAAGATGAAGTTTCCGGGACATATAAGAGGAACCGGCTGGTTCAGTCTGGTCATACCAAAATGCACAGTCAGGACCACAACCACTTGAGTGATCAATGCCTACGATGGACGCGCGCCCATTCGAATATACCGACGAAGAGAATGGGGACACCAAACGAGAGCCCATGACCGATGTGGAGACGAGCGGCGACACGTCTGACGGTTCATCTTTGAAGGAATTGAGGGAGGATCTGCTTGACGCTACGACGTTGTCACCTGTAAGTGCACTGGCTTTTGCGTAAAACAAGGTTTCGACTGAACGATGAGTCAAATCTATCATCCGAAATCAAGTTATGCTTCAAGAAAGACTGCATGTGAGTAGTCTAACAATTTATCTCAGATGCGCAAGCTGCACATTGTGGTGGCCGGCTTTACATGCACCTTCAATGGCAATCTCGGATCATCGATGCCTTCAGGGGCAATGGATGCAATTAGCGAGCAGTTCGGAGTCTCTGATCGCGTCCACCTTATCCTTCTCAACTCGCTTTTCATGTGCGGATACGTGCTTGGGCCCTTGCTCTTTGGACCATTAAGCGAGTATATTGGAAGACGTCCGGTACTCATCGGCACATATTGCGGATACATTGTCTTCATGTTGGCCTGCTCCGGAGCCCCGACTTATCCGGTTCTGCTCATCTTCCGTCTTCTTTGCGGCATCAACGCGGCAGCGCCAACAACTGTTATCGGCGGGCTCTATGCCGATATACTCGATAACCCCGCGGTTCGAGGAAACGCCATGGCACTCTACATGTCGGTCACGACTGTCGGCCCACTGATTGGACCGATAGTCTCAGGTTTCTCGTCCCCGGTGTCCTGGCGATGGCCATTTTGGATCGCTGGCATCCTCGCGATTTGTGGACTGCCCCTGGTTCTCACTTTGCCCGAGACATATGCACCTGTTCTTCATAATCAGGCAGCTGAGAGGCAGCTAAAGCGGAACAAGGGCGTAGTCGATGGGAAAGAGCAACAACAACTGGAGTTGCAGCCATTCAACGTGCGGAAGATCTTCCTTCGACCCATGAAGCTCCTGTTCACCGAACCGATCCTCATGGCCACGTCTGCGTATCTCACAATGGCGTACTCTGTGTTTTATCTCTTATTCCAGGCATATCCATTCGTCTTCCGAGATTTCTATGGCATGTCGCCAGGAATGGCTGGACTTGCGTTTCTGCCAGGTGAGATGACCCCTTTGCCGAACTTTGAAGCCGAATAAGCTAACGTGTCTGGCCAGTGGTCCTTGGAGTCTTCTTTGCGCTTGTCATCTTCTCGTCTTGGACATGGTATCATGGCAAACAAGTCAAAGCCGGAGCAGAATGGGCTCAGAAGCCGATCAATCGCAGACTGCCTCTGGCATGCATAGCTGCTCCCCAGTATGTTGATTCATCCATGTCAAATTATATGCAAACAAACTGGGCGTCATGGTTAACGCTCATTTCACCAGGATGGTCATCGCTCTATTTTGGCTTGGCTGGACCGTATGGCCCTCCACATCCCCCATTCTGCCCATGTTTAGTGGAGTCCTTTTCGGCTGCGGATTCAACCTGCTTTTCATGGGCATGATCAACTACCTGACCGACGTTTTTCGGCAATACTCTGCCTCGGCACATGCAGCAGCCAGCATGACGCGCTCAATCGGAGCCATCACGCTGCCTCTGGCGGCAGGCAAGATGTACGGTAACCTTGGCGTCCACTGGGCTCCGTCGGTTTTGGGGTTCATTGCGTTGGCAATGGGAGTGATCCCTTTCATCTTCATCAGGTTCGGCGACAGTCTTGCGAGGAGTAGTAGGACAGCACGAGAGGCGTTTGCCATTCAGAAATGAGGCAGACGCATGACGAGTATATGAAAATAGAATAGTAATGTATAGACAATAGACGTGATACCCATCACCGGCCTTGCCTGTCTGCTCTCCAGTACGACGAGACTACCTTAAGTTACTTGGCATCTTTGGCAAGTGCTCCCATAAGCGACTCGATGGATGAGATTATGTCTCGGAGACCTCATGTTCTTTCTCTGAAACTGACTTACACAGGAGTGAAGATCCAGTCCTGCGATTCCACTAACGGAGTGGTCTTCATCCCACAGCACGACACAGCGATCCACCTGCAGCAGTCACAGCAAACCAACCAGCTGTTCCTCCAAGCACTTGATTGAGGAAAAAATACCCTGGAATATCGGGACTTTGATCTTTATCAACTTCTTGACTTTAGTCGCGTGGACAAGGACACTTCTCAACTCCGTGGGGTAATTATTATTTAGTCACTTGTTTGAGGCACAGCAAATCACCACCGTTTCTTCCAGAGAGAATGTCCATTCAGGTCAACTTTGGATACATAATCTTTGTAGAATTTCAGAACATGGCAATAGCCATTTCAAGCCTGCTTCATCTTGCTGCCGGAAAGCCGACTCTCGAATCAGCAGTATTGTTCTTCAAAATATCAGTTGTAACCGAAAGAATTTGTGATAAATCGCCACCATCAGCAACTTGACGCTTAATCCCAGGAAAGTGCAAGATAAATAAGAGAATTGAATCTTCTATACTCTGCGCCACATTGAAATCATGTGCCGCAACGGCTTGGAGCCCCACTAAACCCCGGACCTCGGGCTTCTTGGCATTGCCGAAGTGCGAGCTCCTGCTCGGAGGACATTACAGAAATGGCAATCAATTCGCAGGATAGACCACTTGGATCGAGGAAATAGAAAAACCGAATGTCTCCATTGCTACTGACTGGTAGAGCCTGCCTGAAAACCCGATATCTGGAACTGAAGACCCTTACGTGAGGATCCTCTTTTCGGCTTACCTTACGAGAAATTATATGACCTTTTGGCCATGAAGGCAGGAGTGAATCTGATGAGCAATTCAAGACAGTATTGTGAACAACCCGTGGGCAATAGTGATATGTATTAAGCACTTACATCTTGTATCGGCCGAGAAGGGCCCTACGGTGGGCTCCGAGTCGGCTGGATATCCAAAACGAGCACGCCCACGTGCATGTCATGCAGGCTTGTCTAAATAAGAATGTGGCTTAAAGACCAGACAAGGGTATACGGAATGATGATTCATAGACCTCGACCCTGGAATAATGACCTTTGACGAAGATCATAATTCTAGTTCATCTCTTCCTGGCCAAGTGGTCTCTGATGTGTGCGGGGGTAACTTGATACCAGCCAGCCGTGACTCTTCCAGCTGATGTACAAAAAGTCTGACGGTATGCTGAGCAAGCAGTCTCATGAGGCAACGGGGGCAGATATTGGAAAGTAAGTACAGATGCAGCTCAGGTAGATATGTCAAGGCTCGCAGGGCATGCCTTACAGACCCCAAGCCCCACCGACTAGCATCGACAAGGGTGAACAGCCACGAGGTCTCAGCTTGGCAGGCCGTTCCGAACCGTAGTTTTCGATCTGCGGTATGATACCATCCCTGAACAGATCGTTCAGTCACCGACACGTCTCTTGTGAAGGAACCCCCTATTATCTGCCCGTATCGCCGCTACTAAAAGGCTACCGTTCCATCTGAAGGATCCCTCCGTTGACATGAGGCCTAGCAGTTCACATTCTCTCCCAAACCAGACCGCCAAGTCTCCATCCCAAAATCGCTTTTAGGCGAAGCCTCTCAAAAACGAAACGATGAGTGAGAAAAGAGGTGAGAAAGTTTTCCTAGGCGGTGAAACGTTCATGGCTCGTCTCTAACATTACCGACAAAGGCACATACGGCTATGTCGACCCAAACTTCGTCAACCCCGGAGGAAGATGGGACACGCCAGTAATAATCTACGGCTACACCCCATCCTTTGTCCTCACTGTCCTCGCCGACGCTCTCTTCCTCCTCCTCCTCCTCGTCCACACGTGGCAGGTCATCCGCTACCGCAGCTGGTACTTCGTCACCTTCCCCATTGGCCTCCTATTCGAAATCGTCGGCTACGTCGCCCGCTCCCTCTCCGCCAAAGCCAACCCGTATAACCTCATCTACTTTATCCTCAACTACTTCTTCATTGTCACGGCACCAGTCTTCCTCTCCGCCGGTATCTACACGATTCTCTCCGCGCTCATCCACCGTCTCGGGAGACAGTTCTCGCCGTTGCCGCCCAAGGTGGTCTTGTGGTTCTTCATCACGTCGGACGCCATCGCGACCATTACGCAAATCTCGGGTGCCGCGTTGATCGGAGTCAAGCAATCACGCCGCGAGGACCCGACCACTGCCAACAACATTTTGCTCGGAGGCCTCGCGTACCAGGTCTTTTCCATCGGATGCTTCGTCATCACCACGTCGATTTTCCTCTTCCGCGCTAAAGCCTCAATCAGGGAGCACAGGCATACAACATTTGTGGCTGTGTTTTCGGCGGCGACGTTGCTCATTTACCTACGGACCTGCTTCCGTCTTGCCGAGACTGCGGAGGGTCTTGGGGGATATCTCTACTCGAACGAGGTCTTCTTTGGCGTGCTCGAGTTTGCACCCGTGGTCTTGGCGGTGATTCTGCTCTCTATCTGGCACCCGGGCAGATATGTGGCAAAGAAGGTCTCAGGGGACGTAAACGACGCTGAAAAGGCAAGAGTCCGCAGTCACGAGTCTATTCAAAAATAGGAGCAAGGTCGTTATAGAGGAGGCGGAGTTCCACTTTCCCTCCCTCACATGGTTGATGATGAACATGCTTCAAAGCCTGAAACTAAACTGTCTTTGACATCTCAAAATAATGTATATCTTGCTGTACCGCTTGTCTTCGCATCGACGACTGCCCATAACTGCTTCTCGAGCTCCGTTCCCTCCTCCAATACCATCTGTCCAAAGACCCCAAAGCCAGGCATAGGCTTTGGTTTGGATTCAAGAAATCGTCGACGAGCATCAAGGACCCAATCAATTAGCCTTCGCAAGTCGTAGCTTTGACGAATCCGTCTCTCCATGACTCTCCGGGCCCGTGAAAAAGTCGGATACGCTGGCGACTTCTCGGTGGCCGACTCCATCTCTCTGACCAGGAAGACGAATCCCATCGGAACCTCATCCAAATCATTGTACCGAGGATAGCGTGCGACTATGGTTTCCATCGTCTGAAAAGCGAGCAAGAGGAACTCTTCGAGCCAGACTTTGATTGCGTCACGCCCACCTTCTTCCATGAGTTCTGCAAGGCCGAACGAGACGCGTCGATGCTTCCCAAATATGATGCTGTCGAGCTCATCGTCGAATGCAAAGCCTGGAAGATTGTGTAGGGCAGCTCGTAAAGGGTGTTGAACTTTATACGCTGTAGGCGATTCTCCGAGCGAGGTGCCGGCGGTGGTGTCGTCGCCGACGAGGAGGCGATTCAACTCGGAGGAAAGCTTTGAAGAATCCGCGGTCTTGCTTTTCCACTTTTTGGACTTCTTCTTCTCTACTTTCGCCGATTGCCTGACGTGTCTGTACGGTTGCTCTGGGCTTTTCTTCCGGCTGGGTAGTTCGCGGGCACTCCGTTTGACGTCTCGTCCCCTATCTCTTTGCTGGCTTGCGCTGTTTTGGCTAGACTTGCCACCCTCATTGGCCATGAGAGTCGATAAATCCCCTATGGTTTTGACTGGGTTGATGTATTCCGTTTGTGATGCATCGGCTCCAAGGTATGTGGCAACAGATGGTATACTGGCTTGGACTGGATTTCGGTCATCAAACATATCCCTGTCAAACTCCTCTGGGTGATCGACCGAGACATCCATTGTTGACGATTTCCTGATTTGGACGCTGATATGATAGTGTATCGACGAGCGAAAACTAATGTTGGCGGGGGTCGATAGGGCGCCTGACTCATGAAAGAGACTTCGTTTGTTGCATGCAAATTTTCTTCAGTCGTTGTGTTTAAAGGCAACCATACAACGACTTCGTTACGATGATGAATTGAGCTCAATATGTGGACCGGGAAACGTGACGGCTTACCCGAGTGCTTGAGTTGATGTACAGCTAGTGCCAGGAAAAAGGAACGACGTTGAAGATGGGCGGGAAAGGTGTCACATCGGGAAAAGTCAGAATTAAGCTCGCGGGTAGGGCTGCGGGATTTTGTGGGTCTTCTGACCTGAAGAATCCACGAAGGCACAGAGGAAGGGGGGCGAGTCAGAGAATCGGATTTCACGAAGTGGTGGAAAGAGAAGAAGGAAGCATAGGAACGAGGGAAATCATTCGTTAATAATACCAGGCGTCTAGATCAAATTTGGTACTTTCTTGTGTCGTCCATTACTCGTTACTTCTACCCGCAAAGCCTGCTGAGCCACAGAGAGATCCCACTTCCATCAACACCCTCAATTCGTCAATATCAGTGACCCCGAAATCAATACAGACTGCTGATGACACTCCGTGAGTTTGAAAGAACACGAAGCTCTTTTCAACACAAAAAAAAAAAGCTAGGCTTGTTGTCGGTTGAGAAATGTACGTTGTGTCTCGGGAACAACAATCAAATTGGAGTCGCTGTCCAGGTAATACCAACGTTCAGCTTTCTCCGGCCTCGGAGCAGCAGGATCAACCCTGCTCTCTGCTGGAATGTTAAATCTCGCTGTAGTTGAGCTCTTATTTAAAAAGCTGTTTTCAACGTCCGGTCGAGAGGTCTGGTTGTAGTTGATTTCGTTAGAGTCGACCTCCCCTCTGATCAACTCTGCCCAGGTCGTGTGGCTTTCCTCGATGACGCTCTGCATATAGGTGACATTCTGGTACCAGTCCCCGATAATATTTATGACTGGGTCACCACGGGCCACCTTGTAATGCTGCACACTCGTTAGTCGGGTCATTCAAGGGTTATGACTGGAACACTCACTGCCCACCAGTCTCGGAATGTCTTGATGGTTCCAGGGCGATACTTTTCAACATCTTCGAACGCTTAGGACAAGTCAGTTCATGGACTATTATCTCTCAAATTTGCCAATATTCTCACAGTTGATGATCGATGCCATGGGATCCTTGACATCGATGCCGAGAATTTTCCAGTCCGTTTCGTTGTCCTATAAAGAATAGTATCAGCACACCTCACACAATTAGCCGACAACATTATAGACCTACGTCAGCCAAGGCAAGACCACCGAGAATCTTGACTTGTTTC
The DNA here is from genome assembly GCF_001831195.1 of Colletotrichum orchidophilum. NCBI lineage: Eukaryota > Fungi > Ascomycota > Sordariomycetes > Glomerellales > Glomerellaceae > Colletotrichum > Colletotrichum orchidophilum. The sequence continues at coordinate 313,963 of NW_019172973.1, read as the reverse complement.
ACCTGACCGACGTAACCGCGGCTGAATGTGATATTAGTCTCAGTATCGAACACAAGGCCTACCCCTAGAGTCACTCTGTGACTTACTCTTGACCGATATCGAAGAGGTCTACAGGGTCGTTGTCTCCCAGGAGGCGAGTGAAGGAATGGTTGTAGTTTGGACTCTCCCATGTTTGCGGGATAGAGCCGTAGATGAAAGGGTATGACTTATGTGGCCACACGTTCTCCACATACCGAGGAGCGCCGTTCAAAGAGTCGTGAACGATAGGATCTCAAACGGATAAGGGTGTCAACTTGAGAAGGCGACCTAGAATCGGAGGCTACTCACTTAGGGGTTCGTTCCTCTTGAGTTCAATTTTGCCGTCCTGCCACCTAGGTACTTCGACGACGAGATTCACCACTTGTTTGTTGCTCTCATCCGGCCAAACTGGCACGTCATGCCAAAAGGAAATGGGATCTCCGTCCTTTTCAAGCCATATCCTCCAGTCCTGAAATCGCATTGCTCAGCATGAATATAATCCATATTGTTCCAGGGGTTGATTACATCTGTGTTACGAGCACCGACTTCCCTCAAACTCAGAGCGCTGTAGTTGAAAATGCGAGGGCTTGTCGAAGCAGCATCGCTCAAGGTCGACAGCGCCACAACGGCGAGAACACATCTGTTCAACATTGATACTATGGGTATGCCAATTAGGGCTATGGGTCGTGAAGTCAAATTATCAATCGTCAGCTGTTGGAACAATGCAGCGCCAAAATCGCGCCACGTAACCGGCGTATTTTTGTACTCCAAGTGTGGCAAATCCACAACGCCTCAGTCTATCAAGGTCGATCATTTCCTACAGGGAAAGGGGCTTGAGAAAAACGCCCATGTTTGCTGTGGCGGAGGCTGCCAGCAAGGAGGAAGGCTTGGCATGGGGACGGGCGTGAGGAGCTCTGACACAAACATTGGATGGGAAAAGATCGTGCTCTGCCATCCAAGGATCTGTGGTGCCACTGATGATGAGTTGGTGCGTTGGTGCGGGGATGCTCTGTGAGAGCCAAGGATACAGGGTTCATGAGACAGGCCAATGACGCGGAAAATGCTACCCACGTGGAAACACAATCATTGTTACGACAGCGGAAACGGGGATTTTGGTCATCGCTAATGAAAAATCCCATATGCTTAATTTGGCGACTTGGACTTTTCAATTCAAGGAATCTTCTATGGAAACTCGCCTAATCTTGCCCTCAGTCACCCCCGGTACTAATGAACACTTGATGAGAAAAGCCTAATCGCTCTTAGGTACGGATACAACATCCCTTTCTTTCCGCGTCATACAGCGGATGCTTTGTCCCCTCAGCAGTTGCAACCCAAATCCTTTTTCGAGTTACAAGACTGAGACCTGTACTGCCTGATAGATCCTCAACCCTAAATCTTCGGGCTTCACGCGAAAGATGAATGGGGGTTTTTTTCTTTCTTTCTTTTTTTCTTTTGGGCTGGTAGAGCCAACACTCGGGCGTGTCTCCATGTCGCAAATGCCATGATAACGTCAAAGCAGCTATATAGTCTTTAGTTTAGCCCACGATCCAACCTCTTATATTAAGCAGCCACCGCGCTATGCTTCGCCACATAACGGTTACTAGGGAACTGTTAAACCTCATCTGAGCTGCTTTACTAATGGACCACTCGATGAACTACCTCATCTATTATTTGTCGTTCTCTCCCCGCTTATTTCGATCAGCTAGAGCTTGACTTCCGCGATGAGCCTACAAAAGGTTAAATTATGCTGCAAGCTCAGTATTGTCATGGCAAATTAGAGGATACCGGACAGTAAGAAAAAGTTTTAGAACACTAAAGGAGATCTCTCCTGATGCGATTATTACAGCTAGCCATCAAATCTATCAGACCTAGGCTAGCATCCCCAACCAAACTACAACTCGACGCGGAACGCCAAACACCGCCGAAGAGAACACGAAAATGCCAACGATCAAAAAGGAAAATCAGAAGGGCTCTAGGTGTATGAGAAGTAGTATTAAAGTTTGCTCCCTTATACATATCTACTGAAACCTGTTCGCTGAACTTCCGCAATATGCTCATGTTAAACCCGACGAGTTTCGTTACATTTCAGGTCAAAGACAGGCTTCGAGACATCACCAGTCTTTGTAAGACCAAACTCGACCTCGCGCTGGTTGGCATTGGAATCGACCAGAATGTACCACCAGACATTGACTTCCTGTTCAAAGAGGGCGCAACCAACATTGCTCCAATACAAATGGGCGTTTTCGACAGAAGCAACGGCAGCGCCTGAAAGGGGGCCAGCTTGGAGAAGAAATCAGCATCCGAGATATCGAAAGACATGAAGATGTGATGGCGAGGCTTACCATGCGGCCATCCAGTTTCAGTGACCCAGACGTCCTTGCCACGTGCAGAGCTCCTTGTCTTTTCAAGGGCAGACCAGAACAGGTTGGGGGCGTTTTCAATAGCGTTGGACTCGTTGGACTCCCAGTAGGGGAAGGATTTATGCCCAAGCCAGTCGACGGCATCGACAACAAGAGCATTTTCGGGACGGATCCAAGCAGTGTAGGTGTCGACGTGGCCAACGGGTATGTTCTCCAATGCATTGATTTCATTATGGATCACGTACCGGAGCTCTCCGATATATTTAACAATATCCCCAGCGGTGGCGCCCTGTTCGTTACCGGCTGAGGTCTTTCGGTATAAATCTTCTGAACCGACGGAGATGCCGACAACCAGATCGGTGAAAGCCTTGCCGTACTGAAAAGAAGCGCTCAGAAGAGATTCCAGCTCATGGCTGTAGGATTCATCACAGGCGCTGGCCCACCGGCCGACGAGAATCTTGGTATCGGTATCGATAGCGGCCTTGTACGCCGAGATCGGGTCGTTCGTGGTGCCGCACTGGATGGAGGTGTAGAGGCGAGCTGATGTGAATTGCTTCCCTTCAGCGGAAGCTAGAGTCTTCGCATTCTCGAAGTACCGCTTGAAGTCTTCGTAGCCCCTGCATGACCAATCTTCGTTCTGGGAGCCATAGCAAAATCCCAACTGGGTTTCGGCCAGGGCAGTGGTGGCTAAACAGGCAGCGACTGCGCTTTTGATAAGCATGATCATCGATTAGTTAAGATCAGAGTGACTGAGAAATAGTTTGAGAGGTGGGAGAACTTGAACCTATCTCGTAAGGTATCGTAAGCAAGTGAAACGCGGGCAAGTATTTAAATACAGTGACCATCATGATTTTCTTTGTTGAATAGAAATGCAGTTGAGCCGAACAGTCCTCTTTGCTTGACGCCCAGCGGATTGCGTTGCTTTTTCGCGGAATCCAAGTCTTTCGTAGCCGAGAATACCTTCTTTGCCATCACTCTTACAGTTTTCCATCGGATGGAACCAGCATAGCTAGGAACCTGAGCTGCTCAGGGGTCCACGCATCGTCGGCCGTATCAGCCCGTCCGCTAATCGAGCTTACTTGGCGGTGTTCCGCTCACAATATCGGCTCCTCCGGCTACCGAACACGCTTTGATCACACCGTCACGTCTGATGAGTACATTCTAAGTTGAACCCTCCGGGCTATGGTGCACTGTTCGCGGTAAACAGATGAAAGTGGACAGCATGAGCCCAAGACCAATCCAACGCCAGGCCAGATTCGCGCATTCCAGGCCCTCGTTCTCGAAGCTGAGGTATCACCAGCCGTAGAAAGCAGCTTCAATATCGTCCTCTACACGGCCGATGATACTTGCGTTGCACTTATATCTTGATGTCGTTTGATCCGAAGGCCTGAATTGATGTGAAGTTGTTCTTTGTCGCCGGCCGGAAGCCTTGGCCCTTGGAAATGAATGTTGTGTTTCTTGTCTCAAAGACATTATGTTCAGATAACCAGGTGATCAGGCAGGTGAGACCTTCATAATTTGGAAAAGTTGAGCGACCAAAAAATGAGGGGATGGAATATCTGAGCGAAGTCTCCACGAGCACTAAATGGTTGCCGAGTTGCTCGCGGCCACCACAGAATACGGCCCGGTACGAAAATAGTTGACGCGCGGAAGCCTTTTTGCTCTCTGAAACGCACCCTTAACTATCACGGAGAAGGTGAGGGGAATTAGCTATGGCCCTTGGCCATGAGTATTAATACAGTCTTGACGGCTAGACTCAGCGGGGGCAGGGGGGTCGCCTCATTCCTTCAGCGATCTAATCAGTCTGGCCGCAGCCGCTCTGCAGTCACGCGACACAGACTAGACACAGTCATGATAAACAGTATAAGCATGATTTAAAATTGATGAAAATGAAGTGTTTGAATGCCGAGGCGGCATGGCTCGTCTGAGAGACTGTGCCGGCCGAAGATAGCAAAGTGTGGTGTGAACGGCAGAAAGACTTCCAGCAAAGATGTCACACCCGACGGTTATCTGAAGAAAGTGACCAGAATACACCAACTGCAAAGTCATCCGTCACTTCTACCATGGAGTAGACGAGACTTGCCGCTGTCTTGGTGCCCAGCAGCGGGAAGCACTGCGCCAGCAACCCCTGCAACCTTAATTAAAGGGCTTTGAGAGCTGATCGTACAGCAGTATATTACCTAGACTCCGTTTTTCATCAGTTAACTTTGCGGCGCCGATATAGCCACCGTATTAGGGCTGGCTGCCTGGAGTTTGCTCACTGCTCAGACACAGTACCTTTGTCCATGGGCCATGGCATGTATCATGACAATCATCTTTGTGGCAATACAGCTCCGATGCATCTATATAACGGATGGAAGTGGCCTGTCAGTTAGCTATGAGTTCAAAATGGATGGAATCCCGTGTGGGGATAAATACTCCCGAGTTTTGCGTTGATGTTTGCGACTAATCCGCCGAAGGTCAGTGACCTCGTTGCTTTATCTACAGTACCACCAACTGCCAGGAGGAAGATGGATTTAGGCTACCTCGCTATTTGGAACATACCATCGACTTTGAGAGTAAAGTTACCTGTCCACTATACAAAAGTTGAGAATATTTCGAGGAGGCTTCCAGGTATTTTTGTTGGATGGATTGTGCGTTATTTACAAACGCAACGTCCCAGACAAGGATTCAAGTACAATTCTCCGATCACACTGAAATCTAGGGGACAGAACATGTACGTGTAGATCACGCGATGACACCTGCAGAGGAACTCCCTGGATTCAAGTAGTTGATCTCAAAGTTCCAATTCTGGCAGCTTGATTCCATCAAAACGCTAAGCAATAAACCTGAAGGATGCTAACCTCTGGGTACCGTCGTAGACTCGTTACATCATTGCTGTTCTGTTCCTTCTGCCATTTCCCCCATATACCTCCTCGCTCAAAGTAATCATTCCCGCTCCAGCTAGCTCATGCCTCACATCTCGAAGCGATCAATGGCCCAAGCAAGTCTCTTAGCCTCAGACTTGGGCTCCTTTTCCTCCGTGAAAGCGATCCAATGGTCGAGAGCCATAATCAGGCCAAGCGTCTTTCTCGTGTACGTAGCCTCCTGAGCACCACCCCCACCACCGCCATCACCATCATCGTTGTCACCCTCGCCGTCCTTGGCCATATCCTTCAGGTAAGCCTTGCGGGCGCCAATAAAGGCGTTGAGCATCACCTCGCAGGTAGCACCCTTGACACCTTCGTCCATCCACGAAGCGACGCCCTTACCCTTGACCATGTTCTGCCTCTTCGAAACCAGCTCGGCCACTTTGTTAAAGAAGGCCGGCACAGCGCGCTTCTGCTTCGCGGTCTCGCTGGTGAGGGTGTGGGCTTCGTACTTGTGCTTGAATCGCTCGCACTCGTCGAGGAGGAGGCGCATGAAGTCGATGATGCGGTTGGCGTCGCCCTCGAAATGCGCTAGCTGGCCCTTGAGCGCGAGGACGCGACAGATGTTCATGGTGGCCTCCTTGTCGATGAAACTGAGGTCAGGGAAGGAGAAGCCGGTCTTGAAGGTCAACTGGATGATGGTCGGGATTCGGTTGATTGCGATAAGGAGTTTGTCCTCGGGTGTGAGCATGGATTTCGGGATGTCGAACCAATCCTCGGTGCCGGTGCTTGGGCCGGAGACTAGGGGGGTTGCCCAAGGCCGTCAGTTGGATGCCTTTCATTTTTCTGGCGACGAATGAGGAGGGGGCTACTTACTCGCGTTACGACGGCGCATTCTGGAACTCTGTTTCTTGCGTCGACGGTCATCTGACGCTATGGCACGTCGCTGTTGAGGCTGGCGACGGTTCTGGGGACGATGGTACAGGATGAGCTGGCGCCCAAGAGACGAATCAGCCGGGACAGCCGCGCTGGCGGTCTCGACGGCATCGATGTCCATCTTATCGGGCGACATGTTGTCGATGACTTTTGCAATGATACCAAATTCGTTGAATGACGGATGAAGAATCGAAAAGAATCGAGATCGAGTTTGTTTTGATTGTTTGACTCGACAGTCTTCGGAGGTTGAATACTGAGGTGGGACGGAAGGAAGGCTTCCTTCAAGAATGTTCTGGGACTTATTTATTCACAAAGAAGGAACTAGAAGAGTTCAGCCCGTCTTGTAGGACTGTTCGGCAGCAAATTTCATCAGTCTTCGGCCTGTGGGTGAAAGGACTGAATGGAAGGGGCCGGCAAGGCAACATCGAGGTGCTTGACCCATGGAGGAAACAGGATAGGCAGGCCCGAAGGATGGTCTGGAGAGTAACAATCGGCAGTAAGTTCAGACGGCAGCTGTCTAGAAAAGGTTGATGATGATTTGAAAGACTTACCGGGTGCGATTTCTCACAATGTTGAGTTTTCTCTAGGCTTGGCAAGATGGAGGAACAAAGATAGTGCTGAAGGTTCTCCAAAGCTGTCTCCAAGTGGTGAATTAGGGCCCTTGTTCTATGCCGACTGGAAGAAGCCCTGAAGAAGGTCAGACTCAGAGACCATCGACCAAGACTTAGCTTACCGCGGGCGGCGGGCCGTCGCTCTGATTCTCTATCCTCGATCCCGAGCCCGAAGGCCGCCGCTAAGGCAGTCTGCCGCTCAACATCAGGCAACATTGAGTTAGGCTAAGAAACGAAAGCTGTATGACTATGGGAGGCGCCCGGAGGTTATTGCCCCAAGAAGGAAAGGTTGACGCGGCTTCGCCCGGCAAAGTTTGAGAGTTGTGATGAATGCCGGCTTTTCTTGAAGACGAAGACAAGCCATATGATGAAGCAAACCCATATGCCTCATCAAAGTCTCCTTGGCGAATTTATTAAAGCTGAAACCAACACGCAGGAATGAATTAGACCTCGTCACCACAGAGGACGAGACTGTTGTACTAGCACACTTGAGGAACACGAGAAGTCTCGGGCAAGTATCTTCATTCGAAAGAGGATCAGGGGGAGATGAAGAATCAAAGTTCGCTTACAAAAGTATACAATTAAGGTGATGGGGAGCAAGAAGCGAAGGAGTAACCACAGAAAGCTAGGCAGTGCGTGTTGATCGCTTCTAGTTCTACCTCTTTCGCGGCCCTTCGAAGGTTCTTCTCCTCAATTACCCATCGTAGTGACATCTAGAAGTACCGCCCAAGCGTAGTAGGTATTTTTGAAAGAGATCATCCTCGAACTGCTTTGTGTGTGTGTGGTGTGGTAGGTACCTGATGCTAGTTACCAAGTTGAGACATATGTTCGCAAGTAGTACCCAGAGTTCCAAACATTCGTTTACTCACTAACGGACCAACAATGTTCAGTGACTCGATGAAAATTGCTTCACAGATTGTTCTTAATTTTAGCAAGTAAACTTCGTCTTTTGCCTTCAGGCTGGGTGATTCGCAGCTTGTGTTCGGTCTTGAATGAAGTCGGCTCGGCAACATTACCTTGGCGACGCCCTGGTCAGTAATCAACATTCTACCCTCTCTATTTCTCTACCTCTCTCTGTTTCTTTTTCTCCATAAGATGGAGTCATAACTTCACATTTACATGGAGAATTGCGGAAAGTATCCCACGAAGGCTACTCGGTCCCCGACAAGGGGTGAGAAATAGACGGAGACCAAATGATGAGGAGCAAGCAAAGTCAGCAAAGGTGCGAGCCGTGCAGCAATTTGGCAACACTCAAGCATCAAGGCTTTACCGTATTTGGTTCGTGCGTTTCGCCTAGTAAAATGGGCTACGGTCCTTGCAGTGTGATAAGTAAGGCAGTTGGTCACATCTCATTTTTCGCACGCAAATCAATTACGCCTTGGAGTTGAAAACTTCGCGAGTTTTCCCCTCTTGGGGTTGTTTCTCAGATTCAATGTAACATGAACTTGCATGATGACTGCCCATCTGCCCGAGGCCGCTGGCAACTTCTGAATTTGATACAGACACTTGAAGCTTTTGAACAGCTTCGGTATAGTCCTGGATTTTGGGCAACGGGCCATAGCCAGCTTCGTTGCTCTCCCAGACTAATATTTCACAACAGCGCTGCTGCGAGAATAGCTGCCACATACCCCCAGGTTAGGCGGGAGTCCCGCTGCAGCCGTCATCTAAGCCGCTCGGACGGTGATTTCTTCAGTGCTCGCCGAACCTTGCAATAGTCCGCCCGTCCTCCCCAAATGTACTCCGAGTCGATCCTCATGCCACCACCAATGTCACATTGAGAGGTACAAGGTGGGGGGAAAGGAGAGATTAACAATGAACGAGACTTCGGATCGCAGCGCGCGTGGCTAAAGTAGGTAGCGCAGAGTAATAGGACGTCGTCGTTGGGGGGGAAGGAATCCAACTCTCGGCCCGCGGCGGCCCGCTCTGCCAATTTCCGGTCGCTCGACCTCACCGAACTCGGTAAAGGCCTCACCGAAGGAGCAGCGGCGTTTCCCCCCTCCACCCCACCGAGAGCTCTTTTTGAGCGTCCGCCCATGCCGATCAACCAAGCCAAAGCTCAACGCGTCAGCACACACCACATCGTTGACTTACGGCGAAAGGGTCAATCGCCTCCAAGTGTTCCCTCACAGTCCTCCGGATTGCAGAACCTGAACCTGTTAAGACAACCGCCGCCGCGAAAAGACCAGAAATGTTCGCAAGCCGCGCCTTCGCGAGGTCGCGGCTGGCCATCCGCACAACCCGCTCACGAATACCCACGACGAAAACGGTTCTGAGCCAATCCTCTACAGATTCCTCGCCCTCGTCTTCCCGCGCCGCAGGTCGCATCCTCGACCGCGTGCCCCTCCGCTTCCAAGAATACACTACCGGCCTCCGCAAAGCGCCCCTCTCCCATGTAGTCGCTTTCCTCATACTGCACGAAATCACCGCCGTCGTGCCACTCCTCGGCCTCTTTGGTCTATTCCACTACACAAACTTTCTCCCGCTCGAGTACGTGACGGGCCACTGGGCGGGCTACGTCAGGGATGGCGTGGGCATGGCGGAGAGGTATTTCAGCCGCAAGGGGTGGTTCGGGTTCGAGGCTCAGGACCGCGGGACGATGACGGGGCAATTGGAGAAGAGCGGGGATGGGGAGCTCGAGACGAGGACGGAGGAGGTGGAGAGCACACGGGACGTTTTGGAGAGATGGCAGAGGGATGGCAAGTACAAGGTTGTGGTGGAGGTGGCTATGGCTTGGGCGATTACGAAGGCGCTGCTGCCGGCGAGGATACTCGTCAGCGTGTGGGGGACGCCATGGTTTGCAGGCATGATGGGCAGGGCGCGCGGAATGTTTAGATCAAGTCGGTAATCACGGTTGAGATCAAGATTCTACCAGATTTTGGCTGGATTTTGGCTTTTGTTTGTACTTTTTTGATTGACCTGGGAACTTTTCTGTATCAACCTATCGACATGAAGACATGCATCCCACCCGTCCGGCAAGCGGACGGTGGACGTCTACGACTCGTGCAACGGCGGATTGAGAAAAATTTAAGGCTTCTCGTAGATCCAGTCGAACTGGGAAGACTTGTAGGAGACAACGTCGCCATCCTTGAACCAGAGGGCAATCTCCTTCTTGGCGTTCTCGACGGAGTCGGAGCCGTGGCAGACGTTGCGGCCGACGTCGATGGCGTAGTCGCCACGGATGGTGCCGGGGGCGGAGGCAAGGGGGTTGGTGGCACCGAGGAGGACTGTAAGGTACTATTAGATCTACGTTCTCGGCATGGGGAATTGGGGAGGCTGCATCGAGGACTTACCACGGCCGGTCTTGACGGCGTCACGGCCCTCCCAGACCATGGCGCAGATGGGGCCAGAGTTCATGTCTGTGAGGAGGTTAGCTTGGACTGCCGACGGACGAGGCATTGGAGATGGAACATACACTCAATGAGGCCGTTGAAGAAGGGCTTGTCCTTGAGGTCAGCGTCTAGCAGGAAGGTTAGCTTTGCTTTGCGATGGTGTGGTAAGGGAGGAGACGAACAGTGAGCCTGGAGGTGCTCCTTGCCGGGGGTCAGGAGCTTGATGGCGACAAGCTTGAAGCTGTAAGAGACGTGTTAGAGACTACGAGCTTGTTCAGAGTAGGGCATCGTCTGGGTGAATTCTTACCCACGGGTCTCGAAGCGAGAGACGATGGGGCCGATCAGGCCGCGCTACAGTACGGTTAGTTTGCTGCACCTGGCAATTGGCAAGCAACAGGTGGTATGGTGCATACTTGAACGCCATCAGGCTTGATAGCAATGAAGCTATTTCGAGGTCAGCCTTTTTTGTTCAGTTTCGAGGTGTGAAGTGTGCCCCTCCCTGCCCGAAACCTTCCCACGATGGCGGGGTAATTTCTGGACAGGAGAGGGAGCTCAAAGAAAAGCAAACAGCACGATGCGGCATTGTGGCACAGGGTCGCTGGATGGAAAGGGAGGAATGAAGAACTTACGTCTGCTCGGTAGACATTTTGGGAGAGGTATCAACGACGACGTCTGTTGGAGTTGAAGATGGTTGTTGTTCTTGGTAGATTGTGGTGGTAATAACAGAGGGGGCGGCGGGAGAAGAAAGGTCTGCTGCTGACCGCTGGTTTTGTTGGCTCGAGGAAAAAATTATGTACAAACCGAAGAGGAGGGCGAGAATTATGAAAGTTGGTGGGGGCAGCTTGTCTGCTGTTCTGCGGGCGTACTCGGGGAAGCTGTCAGGCGGTGGTGCATTTGCATTATTCTGCTGCGGCTTCTTGTGCTTCGAGGCGGGGTCATTGTCCTGCGCGGCACCAGCATGGTGGTGGGGTTCCGGACCAGCCATTGGATGGAAGTGGACGGGGAGATGTGGAGATTCTGTACAGTGCACCAAGCTTGTGATTAGTGAGCTAAGGTACGGGAGTTTTTGGAACTGTAGCCAGACCGCCTAGTTTTTTATTTTGACAGCTCAGCATTGATGGCGGCGGGAGGTGGAGGATCGGGAGGGTGTGGACAGAAGTGAACCAACGGGATAGCTCCTTACCTATAACACTCCAGATACGAAAGGCCAAGGTCAAGCGTCTCTTTTTTGAAACGTCACATACGATTGACCATAGAAATCGCCCAAGGGAAGCTCAAATGCTATGCTGTGTTGTTTACATTCAAAACAGTCGGTCAACCGGATTGAAAACGAACTGAGTGAGGTGCCGTACGGATTGGGGGCCTGGCAGATAAAGACACAGTGTGTTCATGGGAACCGACTCAGGCACACACAGTGAACAAGACCGCTTAAATGCATCAGAGTCAACCCCGTAAATAACGTATGCATACAATTACCCAAGACAACTCTCCACAATATCTTACATCTGACAATCTACTCACTCTCGAGAATGGGGACAAATCTATAAATTCAACTTCAAATTTCGTACGCAGACATCATCTTAAGCACCTTCCTCGGAAGAAATTATTCCCCAAGAAGGATTGTAGAGGCCGGCCGTGTGTCTGTCTACAATCTCGCATGAGTGATGCTCTTGCCAAACAACGCATACATATTCAAACCGATTTTGATGCATCAATTACCACTCTTGCTCCATTGTTATTACACGTGTCAGCGAGGTGGACCCTGATGGCCTGCAGCACCCCCCTTGGTGGTCCGTCTGCTCCCATGGCGGGGTAGATGTCACCCGCAGGATCTATGCACTAACCCGCAAAGCTCATATTCGATTAAGCGTGGACTCTCCGACTGACCCCTGTCTCCTGTAGCTCCACAACTCAAGTGACCGACGCTAAGCCTAAGTCGGAGCTAACCAAGGGGACAGCTGTTGAAGTTGGCCGTATCACCTGCGCAGGTACCTTTCTACCAAAACGTCACCAATTCCTCCCACCTATTCTGGCCCGAAGAGTGCCACAGTCACCACAAACACGCGACGACGCGAGAGCACCAACGAAGAAGAATCACCTTCTTTTTGGCTCACATTCCCATGTTTGCTTCTTGATACCAACGTTCTTTCTGATATTCCCTTCAATTCTTTCGGACGAACACACAATCGCCACACCCCTCCGCCATGGGGACCATCGGCAAGTCGTCCTCCAAATGGACGACCTTCTTTGGTCTACTGGCGGCACTTAGCTGCATGATCCAGCCCGCCGGTAAGGAATTCAGTGACGCCATGACCTTCTTTTTGCTTTAATTTCTCTTGATTCGCATCACTTTTGCTCTCTCATTCATTGCCCTATCGATACTGACAAGTCAATCGCAGTCATGGTCAAGGAACACGACTTCAAGAAGTGCCACCAGTCCGGCTTCTGCAAGCGCAATCGCGAGTACGCCGATAACGCTGTCTCCTCGGCCTCCACCTGGGCCGCCCCCTACAACATCCTCACCGACTCTGCATCCCTCAAGGACGGCCAGCTTCAGGCTGTCATCCTCAAGACCATCAACGATGCCCAGGAGACTGTCCGTCTTCCCATTACTGTCTCCTTCCTCGAATCCGGCACCGCTCGCGTAAGCGTCGACGAAGAAAAGCGCCAAAAGGGAGAAATCGAGCTGCGAAACAACAGCCCTGCCCGCAAGGAACGCTACAACGAGGCTGAGAAGCACGTCATCGTCGGTGGTCTCAATCTCGACAAGGAGGCCAAGGTCGCCTACCAGGACAAGGACCAGATCACCATCCAGTACGGCCCCTCCTCCAAATTCGAGGCTGTCATCAAGTTCTCTCCCTTCAGCATCGACTTCAAGCGTGATGGTTCTTCCCATATCAAGCTCAATGACCGCGGTCTGCTCAACATGGAGCACTGGCGCCCCAAGGTTGACAAGCCTGCCGAGGAAAAGAAGGAAGGCGATGAGAACGCTGAGAACGCTGAGAAGGCCGAAGGCGCCGAGTCTACTGATGTCAAGAAGGAGGATGAGAGCACCTGGTGGGACGAGACCTTTGGCGGCAACACCGACTCTAAACCCCGCGGACCCGAGAGCGTCGCCCTCGACATCTCCTTCGTTGGATACGACCACGTCTTTGGTATTCCTGAGCACGCTGGCCCTCTGTCTCTGAAGGAGACCCGTGGCGGTGACGGAAAGTATTCTGAGCCCTACAGACTGTACAACTCCGACGTCTTCGAATACGTTCTTGACAGCCCCATGACTCTCTACGGAGCCATCCCCCTCATGCAGGCGCACCGCAAGGACTCCACAGTCGGTGTTTTCTGGCTCAATGGCGCCGAGACCTGGATCGATATCACCAAGGAGAAAAGCTCACCCAACCCCTTGGCTCTTGGCGCAGGCTCCAAGACCAACACGCACACCCACTGGATCTCGGAGGCCGGCATTCTCGACGTCTTTATCTTCCTGGGCCCGAGCCCCAAGGACATTTCTAAGAACTTTGGCGACCTCACCGGCACCACCGCCATGCCCCAAGAGTTTTCTCTCGGCTACCACCAGTGCCGCTGGAACTACATCTCCGATGATGATGTCAAGGACGTTGACCGCAAATTTGACAAGTTCAAGATTCCGTACGACGTCATTTGGCTCGATATCGAGTACACCGATGGCAAGAAGTACTTCACCTGGGACTCCGACATGTTCAAGGACCCCATCGGCATGGGCAAGGCTCTCGATGAGCACGGCAGAAACCTCGTGGTCATCATCGATCCCCATATTAAGAACGAGGGAAACTACGATATCACTGAGCAAATGAACTCCAAGGGCCTAGCAGTATTGAATAAGGAGGGCAAGACTTTTGAGGGTTGGTGCTGGCCTGGCTCCTCTCACTGGGTCGACTGCTTCAACCCCAAGGCCGTCGAGTGGTGGACTGGTCTCTTCAACTACGAAGCGTTCAAGGGCACGATGGAGAACACTTTCATCTGGAACGACATGAACGAGCCTTCCGTGTTTAATGGACCAGAGGTCACCATGCCCAAGGACAATATTCACCACGGAAACTGGGAGCACCGTGACGTCCACAACATCAACGGCATGACTTTCCACAACGCCACCTTTGAGGCCCTTCTCACCCGTAAGAAGGGCGAGCTCCGCAGGCCTTTCGTCCTCACCCGTTCCTTCTACGCTGGCTCTCAGCGTCTCGGTGCCATGTGGACCGGAGACAACCAGGCATCGTGGGAGCACTTGGGTGCTGCCGTTCCCATGATTTTGAACCAGGGCATTTCCGGGTTCCCCTTTGCTGGCGCCGACGTTGGAGGCTTCTTTGGTAACCCCGAACCTGAGCTGATGGCACGCTGGTACCAGGGCGGGGCCTTCTACCCCTTCTTCCGTGGCCACGCCCACATTGACGCCCGTCGCCGCGAGCCCTACATGCTTGCGGAGCCGTTTAGAGGTATTCTTACCGCCGCCATCCGCCTCCGCTACAGCTTGATGCCTTCGTGGTACACTGCATTCTTCCACGCCCACCGCGACGGCAGCCCGATTGTTCGCCCCATGTTCTGGACCAACCCTACTGAAGAGTCTGGTTTCGCTGTTGATGATCAGCTGTTCGTCGGCTCGACTGGTCTTCTCCACAAACCCGTCGTCGAGAAGGACAAGGAGTCTGTCGACATCTTTATCCCCGATGACGAAGTATACTACGACTACTTCACCTACGAGAAGCACACAACCAAGAAGGGCCAGTACCTGACCAAGGCTGTTGCTCTTGACCAGGTCGCGCTTCTGATGCGTGGTGGTCACATTTTCCCGCGCCGTGACCGTCCCCGCCGTTCGGCCAAGCTCATGCGATTCGACGACTACACATTGGTCATCAGCGTTGGCAAGAATGGCGAGGCCGAGGGCGAGCTGTACGTCGATGATGGGGACTCGTTTGACTTCGAGAAGGGCCAGTACATCTACCGTAAGTTCAAGCTTGGCGGTAAGACCATTACCTCCTCCGATGCCGAGGGCCGGGACTCCAAGTCCGTCAAGGCAGGCTCTTGGCTCAAGGCCATGAAGGAGGTCTATGTCGACAAGATCATCATTGTCGGCGCTACCGACCAGTTCAGCAAGAAGGACCTCACTGTGAAGTCAGAAGGCAAAACCTGGACTGTCCCTGTCCAGTACCACGCTGCCGACAAGGGCCGCGCCGCCTACGCGGTTGTGGGCAGAGTTGCTGCCCGTATTGGAGAGGACTTCAGCATCGAGTTGGCCTAGAACCGTCCGAGAATGCGAATTCGCCGTCCGAGGATGAGAAAACATCCTTGAGTGGTACAAATGCTTTCACGTACTCGATCGTTGAATTCTTTGCCCGAGACGTCTGGCACATCAGAACACAGTGGCCAGGAGATATGACAACGACGGAGACGTCCAAGCGGTGAAGGAGCATGCTATGAATAGAGACAGTGCGCTCCTCAGATCGCCGCCAGGATTGATGATCGAGAGGCTAAGCAAGCCATTAGAGCGCTCCATTAGAGAGAATTGAAAGACACCTTCATATCAGTTGCTCAACTTCACTGCTGTGACTCCATGTGATTCCGGTTAACTGGTCTATGAATAGAATCGGATTGTTGGCTCAGGGGTTGAATGATCCAAGACTCGTCGGGACTGGGGGGCCCTCAGCGGCCAGAGTGGATGGATAGACTGCGTGGAGCCCCATTCCCATGATTTTCCGCTCAACTCTTCCACTCCTACCACGCCGAATTTCCATCTCGAAAGCGTCCGCGATGACGTGAGTTACAACCTCCAGTTCCGGGACTCCACATCCCGCGGCGGGGGTTTAAGATTCAACCGAGACACAGCCTCGCTCGCTTGCGACGTACTTGGTTTTCCTTGTGGATTTCTCGATTACTTGGTATCCGGGGGACGGCGGCTACGACTATCTTACCCCTGTACGTATGGGTCCCGGCAGAGAAGATGTTGATTCCGACCCTAGATGCCCGCAAAGGGAGTGACTGGTGATACACCCTTACAGTGTGCTGAGCGCTTCTAGTTCCCAAGCCACATTCGATAAAATCATGGCATCTCTAAATCTAAAAGTTTGAGAATACCTGCTTATTTTGTGGAGTACCATTCGATGGAGGAGTGCTCTCATTTACGGCACCAGGAGCTATCCATATCCGCATTATCACGGGGAACCACAAATTGTCTACTCGCCGTCCACCTTGATATACCGGATATCTGACAGCGGCCATTATTCGACCAAGCGCGAGGGTTGCAGCGACACACGGAAAGAAGTAAAGAAACGCTCAAAGGCAATACTCAGAATTCGGCGCGCAGAGCCAATCCATTTGACAGCCAATTGACAACTTCTCTTTTAGCCACCTAGGCTTGCCCTGGTCCTAATCCCCTGCCCCTGCATCCGTGTAGGGAAGACGCCGTTCACGGTAGCTAGATGCGACTGATGTGAACGGGACGTTGTGGCGTGGGAGCTGAACTACGCCCGGCCCAATGCGCAGTCCAGTCGAGAAGTATCTCCACACTTCTGTATGAGACATTGTGGGGGAGCTGAGCTGCCGGTGAGGGCCGTCCCGCTGGGCGATCACGGACATACACGCAACCGGCTTCACTAGTACCTCAACGCGGCTGGCTGAAGAAGCAGGTCAGCCGTGTTGAGCCCATTCTAGACCACGGATGTGTGTGTGAAGCAGCCGAAATGTCTCACTAGTAGAGTGCAAAAGGTGGCTTTCTGGACTTTCAAGGAGCGAGGGTCGGCTGTCGTAGTCCACGCCCAGATACTGTTATAAGTATGGGCTCATAGTACTACAACTTTGTCTCCGAATGGTCCTATGTAACCTGTGATCAGAGAAACTAGAGGAATTTCTCAAACCATTCGCAACCCACCAGTTTTAGCAGCAGGCAAGCTGCCGACCTTCATCATGATCGACATCGGGATCCTCAAGCAAACACTCACCACCGAGCAAGTCCTCGAACCGGGGACAGTGCAATATGAAAAAGCCGGTAAGTTTTACCTACTCAACCAAGCCTGTGTCCCGCATGTCCACTCTTGCAACCCATTTCCGGCGATTCAGTCAAGCAAACTGACACCATGAAACCTCAAGTGTTCATCGGCAATCTCAACTATCGGTTCACGACCCCAGCCGTGGTAGTCCAAGCCAAGTCCACAAATGATGTCGTCTCCACCATCGACTTTGCCCGCGAGAACGCCCTGCGTCTGACCGTCAAGAACGGCGGCCACTCATACATGGGTTACTGCCTGAACCAGGGCGGCATCGTCCTCGACCTCAGCCTCATGAACACCTGCCACGTCAACTACGACAAGATGATCATCCGCATGGACGGCGGTCTCGTCTGGAAGGATGTTTACTACAAGTACCTCAAGGACAAGCGCAACATCGTCATCGGCGGCCAGTGCCCGACTGTCGGCGTCAGCGGCTTCACTCTCGGCGCGGGCCTCAGCCCCTTTTCGCGGAGCTACGGCCTCGGCTGCGATAACCTGCTCGAGATGACCATCGTCACATGGAAGGGCGAGGTCGTCACGGTCTCGAGGGAGGACAGGGACGAGGGGAAGCGGGAGCTGTTTTGGGCGCTGGCCGGTGGCGGCGGCGGCAACTTTGGGGTGACGGTCAGCCTGACGAGCAGGATGCACAAGCTCAGGGACGACGGGGGCAAGGTGGTCTGCGGGCAGCTCCAGTGGAATCTCCCGCAGCAGAAGGACGACTTTGAGAAGATGATGGACGTCTTTAACAGCAACGAGTGCCCGTCCGAACTGACCATCGACGCGCTGTGGTCCCATACCAAGAAGAAACAACTGACGGGCGGCATGACGGTCATTTACAATGGCGGCATGAAGAACGCGCAAGCGGCGCTGACGCCGTTGCTTGACTTTCAGCCCGCCGTCAACACCCTCAAGGAGATGGCCTGGACGGACTGGGTGCACCAGTCCGAGGGCTGGGACCCCAAGAGCCAAGTCTACCACCACCACGCGTCCTTCATCTTCGCCGAGGGCGCCGTCACGCCGCAGCTCGCCGCCAAGATCTCGAGTCTCGTCGAGCAGGCGACCCGCGTGGTGGGCATCACGGACGACAACGCGGTCAACGACCCAAAATGCCACATCTTGTGGGACCACATCGGCGCCGAGACCGAGGCCGTCGCGCCGGACGCGACGCCCTTCCCCTGGCGCAGGGGCCACTACGTGACCACGATCAAGGTGCAGTGGACGGACGAGAGCAAGGCCGACGAGATTATGAGGTTCGTTTGCAAGTGCAAGGCCGAGCTTTTGCCCTACGCGATCGACCAGAAGGCGGCGTACGTGAATTACATTGACGGTACCGTTCCCAACTGGCAGGAGGCGTACTACGGGCACAACTACCCGCGGCTGCAGAGGATCAAGACGCGGTGGGATCCGGAAAACTTCTTCCGGAACTGGCAGTCTATCGAACCTTTGGCGGACGGCCGCGAGACCGTGCCCATTCATGATGTGGTCGCCGTGCCTAGCGTTGGCCAAGTCAGGAGTCTCCCGCAGGTTCAGAGGGTGGAGAAGTGGTGGAAGGAATGTGCGCCGCTCGTCACGCCGGAGGATTTGGGCTCGCCCCAGACGGACGCGGAGGTCTTTGAGATTGAGGCTGAGCTGCGCAAGAGTGTCCTCGGGAAAATGTTCCAGAACGGAAGCCAGGTAGCTTCGTAGATGGTGGCAGAAAGTGTGCGTAACTAGTTTTACTACTTTCACTCCATCGATCTCTGAGTATTGGCTCATTGTCTGAGGAATATCTCCGTATAAACACTAGCTACCTTACGCATGCTGCTTCTCGAATGCTGAAAACACCTCAAAGCATAGCTTCTCCGCCGATATCTTTCCGTCACGGTTCAGCATCATTGCGTTCATGACGGACTGCGGGCTTGGTCCTCCCAGAACATTGACGGGAGGCGGCACGATGGAGTTGCTCTGGAGCAAATTTGAGAGCTGTTCATAGAGCTCAGCGCTGAGAAAATGATTTGGCATTGAGACCTATATAATGAACAAGTCAACACATCAAAACAGGCTACCAGGATATTATGACACACATGGAGGAGATTCTGCGGTACGTGTGAGCTGTCGGAAAGGCCCTGAAGACGAGGACGTCGTTTACTCTGACGTTGCTAGGAACCCCCTCGGTGTTCGCTTTGCCCGGGCGGACTGTGCAGAGGACTTCAGGGCGACCGCCCAGAGCAGCAGCTGCGGTCGCCGAGGAGCTCGTGTTAACGATGGTTTCAAATACGTGTGACAGCGTCGGTACTGCTTTTTGGATTTTTGCCACGACATTGACGTCGTTATAGTCAAAGGCATAGGTATCCCCGGCATTCTTGACGTAGTCAAAATTGCGAGGGCTGCAGGTCGTGGCTACGGGGTATCCATGGAGCTTGGCTAGTTGTATGGCAAAGTTTCCGACAACGGCTATGGTTGAGGTGTCGTTAGTAATCTCATATCTTCGAGTGAAATGATGGGAACCTGGTCATCTTACAGCTGCCGTCCCAGATGAGCACCGGAGGCTTGGGGTTAGATGTATCCTGCGATAAGTCAAGAGAATCTTTGGAAAGAAGCGCCAGGTAAGCGGTGTTTGAACCTATGTGAGAGCCATCGGATAATGACATTTGAACTAACGGCATTTGAT
Source organism: Colletotrichum orchidophilum (assembly GCF_001831195.1). Taxonomy (NCBI): domain Eukaryota; kingdom Fungi; phylum Ascomycota; class Sordariomycetes; order Glomerellales; family Glomerellaceae; genus Colletotrichum; species Colletotrichum orchidophilum. Next base: position 294,197 of record NW_019172973.1, on the reverse strand, counting down.
CAGCTCCAAGACATGGCGATATTCACCGATGCTACACGCTGGAGACTCGAATCTAACCTCGAGGCGCTGCAGCTGACCTGGAGAGCCTCAACCTGCCGTCTAACTCACGACAAATTTTCAGTCCCTCAGAATATTGTGCGGCGTGGTTGAGACACGACATGGCTGGCAAGACCGTTTTTCAAGACTCGACCACCCTGTCATTTTAGTAGGGCGTGTTCAAGACGTGTATATCGACTGCGCAAGAAACCCAAGGACCGAGATGAAAGAGGAAGGAAACCGTAATACGTCAGAGGGGAGAAGGAAGCGTAAAGCCAGACTTGAATCATAGTCACTTCAAAGCTACGGGTGGTGAGAATCTAAAGACTGGAAGGATTCAGAAAGATGCGGGTTCGGATTCCCCGGTCCGTGAACCCGCGTTCCCGCTTTCTTATTACCCACCATCGTCATACAATTGTCAATTGCCAGTTTTTGAAGGGATTATCTCGGACTATTACCTCGTGCGTTGGCTTCCTTAGTCAAGTAGCACAGGTGGTCGTCCTAAGCATATTGAACAAAGTGAGATATACCTGTTCAACTGCAACCAATTTAGATCTCTGACTCTCCGTCTGTTTACAGCACATTGTTTGCATAATCAATGAATCTATCTCCCAGGCCCTCAAGATGACTGGGCATTCGCCAAACCTCAAATTTCTCAGTTTCCTTTACTGTCTTCGTTGTCCCCCATTTCCGACCTTTGGCCTTGGCCCTTGGACTTTGGTGAAAGTTTCCATCAAACAGGATAATCAATACCTACAATAGTCTGTCAAGCTGGTGTAAATATCACAGTCAACCAAAAAAGCTCCTTCATTAGGATCCTCCCCCTCCGCTACGTAACCAGCCAGCTCCTCTCTATGCCTCTTCATGAACCCCCCAGAAGAATTCGGCCAGTAGAATCTATCTTTTGTCCTAGCCGTGGAAGAAATAGTAGCATCAACCAGCAATTCATCTTCCCCTTACACAATCGGCCGCACTATCGTCAGCCCTCAGCGATGCGGGCGCGCGGAAGCTGACGAGGTTCTTTGACGAGGACACCATGCCCAAAAACCAGGACAGACGATCCATCGCTCGCGTGGGGAACTACGGTGAATAGAAGGCAAAGCGTATTCATATGAATGCTCATCCTGTCTAAGACTTTCAAGGAGGAGGAGAGGATAAGGGCGTTTTGCTGACATGGCTACGACTAGCCAATGAGGACAGCGTATAGATGAATTCGATATTGTAATGGACGTACAGCTTCACCGATACGCTTGTACAGAAAGGGGTTTCGAAATTCAGTACGGTCTCTCCTTCTTCATCTAGTTCGACAATTTTCAGGCAGTACAGTATGTCCCTTATAGAGTAGCGTTCTACTTGCAAAAAGATACCACTCTGACGGCGACGCACTACAAAGATGAATATCGCCTCACACTCCAAAACAGCTATGAGGAACACGTCCGCACGACGTTTGAATGGGCCCACGAACGAGGGCTAGAGTATCCCAATCAAACTGTTTAAAACCTTCCCTTGGTAAACGCCAAAATGCTCTCGTCAAGTAAATGGATAGACCTCTGACAGACCACAGTTCGACTCCATAACCCTCCTCGACGCCGCAGAGAGCAAATCCTTGGGCTTGAATGACACCCATGACCTCTGCAATCACCTCGCCGTGCTCGCCCACATGGCCTCTCATACCGTCGCCTCTTCCGAATGCGATGCCGTCAACGGCGCAGCGTACACCGAAACCATTCCGGACCTCCTCCCCACCATCCGCCGCGACCTCGTCAGGGGCATCTCCACGAACGCATTCCACGGGTACGCTTACTCTGGCGTCAACGCCGACACCACGAGGTCGGGGTGAAACCTCTTCTTCTACACTGTTACCGATATGTTGGGCCCCGATGCCGATTAGGCCGCCGCCATCTCAGAGATCATGACCCACGTTCTCGAGATACAAAACGTCGCGGTCCTCAACTCTCCAGTCAATATACAACCCCGCCCTCGCGGCATGAAGCATTCAGTTCCGGGTCTGGTATCCCCGAGATGGCGTCGCCGAGAAGTGGTACTCCTTCTCGTGAAGCACAGAGGACGCAGGAATGGTCCTCCTGTACAACGAACAGTGTCCACTTCACCACCGTGACAGCGTACCTCTCCCCCCAGCACCTCAACAATAAACCCTCGCTACCTGCAAACCCCTTACCTTCATCGCCTCCCAGCTCCCAGAAGCAACGGTCCCCCGACGCGTGGAATATCACAGTCAACAACTGGTGCAGCGGAAACGACTCCTCCGCCATGGAGGCCGTCATCACACCGCACCGGTTCCGCAACAGCCGGCTCGCGCCGTGGAAGGACCTGGATGCCGTGAATCTGGGTCAACACAAGCGGCACGGCGGACTACGGGACCACGTTGCGGAACCCTTCAGCAGCATCATCATCATCCGCCGCGGAGCACTTGAGGCAGCGTCGCTCGGGATCTCTTTTTCACCTAGGCGCCATCACCAACGCTACGGCACTGTTGGTGAATGTCGAGGAGGTAATCATCGACATCAATGAATCACCCGACGTTGTGGATATTACAAACTATCTGAAGCCCGCAGACGCCGACCACGTGCCAAAGGTAGAAGTTGCTTCGACCTTGCATACTCAGCATCATGACATTTGGGGTGTCTGCTACTGTTGCGGGGGGAAGCTGCTTTACGGCCAACACAGCGAAGGAATACGGATTGAAAGGTCCTGTGTAGATTCAGTGGTTCGAGATTGTCAACGTTCTTTGAACGAGCTCCGTTTAACGTCTGGACCGCACGGAGCGGAGTGCAGGTTTACGTTTTCCAACTAAATTCATTGCTCAGTGGCATTTCCAAGGGCCGAAAAGCTTAACCTTCTGCTTCATCTTCTTGTGTGATGGATTTCCTTTGAAAATGACATTACAGCTTGGAGAAATTGGTAGGTACCTATAATCGCCTAAATCTCAAACCATGAGGCCTACCAACTTTCTTGGGTTGCTGACATCTCTTGTAACCCACCAGTGCGAGTCGTAATATAGTTTAAGCTTGCAACTGTGGTGGTCGCGCTGCAGTTCTTGCGACAGCAATCATGCAGCAACTCAGGGGTGAGTTTGATGTACGAAAAGTATGGCAAAGTGTTTTTCTCTCTCTCGACTAGATTGCATTGCAGGAGGCCCGAGACAATGCCAATATGATTCGCATTAGCCGTCTGTCGATAGATAAAGCAAACTCTCTTCATTGGGCCTTCCCCCTTTCATTCCCGTAATCGCCGCACAGGGCACAGGCATGGTGGCCGCACGTCGTCAAAGATTACGGGTGGGCGGGCTCAGGGCAGTTTCGCGCCAGGAGCCTTGCATGTGAAGAAACGTCGCGTCGCGGCGGCTGTCCTCCGCTGCGGCAGACGGTTGGGTTGGGCGACTTCTCCTATTCGCGCTAGGTAGGCGGCTGCTGGTCCCCGGAAGGGAGCCTTGGAGCGAAGCAAGGTCAGGGCACGCGCCCGTCAAGGGCGTATTCGTATGGATTATGGATTATGGGGTACGGAGGTAGATATTGGCGGCCGCGCGTGCGATAACGTGGGCTGCGGATGGGGTGTTGATTCGTCTAGAACATTAAGCAATTGGCAGGGCCAAGGAGCGATCTAGTCGTCGTCAATTTTGTGCCTGTCTGAAGCGGCTTCGCATTCAAGGGTATCAGGCCAAGGGCTCGTAGTCACAGAGATCGCTATGGAACAAGGCAGGTAGGAGTTGTGGCGGCTGGCGATGCGTATGTGTGTGTTTCCCAATTGGCGCATCGTGTGTCAAGGGATCTGCTTGCTCTGAGCTGTCCTCCCGGGCTGATGCCGATCACCACTTTGATTGGGAAGTCAGCTTGCGGGCGTACGGCTGCTGTTCGGGAGATGAGCGCAGACGAGCTCGGGGAGCGAAAGCTTGAATGTAGAATGTGCCTGTGAGCAACACAACGTCTGTATCGTTGACTCTGCTTTGCTGGTATGCAGGAGAGCATGACGACATGCTGGCAAGTGTACTACACGTGTACAGTAGCTATGCACCTTTAATCGTTTGATGCCGATCGAGTTTTCCGGCTAGTCTAGAACTCCTGAAATGGTCTCCAAGTCGCGTTGATTTCCGTTGCTGTTCGCACAGCCACCATTGAGTTGCGATGAACTGCAGCTCGCCAACGGATGAACCTGCTCTTCTTCGTGACTGCCAAGTGCCAATTGACGACGAAGAGTCGTATATCCGTAGCTATTTTAGGAGCCCAACACACCAACAAATTTGGAGAAAAACTTTTCGGTGGCTGCAACCATTATGGGCGAAACCGCGTGTGGTACCTGCATTCGGTATTCTTTCGCCGGCGAGCGATGTACCGCCCGCCACCAATGGAATGGGCGATGGCGGCGGCGGCGGCGGCGGCGGCGGCGGCGGTAGTAGCAGTGGCGAACGTCTTCAGTGCGCTTGGGAAAACGGACGGCGGGAGTCTCAAGAGGGCAAGCCGAAGGTTGACGTGCTGATCACTGCTGGTGTGCGTCGGAACCCTTTTGGCACTAAGGCAGCTAGAGACATGGGAAAAGAGAGATTTTCAGGAGGGTCGAAAATCTATGGGCGCTAGAAGCCTTATCGTCGTGAGGGTGGTGAGGTGCGATAAGGCGTGTCTCGCAGCGTCAAATAGGGTGGTGAGACCGTGAGGTAGATGAAATTGCTGAAACGGCCAAGTGTACGTACGACGAGGGCGATTGCGGCGGGCAGCAGCAATGGTGTCTTGAAGCATGAGTGGATGGTGAGATTCCCTGTGTGCGCCCTGCATTTGTGCATTTGTGCATGGTGTTCTGGTTTGGCTGCAGTCCTCTGTGATATGGTCCATCCATCTGCGAGTGATCCATGACTCCGTGGTACCACCAATGGATCTGCCAGAGGACCTGCCAGATTGACTGACTGACTGACTGAACAAAGCTTGACCCTCCGGAGTTTAGACTTCAAAGGTCCCAAGTCCAGACCGACTCGACCATCCAGGGAGAGCAGAAATTCTGGAAACTCTTCTGGATGTTCTGGAGTCGTGGACATTGCGGACGGGGGGAGACGACATGGAGGTGACAAGGTTGGGCTCCGTGTCTGAAGATTCGGCAAACTGTCGGTCATGGGCCAAAACCAACGACGTCGGACAGTGACGGCACCGGGCGGTGAAAACAGTGCACATCAAAGGTTCGGGGGACGGTGGGCCGAGCTGAGGATTAGGGGCTCAGCGGCCGGGTCCTGGAGTCTTGGCAGGGGGAAAAAAAACCGGGCGAGGGGACCCCGTTTTGCCGTCGTCGAATGCGGAACATGGGAGGACCAAGAAGACGCAGTGTGACGTCAGCCGTGGCGGGTGGGGTCATGTCGAGAGTGGGGGTCCACCACATTAGACGCAGCAAGGCAAGGCCACCCGCGCACGTCGTACCTGCACCCGACCGTTGGTCCATTCGAGAAGTAAATTGAACGGGAACATGGAGCTTGTTTTGTTGGAGACGACCGCACCCGAGGAAGGAACCGACGGTGAAAGCTCCAGACTGAGAGGAGAAGGTGTCCACGGTCCACCCAGCTGAATGATCTGAGGCAGAGAGATACCTTTCATTGGCAGGCGAGTTATGCAGCCCGGACTCCGAGGTGGATTGGTTGGTTCCATTCATTGTATGCGCGTCGATGCGACACGGCGGGTGATGGCCACTTTCTGCATCATGAAGTCCAGTGAGCCATCCGCCAGCCGCTACAGAGCCACGCAGTCAAACGGGATCAGATCAGTCACCAGTGGACCACTCACCAGAGACTGCTGGGTTTCGTGCTGCTGCCAAGACACACCGGTTCTGCCATGGTTTCCGCTCGTGGAATGGATTGGCGGCGGTCCCTCGTATCGAGAACAATTTGGCCCTCCGGCGTTAGTCTCTTTGCTACCGTTGGCAGTTGTTCTCCCGCTTCGGGCTTCTGTTGTTCACCGTCGTCCTAGTGGCTGCCAAGTATTTTCGCACACCACGAGGGGAGACGTGTGCTAAGAAGGCAAAGGAAGTGAGAGCACTTGTCGTCATTGGCTGGTGCTGGTGACACACTGGTGTCTCGTCTCTTCGGTCCTTTCCACCTTAGATTGGCGACAGGCACGCATCACACCCATCGGACACTACTTCTGTTGAGGGTGGCTTGCAGACTGGATGCTGCTATAGCAGTTGAAGGTTAGGGTACCGTACGGCACTCGGGTGCAGCAAGGGACGCCGTGCGCGGGAGGTGGCGGCCATGTGCGTGTCTGGTGGTGTTTTAGCTCGCCCGCCCGTCTTCATGCTCCTCCCCTGGCGTGTAGGCGTGCAGGCATGTACATGGCGATTCGGGCGGCAGCGTGTATGATCTGCGACCGTCTGTTCGCAAGATCGGGAGACACGGTTCAGTCGGTCGGTGGCGTTGGTTCATGGCGACGCAGGGGAGAGCCTCACTCTGTCTTCCACCCGGACCAGGGATGATGGGCAGCCAAGACTGTGGTGAACCGTGAAAAGGATCCCGATGACGGGCGATCGTGGGTTTGATGCAGGCAGTGGGGGTCCTTCCAGCGGGTTGCGCTCCGGGATGCGCAGCCTTCAGACCTCTCACCAGCCATCCGTACAGCCTATGGATGCTCTGTGACTCTGAGAAGCTTGACCAAGACCCATTGGTATGGGGTTTCGGTGGCATGTGGTTCGCGTCCAAAGAGGGAATCCGATTCGCATCGTCTTTCCCTATGCGCATGTGCGGTGATGATTTTCGATGGGGAACATGACGAAGAGATGAGTTTGTGGACAACAACAACAACCCAGGCGCTAGCCGCCATTGAGTCTAGAGCTGCTGCAGACTGACGAGGATTCAAGGGAAGAGCCGTGATGTGAACGGAGGAAAGTCAAGGCCATGGTGGTGCGGCAAATCGATCGATGGTTTGCTACGCACAACTCGATGATATCCGCACACTTGCTCCCGTCCAGCTGCAAGCTTAAGGTGCCTTCTGTGCCTACCTTAGTACCTTATGGTATGCAGTGGGCGCCACCCTGCAGAACAAAAACTTTCGGTCAAGAGGGAAATGGAATGCCAACAGGGCTCTGAAATTCTGAAGTAATTGCAATGTTGCAGCGAAAAACCCAGCCACGGTGTTATCGCCCACTGCGTTGCTTCCGGGTAATCAAGTTGACGGAGGAGATGTTCAGGGTCCCCCTTCCCCCTTTGTTAAGGTACCTTCCGTCTGCGACTGCTAGCACCAAGTCTACAGCACAAAGCTTGGGAGAGCTCCAGAAGGCCCGTTCCTCAGCCCTTGGGAATCACCGACATACGTGTTCACTGGAGATGGGATGGGAAGGGTCCTGGTCTTCGGAAAGCAGCAGCAGCATCCCAGTGGGACGTGATCCCAATGGAAGTATCCGTATCATCCAACCTGGCTCGACAAAGGAATCCCAGGTTCCAAGGTTTTGAAGGTTCCCAGGTTTCTTGAGGCGGCTCTCCTGTCAGATAGCACGGACCCGGTTTTGAACGTGGTGCCAGCCGGCAGTATCGCTGTCGCATTCGTCGCCACTGCCGCCCCCCATATTTACAATTTGTCCAAGCTCCCAGAAAATGTCACTCGAAAAAACACGAGGTGGACGGCGTGTTGACCTTTGATATCGTCTTGTGTGTCTCTCTCCCGCTCTCTACACTACCCGGACGCCCATCTTCTTCCTCGCTCAATATGCAAGACGATTGTTTCAAAGTATTACAAACAAAAAAAAATCCCAAGAAGAAGAGGAAAAGACGTGAGAGACAGCTAAGAGCAATGCCACTGTGAATGCCAGATAAGGTAGACCAAGTTGATGGCCCCAACATCCAACTCCACGGCCCACGCCAAGCTAAAAAATGGAGACCCAATTTTTAAATGTTAATGACGAACATGCCCCCCAGGCGAGATCATCGCGCGTCGCCCCCATTCTTTTCTCTGGGCACCGACGTGGCGCCGTGGGTCGAAGCAGCGATTTACAAGCGCCAGCACTGGTCAACAAGACTCGGACGTGCAGATAGAATTCTGGAGACACCATGTCTTGGGGCAACGGCGCCTTGTCCCCGTCGTCAAATTCTTGGTTTCCACCCGTCCCTCTATGCTTCATTGAGCTCAAACACATCGGCTGGGGGCCCCTCGCGCGCCCTCCAATGCCAGAGGGACAGGAAAGGAGTGGTCCGGTTTTACTACCTACCTGCACGAGTCCCTGTTCCTTTAAAATGACCGAGAGACTGGGGAGTGTATCATTCGTGGCCCATGCTTTTCCTGCAATTGCGACTTGCCTGAGCTTGAGAGATAGAGTCCAGACGGCGCGACTGCTTCGTTTGCCTGCTGATTGACGTACCAATGGCAAATACAAGTGCCTGTGCCTGCCATTTCTGCTGATTGCCTGTTCGGTCTCGGCCTATTGCTCTTTCCCTGTTCACTTATTCCCAAGGTTCCCATCTGGAAGGGTACGGGGATACTTGTGACTTTGAAGCTTTCCCATCGACAAAAGACGGGAAGGTGCACACCTCCCAAGAAATACTTCATCTAGCCCACCTCCCCCTCAACTTTTCAAGAAATCTCCCACCCCAGCTCTATCCCTCTCCTTCCCCAGCTTTGCCTGCCCCAAAGGTAGATTTCACCCACGGGGAAATAGGAAAGAACCGAATATCGACTTGATTCTTCTTGGCTGGAGAGTCTACCGTCGTCCTCCCTCATTCCCATCCCCTTCGCAGTCCTCGCCGGTGGTCCCAAGGTAGACAATTCCTCTGGGACATTCTGTGTACACCGCCGATTACTCGCGCTCTTTATCACCGATCGGCGGCAATCCTCCCTCACCGAGAAATACAGCGAAAACGCCCGACCGCGAAGGCCAAGCGCGCTTTTTCATCACCTTGCTGGCATTCTTTTGCCTCTGACGGCATATATCGGCCCTATTCGCCATCCTACCAATGTAAAGGGGAGAATATTTCTTTCCCTCTGGAATTGAAGCGACCACAATATATTCCGCGGGCACATTGCATCTCACTCGTCCACTTACATCCCGTATTCTCGCACATCTCGACCGACGGCCCCTTGTGGCCCTTTCTTCGCGCTCACCATGACGACGCCGACGAATAACCGCGACCGCGCCAACTCGGACGAAAATGAGAAACACTCGCAGCACACAGACGACAGTCTGCAGACAGCAACCGATCCCAGCTCTCAACCAACTCACCCAGAAAAGCTGACAAGGTTAAATACCGACAACCATCTTCATATCCCCCAAGAAACGCACGGCGGACCAATGTCACCGCAAGACTCGCGGGAACAAGCATCGCGCCTGAACGACGACCTAGAGCTGTTGCGCGCCGAGCGCCTGGTTTCCAATCAAGAGCATGAGATATCTCAGCAGCGTTCTCGCCAGGGTAGGACCCGCGAGATGGAGCCCGAGGACGTCTTTGCTACCAACGGGCCCAACCCTGCCGATGCCGCCAAGCCGCCACCCGAGAAGAAGGCCGGTGCCTTTGCTTTTGCAATGTGGAAGTGGCTGAGAAAGTTCCCTCGTGTCATCCGATACTCTGTCTACATGATTCCCGGCGCCGCGCTCCTTCTCATCCCCGTGCTCATCGGCCACTTTGCCGTTGATGCCAAGAGCGCCACCGTCGGCGGTGCCTACGGCGTTTATCTCACCTGGTTCGGAATCTGGCTCGAGGTTGTCTGGTGCTCATTATGGGCTACGCGCATGATTACGAGCTTCATGCCTCTCATCTTTGGCGGTATTGCTATCGTCATGGGCTCTTCGAATCACAAGAAGTGGAAGGATATCGGCCAGGGGCTCGAGCTGCATACTGCCCTTTTCATGTGGATGCTTGCCATTATGTGCTCCTACTCGCCCATCCTCGACGACCACCGCGTTCTGCCAGACGGTTTCAACCCGGATAAAGACACGAAGCCTGATCTCAAATGGGTCGATATCGTCCAGAAAGTCATCATTGCTTTCTTGGTCCTGGCCGCCCTCAATTGGGTTGAGAAGATTTGCATCCAATGGATTGCCACGTCTTTCCACCAGCGCACCTATGTCCAGCGGATCGAGACGAACAAGAGCGACATCGACCATCTAGTGCACCTGTACGAGCACTCCAAGATGCGCATCAACCGCGAGGACTCCATTTGGCTCACGACTCAGAACGGCAACAGATCAGGCGCCCGCACCCCAATGGGTGTCGTTGGGAAGAATGTTCGCACTGCCTTCAACAAGGCCGGTGGCGTTGCGGCTCGCGTTGGAAACGACTTCGTAGGACGAAAGGTCGCTTTCAATCATGCGCGCAAGATTACCTACGAGATGTTGCGCAACACGGGTTCCGCCCACTCTCTCGCTCGCCTCATCTTCCGCAGTCTTGCAAAGGACGGCCAGGAGACCATCTACCTCGAAGACATGCAGGCCGCCTTCAAGACCTTGGAAGAGGCCGAGCACGCTTTTAGCATTTTCGATAAGGATCTTAACGGCGACATCTCCATGGAAGAGATGGAACTTACTTGCAATGAAATTCACCTCGAGCGCAAGGCTATCGCTGCCTCGTTGAAGGATCTCGATTCCGTCATCAAGAAGCTCGACAAGGTCTTCCTGGTCATCATTGTCATCATCGCCGTCATCGTCTTCATCGCGATTTTCTCGAGCTCTGCCGCCGCCGGTCTCGCATCTGCCGGATCTAGCTTCCTCGGTCTCGCGTGGCTGCTTCAGGCCAGTGCTCAGGAGTTCCTTCAGTCCATCATCTTCGTTTTCGTTAAACATCCGTTCGATGTTGGTGACCGTGTCACTGTCTACGGCAACACCGGTACCACGGGAACTGGCGACGACTACTATGTGACGGAAATTTCTCTGCTTTATACAGAATTCAAGAAAATGGAGGGACACATCGTGCAGGCACCCAACAGCGTCCTCAACACCCTGTTCATCCTCAACCAGCGTCGTTCCGCTGGCCTCGCCGACCCCATCGAGCTTAAGCTTGGTTTCGGCACCGATCCCGAGCTCATTGAGGAACTCAAGTCTCGCATGCTCAACTTTTGCCTCGAACACAAGCGCGACTACCAACCTCGTATCATCACCGAAGTCCGCACCCTGAACGAGGTTCAATCATTCACCATGAACTTGATCTTTTTCCACAAGTCCAACTTCCAGAACGAGCTTCTCCGTTTGCAAAGACACAACAAATTTGCCGCCCAGCTCATGGCCGAGGTTCGCGCTGTCGGACTCCAAGGCCCGTGGCAGGTGCAACCTGGTGGTTCCCGCAATACTCCCTTCTACTGGGCAGGCGGCGCTCCTCCTTCATACGATTCTTCAAAGAATGGTGGCCCCAGTGGCATCGAGCCTGCGACGCCTGGCGGCGACGCTCACTCCATTCACTCTACCACCCAGCCTACTGCGGCGAGCACTGCCGTAGCCACTCGGGCCCGCGCTGATTCACGCACTGGTATGACGCCTTTCATTGACGACAACTGGAGCGACTTCCAGGACGTGTTTGAGGCTCGCAGGGAGGTCCACCAACCGCACGTCGCTCGTCTCCATAGTATCCGCGAGCGAACCGATCTCGAACGGCCGGACAGTGCAACATCAGGCGCCGCGGCGTCGAGAGCGAGCCACGAGTCTGGGTCTCAGCGTCGTCGCTTTTTTGGCCGGCCGCGGAGTTCCAGCAGAACCAAGACTGGCGACATTGTTTAAGATAGAAAACAAGCGAAAGTGATGAGAAAGCCCCTATTCGCATACAAAAATTTCGTTGCCCATTCCAACCAGGCTTGGGACAACTTGCGGTCTTTTCATAATGCAATATTTGTAGTCAGCGAAGCGAGAGAAACAAACTCGGAGTCGAACAAGATGGAAGTGGTGTGCATAATCACCTTTGCGCAGGGACCTGGGTAGAATGCCCAGGTGTCCGTCCCGTCGTAAGGTGTCGAAGGAGTTTTTGATTCAGAAATTGGCATCAGAAGCGAAACAACGCTTTCTTATATAGAAATCGGGGTACAATACCCAAATAGAAATCTCGATTCGTAATTCGTAGCATCGTCCTGTTCATTCTGTGTTACTCAGTCTGCATGTTTACTTTTCGACTGTACAGGAACTTTTCTGAACACCCGATGCTCGCTCTTTTGGAATTTATTCCTCGTCAACGATATTCCGCGTACTTTGTGCCGCGGCAGTCCGTCCCGATGAGGACCGGCAAGTAGAGGTGGGGAGGGGACTTGGGACTTCACCCCAAATCGATGGCAGGTAAGGAAACCAGAATGGAAAATAAAAGAGAGCAGGTCATATTTACTTTGAACCAACGTCTCAATGACCCCGTTCATGCCCGCAGAATACGTTCATACATCGTTCCAAACGCCCCACCCTCCCCCACCATATTGTTCACACCTCCGGGCCCCGGTCCTCCTTCCCCCGGCCTACGATGCCGTGTTATCCGCAACAGGCTCAACGGCATTCCCGGCAAAAGATGCACCACGTTCACGATCGGTCGTGCCAAGGATCTTGGTACCTACCTTTATTTCAGGGGCTTCGGCTTGACTTACCCTGTTTTGAATGAACAATCCCAAGGTTGCGGATAAGGTTTTTGGTGCCGTTCCTTTTTTTTTTTTTTTCCCAATCTTCTTTTTCGATTAAGCGCGATCGTCGACAGGCTTGATAACATCACCTGATCACTAGCCTGCCAGTTTCTATTGCATTCTCCATCCAGTTGATGGCGATTAATATCATCAGGTATGCCGTTGGGAGTTGACAGCAGGGTAGTATACAAGACTTGGTCTGCTGGTCTTAAACCGTTTCGCAAGTTTTTTTTTTCATTTTCATGAATACCCCTGAGCCCTCGCCAAATAACTCAATTCTTCCCAAGACGTCCATCCGGGGCGGGGGCCGAGGTGGCCCAATCTCGGGGGATGCAAACGCCCGGACGAGTAAACAAGGGCAACTTCAAGAAGACATTCAGTCCAGGTAATGGATTGGTTTGAAGCGTGTTAGCCAAGCTTTTTTGTACTTGATTTCCTTGGAGTTCCTAGCAATATCCATGGATATGAATAAGAAATACCACATCAGTTTAATCATGGGCCATACTCGGTTCGTCCAACGTATACTGGCCAAGACACGGAGTTTGGTACGAATTTGGATGCTTGAATGCTTGGATAATGAAGTAGGGGAGTCTTCCTCGAAATGGATCGTCATGGTCGTGGCTCTCTTACTGAAAGGTAGCCTCCGAGATAAGTTGACGATGGCGGTCAACAGTTATTTGCGAGATTGCTCACGGCTCCTCATCTGACGGACTTGAATCGGGTCGTTCTTTTTGGTGCAGTGTAGCCAGTTCAAAGCATTCCTTTCGTTACCGGTCAACAGATCACCTGACCCAACTCACATTACCAAGAAGAAAGTCAACTTTAAACCAACTCCCCTCACCCTCGCCACGAATCGCAAAAGAAACCGTGCCTGGCGAAGCGAAACCACGGCGAAAGGATTCTTCTCCCATCGCCGCTGCCACTCCTAGCGGCATTGATAGCCACATCGGCAACCGGAAAGCTAATAACATGGCCGAATCAGCATATGGCGTCTTGTCTCCCAAGCATCGGTGGTACACCAAGATTCACGAGGACCTCCTCCGCAACGAATGCGGCTACAATGGCACTTCACATCACCTCCGGTCAACTCGCCCCAAGAGCCTGCATACTGTTGAATCAAACACAAGCTCACACTCAAAACAGCAACTGGGACGAGCAAGCAGACCAATCCCTCCACCCTATCCAAAACCGCCCTTAGTTTGGGACAACACTTCCTCCTCTTCCCCCTGTCAAAGCCCACAGTAACCTAGAACAAGTGAACCAAAACACGACGAGCCCTCCAAACCCTTCGATGGTGCGACCATGCCCGCTTCCCCCTCGACCCCATCTTCCACCTCCACCACACAATCTTTGACCGCCTCTGGAGGGAGTGGCAGGCCCCCCCCCCCCCGGCAGGCTCTACGCAATGGGTGGAACCAAAGTCTCGTCCGCCCAAATTTTGCCCAACGCGCGCAGCACCAGACTTTGTCCTAGGATACGTTCGTTCCCTACTTTGGCGACCGTGGCGGCACCGTCACGACCCTGGAGCACGTCTTGTGGATGCCCGGGTCGGCGGAGCACGGACATATACGAGGAAAATATTTGGTCAGAGTATGTTTAATGTGGGTTAAATTAACAGGGCGAACGCGTTGGGAATGATGGGGTAACGATATTAAAGCAGGGCCAAATTACTTTCGAGTGAGATATGCCGCCCTGCTACTCGGGAGGCCCTGAAGAAGACGACCGGGAAACCACCTGGAAAGAGCCTACAAAGAGTGTTGTTGAATATGAAACATTTGGTATGATGTTTTTTTTGAGGAGTAACAAATACATAAGGCCTTTGAAGCCCGATCAGAAAGTTGCCGCCGAAAGAGATATGATGGTCGGTTATCTGGAGTTCATCCGACAACCTGCTTCTCCCAATATCAATTATGGTTTCCATTAACCTCCGGCTTTGACAAAAAGATTCCTCGTACAGGCCGCAGCCCTCCACGCCATACAGTTAAGACCATCCATATCGATACACCAGCAAAACATACCGTCATACACACGAGTTCCAAGCAACACATGGTGATCATGTACGTTTACCAACAGAGGGTGGCAAAGGTACAATTACTCTCAATGACGATTTGGTTGTATGTGGGGTACAGAACATCAAATGCCGAGGCTATGGCCGTGTTGTAATTGTCGTCAAACTTGGTGGTGTTACACTCACTGCAGTGGATACCCATGCCAGGTGCCGACCACTTCATCTCGTAACCAATGAAGCCCTTGAGTTCTCCAGTGGCCATATCGTGCGCAGTGAGGTTGAAGGTTGTAGGTAGGGTGAGGGTGTCGTCAGAGGTATCATTGGCAAAGGGGGCTGGCCCGTGGTTGTAGACGAAGTAGCCATCAGAGCCAGGGAGGGTGCCAAGATTCTTGAGGACATTGAAGAAGACAGGCAGGAAGTTGAGGGGAGTAGCGTTGGTGCCTTGACAGTGTGCCGTGACGGTCGAGTTGAGAAGATTCGAAAAGGGGTAAGGATTACAAAAGCCGTCCGTTGTGAATAGGATACTGCTCAGGAAATGACCAATGGTGCCGTACCAGATGGCAGGGCGGGGGCTGACCTCGACTTTGACACTGAGAGTTCTGCCGTCCGCAGAAGAGTTGTTGGGACCATTTGTGGAGGCGGTACCGTTGTCTGTGGGTACAAAGACGCCGGGAATCCTGGCCCAAGGAGTCGGACCATTCTCGAGGTGGTTGCAGACGAAAGCTGAAACGCAGGTAGAGTTGCCGGAAGCACTCATACTGATAGGTCGTCCGCGGTAGGTGTAGCACCAGAGAGTGGTACCGCCGTCCTTGGTACTCATGGCCTTGCCGGCACGCAACAGTTCTGGGGTGCCGTCTTCGATCCACGCAGACCAGGTATCACCGTTGGGAAAGGTGGCAGAGGCACCCTCATAGTTCCAGGGGTATTTGCCGTCATTGTAGGGCATCTCGATAACCATATCAGGAGGGGCGGGGTCAGTCTCGGCCGGGGTCGACCAGATGGTGCCTTTGTACCAATTCATTTGGCGAGAGGTGGACCAGGTTAGGTTCTCGGGGTTGGCACCGATACCGCAGTCAGCCAGAACCAGGTTCTGGTCAACGTTGGTGTGGGCGAGATGGTGCAGCTTGAGAGAATTCAGGGAAGACATGGCCGTAAGGGCCTTGAGCGCGCGAGAGAAGGTCATTCTGCTGAAAGGGTAGAGCCAAGGTAAAAACGGGCCAAAGGACAGAACCAAAAAAAACGAGGGTTGAAATTTCAAGGTGATGAGGTGGCGGTCCAAGATTTGTGGTGTTTTTGAGGTCTTGAAGAAGAGTCTGAAGAGATCCGACGGAGATGGACGCCGCCGATGGGAGGGTATGGTAAGAGTGGCAGAAGCAGGCGAAGTGAGCAGCTCTCTCTGAAGACGGAAAGAAGACACGATGGTGTGAAACCATTTCTTGCCACATGTCGATGTTTGAGCTTTATTGGTTCCTGCCACAATTGAGGATGACGGGGAGGTAGAAACGGGATGTGTAAGTCAACAAGTTGTGATGGAGTGGCAAGTTCCTTTACGTTATGATGCATAAGAGCAGGAAGGGGGGCAGAGGGGAAGATGGAGGCTATCCTTCCTTCAGGGAGAAATGCTACCATTGTCCTCGATTTCCTCCTGCCGCAACAGATGAAGGGCCGCTATAGTAATGCTTCACATGGGGCCCGGGCAGCCACGGTGACGTTGCCAGACGTGCTACCAGAAAGGGCAGGCCATGGGTGCGTGATCGTGACGACGAGCAGCTTGCCGAGCACTGTCCCTTCCATCCGTGGCTACTCGGAAGCATGGATATTGGTCATCACGCTTCATCGTCTGAGCACTTTCTTCGAGTGATTCGGTTTCCTATTCCGGCCATGCACGAGATGACACTCAGGATGAACCCTTGGTATTGAAACTGGAAACGGCACATCCCTGCACTACCAGAAAGTTCCTCAAAGCTTCCGTGACACATGGGATGCCGGGACTTCCCTCTACTCATGATGGGCGGACCAGTTGATGGCATTTACGGTTGGAGTCTCAACAGGGATGAACCTTGGCGACTAGAAGATCCTCCTTTGATGCTGTCGTTAACCCATCGAGGGAGGTGGCCGTCTGTTCAGGGGACCTGGGCAGAGGATAGTACTGGAAGGATGGGAAAAGAAGACATCTGAACTGTAGTCCTGCCAACACATTAACAATATCAAACAAAGTTCGTCTCATGAAGCAGAAGTGTAAGTATGGAAATTTATAACCCAAGGCGCAGAGGTCAAGCAAGATGCCCAGTCTGCAAACGCTTACGACCAATAAACGCATCGGGTTGCCGGGGATCACCCATCAGCACCGCACAGACTCCACTGAAGCGGTCCGGGGGTGCTACCCAAGACCCCCAGGGACCCCCAAAGACCCCTAAAAATAAAGCCAAGCCGCATCGAGCGTGGACCGACCTGCACCTCTGGTCCTCTGCCCACCAGGGAGCAAATAGTTCGTTGCATGGAGTTGTGGCTCCCCCGCTCCATTCCGCTCCATTCCTCTTTCATCGCGCTCACCTCGATCAGAGACAGAGACAACGCCCACGCCCATGCAGCTCAGCCGCACTGCAGCTCAATCCAGTCTAGCCGGCTGTTGGACTGGACCGCCTATTCGTACATTACCTCCGTTTACCTTGCTCAGGTGCAATGCTATTATCAAAGCCATGTCGCAGGAAAACTACGCCTTGCGCCACGTTCGCTCCCCTCCCACCCTTTCTCTCTCTGCGCGACGATGCCGTGTTGCCATGGGGAGCAACCTTGACGCGGCGATGACCCTTCGTCAATCTATCTGACAACCCGATCGTCGAATCGTCATTCTGATATTCGGACGACAACGATATTCGCGCGGTAGGGCCAGTGTCAAAGACTCCGAACATCGGACTTCTCCCATCGGACATCTCCCAACGGGTTTGCTGGCTAGCTCTGGCAAACAGCCTGCGACCCTGCCTGGAATCCTTTGCCGGGGATTCGACCCAAAAAATCAAGGCTTTACGACTTCACCTCTCCCCGATCCGAGAACGTTTATCGCCTCGACATCATGGCGGGCCTTCCCCCTGGCTGGGAATGGGACTATGATGGCTCCCGTTGGTTCTACCGCTACAAGCCCAACGGCCACGTCCAATTCCACTTCCCGAAAGAGGGCGACGAGTTCCCAGATTTCGTCGACTGCTTTTCACCAGCGCCCGAGCTTGCCCCCGAAGAGAAACTTGAGAGCCAGCAACAGCTCAAAAGACGAACCACGGCCGATGCTGATCCTGCATTCAAGATGCGCGCTACCGGCGGACCCATGACCGAGTTTGGTATGAGTCGAAGTGGTTTCGGAGGGCCTATGGTCAATGACGATGACGACAGCGACGGCTTCTTCTTCCAGCCCGAGAACTTCATGTATCTCGGTCCGGGTGCCTATGACGATATCAGTCCGGAAGCCGGCGAGGACGAGCGAGAGGAGGTATTGGGCAAGGCGGACATTGGTGAAGGCGGCGGAGGCAGCAATAAAAAGGGGCACACAATGCTCGATGTTGCCAGTGTGAAGTCGGGGGTATCACCTTTACAAAGCGAGAACAATACTCCCTCCATCGTCAACAGTGTTCCTGTGCGAGGTGCTGAAGGTGGATCAGAGGTACCGGCAGAGATGGTCCCCGCGGAACAGCCTTTCAGTATCAACCCAATTGGCGGTCCCGACCCCAATCAGGACGTACCGACTTCTCCTGGTGTTCCTCTCCTCGACTCAGTTGAAAAGCCCCGGCAAGGATCCTCAGCGAACTTCCAGCGACCGCCGTGGGACCCGGTGGGAATCATGGCCGAGATGGCAACGGAGCACACAGCGCCGGCTCACATCGAGACCCATCCAGATCCGGTAGAGATGGCCGACACCGCCGTATTGGCGCCTATCGAAACGAACTTTGCCGACCTGGGCATTGCCGAATTACCAGAGCGGACAAGTCCGGCGGAAGCAAGGCCGCCGCCAGCCCTGTCTGCTCACGACCTGCTGCACCGGACGGATATGAGCGACGAAGCGCTTTATGGCGCTACCTTTGGGACTGGATCTAGGCCTCAGAATTCGTCACCTTCTCGAAAATCTCAGCTATCCCAGGGACCTCGACCTCGACCCGAAACGGCTGCTGGGATCTCGACCCCTGACCACTCTCTGCCAGAGGTGGTGTCTCAGCCGGCGCCGCAGCCAACGCAAAGCCCCTCGTCAAACACTAGCGGAAGTGGTCTCTTCAACATCAAAAGAAAACCTTCGAAGTCGGCTGGCAAGCAGACTCAGTACCAACCCTATGTGCCTGGGGCAGCCAGTAACATATCTTCGGAGCAGTCAAGCACGACTGACTACAAGCGCCGAGAGCATCGAAACTCGCTGGCAAGGGATGGGTCGTTGATGATGGGACCACGATCCAAATTTGATCAAACAAGTATGCCGTCTATTCTCAAGCCTCCTCAGCTACCGCCCAAAGTTCCTGTAGAGTCGCCTGAGAGTCCAAGTCCTCTTGCCAGTGGCGGATGGGCTCCTAACGCAGTTAGCAAAACTTCGGGCTCCAGCTCGCCGGGACCTCTGCAACATTTTCCGTCGGTGCTAAAGCCGGCAAGAGGGCAGCCTCAAAACCGAGCTCAGGAGCACTCACCTCCGCACTCAGCATCTGAAGAGAGTTCGAGCTTTACTGGGCAATCTTCCTGGGCCCCTCATCCCTCAGCACAACGTGCGACTCAGTCTTCTTCCGACAAAGGGAGAGGGAAGGACATACATTACGCCGCTTTTCAACCAGAACCCGCCAGTCAACAGAAACCCCAATCTTCGTATCCTGTCCAGTCCCCAACATCTCAAAAACCCACCACGGTTCCACAGTCGTCTTTGGATCGCTATGGCCCTGACGTCCAACGATCCGCAACGACACCTTTTCAGTCATCGCAAGACCAATATCAAATGGCAAGGGAAGGTGACCGACTGCCTATAACAACCACCCCACCTGCACCCGTCTTTTTGCAGCGTCCGCGAGCTCAGAGTGATTTTCACCAACAAGTTTCTAGCGTTCAACAACGGACGTCGGTAGAACTCCCTCCGCACTCCACGCAAAGGTCAATACCGGATGGGGAACGACCTAGGCAAACGTCGTACGCTTCAAGTGAAGTCTCGTCCCTTGGGCCTCCAACAGGCAGCCAGTCATCCGTACCCCTCCAAACCCCGTCACCACTGGAGAGCGACGGAAGACGCCCCTCTTCCGGCTTCTTCCGTGGGACGAACTCAAATTCATACACATCACAGTCAGGTGCTGGATTCGGTGCTGTAGGCTCAAGGCCAGCATCAACTTCCGGTTCCTCTCATGCAGTGATGCCACAGGACAGTGCCCGGCAAGCTTATAGAGTCACAGAGAGCCAGGTACCTCCAGCTCGACCAGGAAAACTCCCAGTGTCGTCATCGGTGGCCAAATTCCATTCAGATCTCGTCGTGGAGTCGCAGACCTCTGGCGGAGTTCATCCTCCATCGTCGAATCGCCGCCATTCTCTACCACCTAGTAAAATGGCGGGCCAAGTGACGATGCAAGAGTCTCAACCACAGCCGGAAAGGTACGAGTTGTCCGACCATAATGAAGGCCAAGTGCGGCCTCCCTTCGACTCGGTTCATTGGGAGACGAGCGGGACTAGTGCTGCTGAGGCTGCCCATGGCATTTCGAGGCCACATTCGGTACATCCTATGGGCATACAATCAGGACAGGGCTTGCCTTCACGATCCAATCCCTCATCTGTATCAAATCTACCGTACCCAACTGAGGAAAATCGTCAGACCGTGAAGTTGGCAAATCTCCCGTCACGTCCTACAGTGACTCTTCCTTCGCAACAAGCTCTTGGTCCAATGAGCCCTTCCACGCCTATAAGATCTCCCGGTCATCTACTTCACCCTATTCACGAGCACAATGAGATCGAAAATGTGATGGCCGCGGCTTCTACTACTTGCAGAGGCCAAAATCACCCAGATGTCCGAGAGTATCCTTCAGAATCGAGCTCACAATTATCCTGCGCCCCTCATCCAGCATACTCCCCAGTGTTGGCAAATCCTCTTTCACACCAGTCTGTCAATACTACAGGTCTACCTCAGTCAAATGCAATACGCCCTGAATCAACTCCGCCGATCATGCAACATCCAATAAAAGAAAGGGACAAGGGGGGCTGGCTTTCCAAGTTCAAGAAAGGAGCCTCCAACAAGCCCTCGGTTCTTCAGAAAGCGCCGCCGCCACAACAGATTATTCAAAGAGTTCAACAGTCGTTGCAAGCCGCACCTCCACCACAAGGTTTCATGCCAGGAGTGTCAGGAGATCGAATGACTCCTGGCGTATCAGCAGATCAAAGATCAGACTGGCAAGCGATGACAGTTACATCTGGGGCAGCGAATGCAGCCCCCGAGATCCAATACAGGCCACTTGTCCCGTCAAGCAAGCCAATACCTTTGGATAATCAGGCCATTGCTACAAACACTGGTGGTGTCCAGCAAGCATCAATCAGCCAGAATCCCTTGGCTCAGGGCAATACGTCCATACCTACTGGACCACTGCCTCGCCCTGCTTTCACAGCCCAGCAGCAATATGGTACCGGAGAACTGGCCCAACAACATTCAGCCAGTGTGCCGCCTGGTTGCTTGGTCTCGCATACAGGGTCACCAATGGACCAGGCGGGAGATAATTTATCAGACGCTGCTTCCGTTTCAACCATGGATGTATCTGAAGCTCAAGCACAACCGGTCATGAGACCGCAGCTGGTGACAGTCGAGAGGCATGCTGCTGTTCAGTCAATCAGGGAACAACGCGTGCCTCAAAGTGCTGGTCATATCGCACATCTGCCCCAGCCGCCCTCCGAAGGGCGCCCTCTCGATGGCAAGGATGCGTTTCGGGACAGCGAGCTGGTTGTCCCACCCTTGTTTTCGAAGTCTCAGACCAAGACGACTGTCAGCGCATTATCTGTAAATGAAGGCCCTGTTGTTCAGAATAAGTGGGCGAAGAAATCCGCCGTAGACTATTCCGGGGATGATTGGGGCGATGACCCATGGGAACAACAGTAAATACGAAGACGAACTCTAGCTATTCATGCTGAACTACACTATTCTACACTGCAATTTTTTCGCTTGAGTGAGGGACTCTAGTCGCATGCAACCCACAGGTACCAACACCAATCTGAACTTTTGTTGATTCAACCAATCAGACCGACCACTGAAATCTCCGAAGCCAAGAGGCATGGCGAAGAGAAAGTGATGTAAGCACAGCCCAACTCAAACAGGCTTGGCCATTTGGATGTGGCGGGGAGCAGCGATGAGCGGGTGCATTCGGATACGGACTAAGGGGGACTTGATAAGCCGAAATAATATTCATTTCGGGTATGTTTGGTAGGAATCTGACCAAGAAAGTGTAGCAGATGAAAAGGATGGCAGGTTGTTAAGAATCGAGGAGATGCTCTGTCACAGACGGGAAATTCTGGCTGATGCTGCGCTGGCTTTTGTTAGTCATGTACGCTGATCAGTTTCAAAGAGTCCTCAAGGCCATTGCTCAGGTGTCTGAACTGTTTTCTTTCATAGAAGACTCGCCCTTGTTTGTTGACTAGAGGACTCGCCTCTTGTCTTTGGTCATAATCAGTGACGAGCCCATGTAAGTTCGTTGCCATTGTTCTTTGGAGTGTCAGCTTTGACTTCAACTTTGCCAAATGACTTTAAACTCACTGTGATCAAGATCGAGAGAATACATAAAACGATCTGCCAGGCGGTGATTCTCACTTTTCATGGCCACAAACAACCATCATCATCAACGTGACGCAGCATCTCGTCAACAACAACACAACTTTCAAGGTTCCGTACAGGCCACAGCCCCTATTACCGCTGACACACAATAGTCACAAACTCGAAATCTAGGCAGTAGCAACCGCAACGATGTCCTCCGAGCCTTTCCAGCTCGAAAGACACATTCGCGAACTGCTGATCCAGGTCTACCACCGCCCCGAAGTGTATGATTGGAATGACGTTCAAATAGCCACGTTGAGTGCTCTCGGGGATATCACCGCCGACCTCTGTCAGCAGCAGGCGGAGAGAGAGTTGGAAGATGAACGCATGCAAATTGACCAACCAGAAGGCGCCCAGAATTCAGAGTTGGAAGAGGATTCGGATTCGGATGACTCTAGCCGACCCGAGAACGATCATAACCCCGAGGGCGGCTCGTCTACTACCTCTGGCTCCACCTCCTCACGAGAGTCTAAAACAAGCTCGGGTTCCGAGCCCAGTTACAGGCCTCGCAACGGTCAAGGAGGTAAGAAGGCCAGACCCCCTGCCGGCGGAAAGGTGCTGAATGGCCGTGTCCTGAGCCTCGAGGAACGTCGTGTGTGGCGATGCGCATTAGGATGCAACAAGGGATATACGACAAAGGGTCGCCTTACCACGGTAAGTGGTTTTCCGTAGCTCCTGGATGTCCAGTCATTTTGAAGGAACGGTAGCTAACCGCGTTTATAGCATTACAGAGACGAGCATGTCGGATGGAGGGACATGGGGCTGCCTCCCGGCCAATCCCTTTATCCTCCCGGTCTGAAATAAAGAAATTAGCTGGTGGGGTTTCGTTCTGGGTAGGAGAGGTTTGTTAGTGGCTTTGCCGGTAAGAGCCCACAAGGGTTTGTCTAGGCGTTTTCTGACTTTGGCGTTCAAATCCCGGATCTCTCATGTCATTATTTGAGGTTAGGAAAAAGGCTGGTTCTCTTAAGTCCATGTCCTCTGTGAGTCAATGTTGGGTCAAAGGTATTCGAATAGTTGGTATATCCAGAAAGTTTTGCGAGCATTTTTTTTTTAACCAGAAGTTTAATCTTCTCTCGCGTGATCAAAAGATTAATGAAAATTCCGTTTGCTACGATTTGATGCTCTTCTCTTGAACTTTCCCTGCATTATAGTAGGTGCCAATATGTGTCAGCAAGGGGTTGACCACAATACTCGGGTGAGTGCGCAACAGTCCCTCCGATCGCTGCTTCTAGAGACATTATAACTCTAGCCGACGCCTTTGACCAGAACCAGTGTGACGAGGTGATGGTGGACCGTTCAAGAGTCCTAGAGCCACAGAGTATATCAAGGGTGACATAGGCGTCTATTCGTCGATGCCATCCTACCGTCCCGTTGAAACAAACCGTCAAAGTGGGATATCCCGCTAGCTTGCCTGATGACAGGACCACCGATTCATCCTAGACTCGGGATCTAATGGCCTTGGCCCACCAAGAAATGACATGTTGGCAACTTGGCATTCGGCAGTCGAGGTTGATGTCGGTCTTCTTCCGGCACCATTTCTTCTGGGTACCATGAGCAACTGGTCCGTTGAACCCTTCCAAACCTTCCAGTCTGATGAATGGTACCAAGGCTGGTGAGAAATCTTGCAGCTCTGTCCCTCTCAATAACGAGTTTGTCAGGCCAAGCGAAAAAATTGACTATTAATGGCACAGTCTTCTTTGCCTAATGCTCGGCTAACTTCGTGGTAGAGGCTACAGCGCAATAATGGACTTTGAAGTTGTAGCGATTGCCTGCATGGCTGTCTATGTGGTCGGCTGCGTGATGGCGAACAAAAATCGAGACGCAAAGGTGGTCACGCATGTGCGTGTTTCTGCAGAAGACCAGCCCGGAAACCTGACATCCTATGTGAGAATGGGATGCAGATACGTCTACTGAGTTGTCTGTAGGGATTGAGAAGGGGTTCGTCGTTGGCCCATCCCAAGCTCGTCTCGTGGCTCGAGAATTAGCCGTCAAATTTGAGACATGTTATAGCAAGCGTACTAATAAACGAGAAAACACTACTTTGAATAGAACCTTGGACACTAATCTCTTCATTCAAGTTCTTCTGCTTTCGTGCGATTCTACGTGTACCACGTGGGTTCGGGAATCTCGCCCAGCAGTTGATACCTCCCAAGCTCACGGTTCTTGTAAGCCACTGGATCATGCAGGCTGTGTGTTCTGATATCCCTCCAAAACCTGTCGAGGCCGACCTTGGTTCCGGTAGCCTTGGCGCCAGTCACCTCAAAGATACCAGAGGTTACCCGCAGTCCCGTATCAGTCGCCGTAATCTTGACGCTGGCAACCCACTCCGCTGCCTCTCCTCGAGCCTTTGCAGTGACCTTTGCCCTGGTGGCTGGATCTCCCGAGTACTTGTACAATGCGTCAATCTCGAGACCTGCCTTGTCGGCGAGTGCGTCGGCTGCACGAAGATGAGCTAGGAAGTTGCCGTACGTGGACAAGATGTAAAACTCATCCTCGGCTTTTTCCTTGTCCTACAACCCAGTATTAGCAGTCTAGTCAAACAGAACAAGTAGTCTTGTTGCAGCACTTACATCGCCACCGAAGGGCCAAGCGCGGGTGTTCTTCCTTGTGTAGGCCGACGCAAAGTCCAGTGCACCCCAGGCAATGCCGATGTAGAAGTTGCTGAAAACAAGTTGAATCCTGTTTTACAATGTAAGCTTGAAGCCTGTAGTTTTTACAATGTGTATGGTTATCCTACGTAGGGAGAAGCAGACTGGCAAAAGGAATCTTGAGGATGGAGGGGTCCGGCTTCTTCTCCGTCACATTCCATCCTAGTGCATCGGACCAGGGCGCAGTAACGTTCTCAATCTTGACGCTTCCCGACTCGCTCAAACGCAGGCCAACGTTATCCCAGTTGTGAGAAAAGATGATGCCCGGTTGATTAGTCTTCACCAAGGCATACAAGTGGTCTTCGGTGCCTTCAAGAACACCCTCGAGGACAGTCAAGTCGGAGATGACTCCGCCGGTGTTGAAGTTCTTGAAGCCGTTGAATACAACATTATCACCGTCTGACGTGATCTTGTGATCGCTGTCGCGGGGATTCACCGCACCACCGACGAAGTAGTTGTTGGAGATGATGAGATCCTGAGTCCGGTCTGCTTGCTCGGAGCTGCCGATGACATTGGCTGTCGTTGACCAGAGCAAGTGATACCCGAGAAGCATACCAATTGATCTGAGCCAGTCAATTATAACAATTCTCATTTTGTCACTTGGGTCGAACTCACCCATCTCCCTTGGCAACCTCGCGAATCACCTTGTAGCCGACGCTCCACGGCTGTTCACCGCCGCCATATTTCTTCCATCCCAGGACCTTGAGGAGGCCCGAATGCTTCAGCAGCGCAATTTCAGCTCGAGGTGACTTGTTCTCCCTCTCACGTTGCGCAGCGTCCACGGCTAGCACACTTGCAACGTCTCGAGCTCTCTGAAGCCATGCGGCTTCGTCTGTTGGAAGTGCTGACCACTTCTGCTGGTACTCGTCGTAGACTTTGGGGTCCGTTGCGGGAACCGTATGGGCGTTGCTGCTCATTTTGTACGAGTTTTGAATCAAGGCTATACAGTGAGTACTCCTCGAGAACTTGCTTCCTCTGTGATGAAAATTACTAAAAGATCTCAAATGGAAAAGGTTCCAAAATCAGGTTGTTTGAAGGACAAAGCTGCGATCACCACAACGTAATGAAGACCCCAAATTGGAACTCTTTTCCAGTTGCTCCGCGGTGCCAGAATGCGCAAACTAATGGCTAAATACGCCCAACATCACCCTGCCGTACCGCCTCAGTAATCGAACGGCTCGCCAATACGCGCATGTCGGACCACCTTCAGCAGTGACGCGACGGTCCACAGCTATGTTGCGATATGTCGCAATCGCAACCACTGGGAATACGCGGATGCAGGTAACTTTACCCCTCCGAATCTGGCCCCCAACCCCATGCCGATAGATAACGCGGCATGCACGGACAGAGTCACATTACAAGCTCGACTGAAGATATCCATGTGCACTCTTCTCCATAGATACTTTTCGTGATTGTGCAGATATTCTGTTTGATGTTGAAAGTATCAGCATGACGGCAGCACCTCTGGATGAGTTATATGAGCCTATGAGGAGGCCTGGAGGGGTAACACGAGGATGGCACCATACACGCTATTCTTCAGCAATCGAGGCATACCTTCACACCCCACCATTCAAGGTTCATTTTATAAGTGCTTCATTCAATTGAGTTTCGGAAACTATGAACTCCGCCCACCTATGGGAATCGCTAGTGACACGAATCCAAATGGCCGTAGAACACGGGGGGGCAAAAAGTCTGGTGTATTCCCACTCTGCCTACTCTTTTCGCCCTTTCAAGTCGTTGGCTCCGAACGAAGTCTGATACTTTGACATTTGGGAATAAGACGGAAAGTACCTACTTCATGGAGATTCAGGAATTTTACGATTATCAGCAAGTTCGCATGTTATCTTGCTACTAATTATACATATTTTGCGATCTTCCACAGTCCAGTCGCAACGACTCCCCTTCTGACCCTGCCTTCAATGTAGTCATGCTGAATACACCTGACAATTCCATATTCCGATGTATATAAAACGCATAATTTCTCTACAATAATGCTACTCGGTCTTCTTGCGGGTCTTGGGGAAATACTGGGATGTATCTCCCAACGGCAACTCTATCAGAGAATCCTTCAGCAAGAGATGGAAAGTCAAGTACCTGAGCTATGTTAGCCAAGTTCAGCCATTGTTGAGGCCTTTGAAATACTCGCCATCCAACCAGTCCAGCAAGAAAGGCGAAAACGCCGCCACTCTTCTTCAACCCAATCGAGGCAGTGTGATGACCATCCGCAGCGGCAAAGTAGCTAGCAGCAACCAGTACAAAGCACAGCTCGACGAAGATAAAGATGAGGATATAAACAACGTTTGTCGGGATGGTGGCGACTAGGTAGGCTAAGACGAAAACGCTCCAAACTGATTGAAACCCATCGCATTAGTCTTCATCAGCTTACACAACAACCAACGATATAACTTACTGATCATGAAGAATCCCAGAGCATTGTTCAACTGCCGAGTATCATTACCGTACGCTGCCGCAACCCCAAAGGACGGAGTCAAGATGGCACCGTAACCTGCGTAGAAGAGGCCTATGCATTTGATGTTAGTCATGGCAGATGGCTTCAGCCATTCCATGGCAGCACGCTTACCAAAAGCACTGAAGACGCTGTATCCAAAGCCATTTCCGCCAGTAAGCTCCCACTGCGCAGAGATCACTAGGCCGAAGGCAGCCAGGAAGAAGAAGTTTGCGATATAGACGTTGGTTGTGGTCACTCCCCGCCACTCCATCAAGCTGAGGGAAAGCGTTGTCAATGTTGTCGCGAAGGCTCCGATAGGGAGCGAGGTCTACAGACATTTTGATCAGTAATCGTATACGAATTAAGACAGTTTCGTCGCGGATGATTAGAGAATCATGATACTCACTGCCGCTGTAGGAAGGGGTCTTGGTGCAGTAAATCGAGGACCACGAGTCTGAACCGTCTCAAACCTCTCAAACGTCGGCCCCGGCTTCATAGACTCTATCCCATTCTCGCTGACCCCGTTTGGGGCGGAAGAGGAGATTGACATTGTGATTCAAATATACGATTCGATGGGAAAATGAAAATCTGGATAAGAGAGACTAATGACAGCGCAAGAGCTGGAATACAGGGCTACAACGCAAAACTGCAACAGTATATCTTTCTCTCGGATCCTTCAGCAGATAAACAAAAGAGAACTTGGCCGCCAACCCGATGACACGGCCCCGGAGTCTCGACTAGCTTTCCGATATTTGCTCCATCCTTGTCCATCTCAACGAGAACTCGGAGCTCAGAGTCGTCTCAATCAATAGATCCAGATTAAAGTTCGCAGATCTGGGTGCAATCCCACATCGCGCCATATTGGGGTGGATGGAGTTATGAGAACGTGGGGAAACCCCCGGTCAACTGGCATCTGATGATCTCGTCATTGGGTTAATAATGGTGCAATTGCCTCACATGGAAAGTTCGGTTGAGCGACTTAGCACACAACCCTTCCCCTCAGCACCGCTTGGTTCATCAAGTGCCGTGATTGGCCCCGACTGCATCAATCTGAATTTCGGTATGCGTCGTGATGTGGTATTTTGAAATCATGTCAGAGCTAGGCATAGCTTCTTTGATGTTGTCAAATCAACAGAACCTTCTCCGCGGCGCCGATCGCGAAATATCGCGCAGGACGCGACAGCAAGCAAGGAGCTATATCCTAGATGATGCAAGTTCATGGTTTAATATACAACCTATTTCATTTGCTCTCCTGCCAATGATGTCATGTTACCACCCTTGATAGCAGCCATCAAGAAGCTCTCCTTTTCCTCTCATCCATCTTTGTCGCCTCCTTGATCATTATTAACGCTGGGCTCCAACTGCGCCATTATAGGTCTGAAACGCATGCCTTCACACATCTCTTTTCGAAATTGAGACAGACTATTCAGACCAACTAACCATCCTGCGATTCACATTCAGCCTCAGTGATAATGACTGCGCAACCACACCCCCTTAACACCGACCCGGAGAGGTTGCTTTTCGCGTACGTATCCCTTTCTCAAATCGTTCGGAGAAATGACTGATTTCATAGTTACTGGGTACCAAACGTGTCAGGCGGCCTAATCATCAGCAAGATCCCCCAGAGGACAAACTGGGATTTGGCTAGCAACGTCAAGTATGCCAAGGCGGCGGAGCAAGCTGGTATCGAATACGGCCTGACACAAATCCGCTTCACATCCGGATACGGTGCCGCAAATCAACATGAGTCGGTTTCCTTCTCGCAAGCAATTCTCCAAGCAACAGATACAGTCAAGATCATTGCTGCCATCCTTCCTGGACCCTGGAACCCCACGACGGTGGCGAAGCAGATCGCCAGCATCGACCACTACAGCAATGGTCGCATCGCCGTGAACATCGTAAGCGGCTGGTTCAAGGGCGAGTTCACGGCCATCGGCGAGTGGTGGCTGGAGCACGCCGAGCGATACCGCCGTAGCAACGAGTTCATCCGCTGTCTCAAGGGCATCTGGACCGCGCCCGAAGATACGGGCTTCACCTTTGGCGGCGACTTTTACCGCTACAGAAACTACGTGCTCAACCCCAAGCCGCTCCAGAAGCCCCATCCCGAGATTTTCCAGGGCGGCAACAGCGACGATGCCAGGAACAACGGCGCCGAGGTCAGCGACTGGTACTTCATGAACGGCAATGACCTCGACGGTTTCCGCAACCAGATTGCAGACGTCAAGGCCCGCGCGGCAAAGGTCGGCCGCGAAGACCAAGTGCGCTTCGCAGTCAACGGCTTCGTCATTGTCCGCGAGACGGAGGAGGAGGCCGTTCGCGTGTTGCAGGAGATCCAGGGCAAGGCGGACAAGGAGGCCGTCGAAGCGTTCCGGGCCTCGGTGCAACAGGCCGGCGCCAGCACATCCAACAAGACGGGCATGTGGGCCGACAGCAAGTTTGATGACTTGGTGCAGTACAACGACGGCTTCAAGACCAAGCTGATCGGGACCAAGGAGCAGGTCGCTGAGCGGCTTGTCTTGTTGAAGAGTTTGGGCGTGAACCTGGTGCTAACGGCCTTTTTGCACTATGATGAGGAGATTGAGCAGTTTGGACGGGAGGTGCTTCCTCTGGTCAGGCAGTATGAGAAAGAGGGCCGTGGCAAGAATGCAGACTTTGAGATTGTGAGGACTGGAGACGTGTACCGTAAGAAGTAGCGCCAATATACCAACATGAAATGGATGCGTTGCATTCGTGACAAACAAATGATGTGGCCTCAAATTCCACCTGTATAATGCAATCTTGGTAGGGAAACATGTTGATCGAGGATTCGTCCCATTGCCTAGCTACAAAAGGTTGACGAAATGAAATCTTCCAGACTGCATTCATACACTAAGACCACATCAGACTTTCAAGGTATCTCTGACGGCATTGTACCCCTCGAAGACATCCTTAGCTCTTTCAGGACTTCTGACCTTGAACTGCATGGGGAATGGCAAAGGCTCTAGAATCACGTTGGAATTCGTGGCCTGCGTGTCAAATGTCACATCCTCGCCGGTGGCGGGGCATTTCTTGAGGCTCATGTCGAAAGCCCAGCATACGCTTGCTCCGGCGACAAACATCTCGTCGTCTACCAGGTTCTGACCCATACAAGTCCGTCGACCCCAGCCAAACGTATGCATGCCCATTCCCTCGCGGAAGTTCGGGTACCGGCTGAGCGGCTCCTGATACGTGGGGAAGCTGGGATCCAAGTAGCGATCCGGGCGGTAGTGTTCTGGGTCAGGGTACTTTTCTGGGACACGGTTGATATTCCTGAAGTCGTCAGCGAAAGCTTGGTAAAAGATCGGCGTGGGGGACTGTACCATTCGCAGGCAAGGATGATGGTGCCTTTTTCAATCTTCACCCCCTGGAACTCGGAATCCTGCTCGCATTGATGGGGAACCCCTAATCATTCGTTGTCAGTATTCAGATCCGAAATCCAATTTGTCGCCCCTGCACAGGAGTACCTACCGAGAGGTACGCCGGATCTCCACCGAAGGGTTTCTTTCAAGCAAGCTCTGACGGTTGGGAGTTCGGCAAAGTCATCACGGTTCGGCATTCTGTCACCACAGACCCGGTCAATCTCCTCTTGGCACTTCTTCAACCACACGGGATGAAGCGCCATGCACATCAAGAAGAACTGCATGGGCCCAGAGATGGTGACCACACCAACAAGGCACTGGAAGCCAAGCATGCAGGCCGCAAAGTCTTCGTCCTTTTCGTCCTGCTTGAGGGTCTCGTTTCCACTCTTCTGCAGCTGGTCAAAGTACCGGTAGGTCCACGTGTCCGACGGCAAGTCACCTCTGAGGTATCTTGCCTTGGCCAGCCGGAACGTCTTCAACCACCAAGCGCGCTGATTCTTCTCTCGATTGACTTCATATTTGCGCCAAGGATTGTAACGGACGAGATCTGCAATGTGCCACAATGGTGTCACGGTGTTGACGATGGGACCAGAGATGGACATCCTTGTCAGTGTTTCAATAGCACTGTCGCCGTATGCTCGGCCTTGTGTTGAATCATCCCAAGCTAGGCGGCTGATGATGCGGCCTGTCAGCTCGCGGGTGTTTCCGTGGAACTTCTCTGGGTCAAGAATGAGGGTCACCAGCCAGCGCTTAACCTCGTTCTCGATGTGTCCATAGAAGTGGTGTTGATGAGCAGCCGCCATAGCCGCATGAACCCATTTTCTTTGGTACTTCCAAGTGTCTGTGAAACCAAATGAGCTTCAGCGTTTATCATCCATCAGGCTTGATTCTTCACTCACCGTGGCGGTCCATCAATGCAGAGTATGCCGGGCCCAATTTGTGGTCAATAAGCGCCCTGATCTGGGGTCTTCCAGCAAACTTGTTGCCATCTTTGATGAGAAGATCTTGAGCCATGCCCTCGTCAGAAATAATCACAAACTTCTGACCAAGCATGCTGGTTTGGTATATTGGCCCAAACTCGTCCGCCCATTCTTTGAGCTTGAGCCACATGGCAAACCTGGGCAAATCATGGACACGGCCAATGATGGGATATTGCTTGGGACCAAGGAACTTTGCAAGAGTTTTGGATGTCTTGCCACCCGTGAAGGCTTTTGTGGACCATCCTGTAAAACGCCGGAATGAAGAGAAGAGAAAGCCAGGCACCACCAGGATGCCAAGGTAAAGTAGGATCAGGGCAAAGCTCTCCATAATGAGGCTCTATGTGCTAGCCAAGGGATAGGAAGGTGGCAATGGGTGTTCTAGAGAGCCAGGGAAAGAAAGTGTGGACAGCGAAAGGGTGGTATTGCAGATAGATATACTATCCGAGAACCAGTTGATCACCGCGACTGCAGGTAGGGCTGGCATACTCCCGAGAGCTTTAAGGCGGTTCGAGACCGTCCAAAGTCTCTTCTCGTGAACGAAGAAGGGGACAGGTTGTTTTCGGGATCCCCAGCTGAAGTGCGGGCAGACAATAAATGGGAGTGTTTCTGCTGTTCATCAAGCCGGAGACCGCATCTTCGCGATTGTTACACGACACAATGTGTACATTAGGTCTACTCGGAACACCTTGGACGGACAGCGAAATCTGCTGGTTGTCTGCTTTTGGCCCATCATGACACAAAGCTGGACGCGTGAAGTCCGAAGCAGAATGAGCCACGGGCCCATAGGATGAAGATCCCTCGCCGGTGTGCTTCCTCCCGCCCATCGAGGATACTGCCAAATGCTGTCTTCGCTTGAGAACTTCGCCAAGTTCGTCACTGGCTTGTCCGATCTGGCAAATAGACGCCGTGAAAGGCACATCGGACATTCCTGTGTGAGCGAAAATGGCAGCCTATTAACGTGCACATGGTCATCCCTAAGGTGAATCGTTGGGTGTGAATATGTCTCAAGACCCCGTTGACAGGCGGATTCCGATGAGAGACCTGCAGGATTTCCAAGCAGGGATAAAGTAGATGCCTGCACTGCCTGCCTTGCCACAGCCGTTCTCACCTAGCCTCCTTGACACCATGCAGAGGTGCGTCAAAGGTCTGGCCAACTATTCCATCACCACATTGTTTCTCTGTGATCAATTTCGGTATCTATATTTTGATAACTAGAACCACTTGATTAGAGCATGATATTGATTCCATCGAATCAACTTGTACCAGATTAGTCCGCGCGCGGGGGGGAACGAGCCATCTGGAGCGCGGGTATGCATCATAAGGGCTTATTATGTGCACCACATTCCGATGTGATGTGCCTATTGTCTCATTCCAGTGAGGAATTTAAGACGAACCTGCACCGTTGACGCAGTGAGATGCGAGATTGGCCATTGGTGTTCTTAAACAGACGGGCACTCTCAAAGCCCTGCTGACATGCAGCCATAGCGTCCCTTTGCCCGCGGGGCAACGATTACCGTAAGCTACGTCTGAACAGGTGGGGGTCACTTTTTCCATATTGCCCATTGGGCAGTGCGGAAAATAGTCCGAATACGTCAGATGCCAGCTCGCGTGCCAGTCGTTAAGCATATCGGATGACATCGAATCCTACGAGATCGCGAGATGGGACGAACAGACTAGCTTCGGAAGCCTACCCGCGTGGGCGCGCATCAGGCAGCGGCTCATAGTTGGTTAGGTACTTTACCAAGACGAGGCAGAAGGAGGCGGCTGCAAGGGGGCCATACACCCCCATCAGCCAGCCTAGGTTGGTTGGGTCGAGGTCATTGGAATGGCCGGGCCCGGACTGGAAACTGGGGAAGTCCGGAGAAGTGGAACCTCAACGTTCGTGGGCGAGACTTTGACAGCGGGATTGCACCATTGGTTGGTTCATGGGCCTGTCTCTATCCTCGATTATAGACGATGTCTCAAAGCCACTCTCAACTTCGTACGAGAAGTCTCAATTCTCGCGATCCTTGCTTTTGCATTGGGCATTCCCCGAGACGGCTAGCCACTGGAGTTGATCTCCGCCATCATGTCTTGTCGGTGTTGCCTAGGCTCGTAAGTACTTTTCTGGAATGAATTGAAATAATTACAGCACGAGGCTGGGCTTTTCGGTACTAGTTCTGTGGAGTAGCACTATGTCTGTTAGACGTGATTTGGGTCATTCCTGAGATGCCATGTATGTCTTGATATCAAACAGGGCTTAGCCACGTGAGAACCTGAACCGCATTCGACTCGTGTTCAATCTGTCCACCGTCTGTGACAGGAGGCTTGCATGTAGGAACCACCACTGCGCTACAAAGAGAACGGTCACAGTCTCTAGTCGGTCGGCTTAGGTTTAACCCTCCAAGTCCAAATTCACTGCCTGATGTCTCCCTCCACGGACCTTACCTGCACATCGAAGCCGGCCTGGGTCACACAGAGGTCAGCCTCATGGCGCTTCATGACATGCAGATAGAATGCCTAGCAAGGATATGGCGACTCACAAAGTCTACGAATCATATCCCTCTTGAGTATCTCAAGATGACAAGCAGGGACCATGTACCAGGGGTATCTTTGTCAAGGAAGCAAGCCATGCAATGGACTCATGTAGTCTTGCGTCGGCAGTGGGCGAAATCCCTTTCGACTCTTTCCTCGCTGTGACACAAGACACACATGGATTGAATTTTCTCCAACTAAACGGGCGAGTGTGTTTGCCGAAACATGCTTCCGAAGGCGTTCAGAAGTGGAAGAAATCTTGAGGATCCAAGAGCCGGCCATTCGCCACCAGCCTTTGCAGTCTGATTCCACCGGTATTTTTCGGCTATGATTCCAGCTCTCTCGGAACCGTCGGGCCAGAAACAGCCAGCCACACATGTGCCTTGTCTCTCGCCTAATTATCTCTGCGATGTGAAGTGGCCGGTCCATTTGACAGCAAATTTCCACGTCATACCTTAGGTAGTACAGAGAACGAGAGGGGTTGATACCTCCAATATGCATCCAGTCAGACTGAGAGACTTCAGCGAGTACCTTACGAAAGGAGACTCAATCTCCAATAAATTATGGATAAAATGCTTGACTTTGAGCGGCATGCACATAAACCTTTCGAGTCTACTCCCCCAAGGCTCTACATGTGGGTGCAAACCCTTGACGGAACTAGGAACTCGACAATTTGGAGTAGAGCTCGAAGCAACCTGAAACAAAGACCACATTCCGTATAATTCCATATGTAAACACTTGCCATACTTACCATGCCCGTCTCTATTTCCTCGGCAGGGCATGCATAGTTGCTGCTCTATAGTACTCGAACTTACAGGGAGCTAGGCTACTCCCAAACCCCCGCCCCGTTACTTGACGGTAGTCAAGAAAGGCTCGATTTGACCGGTACTAAGAATGTGTCTTCTTCTCCCAGCTACTCATAGTCAGAAACAGTGTGTTACCAAGCACTTTACATGAAACTTACAGGTCGAGGAACAACTTCCAGAGGATAGAGAACAATACGCCCTGAAGGCCGTTGGCCAAGATGCGAGTCTTGAGGCCACGACCGAGGAAGCCGAGGACGCCCTCTCTCCGTATAACAATTTTAGCCGCCTGGGCTGCATATTTTGAAAAGAGTTGGTCAGCAACACAGGGATTTGGAGACGGGTTAAGGTAGTTCATCGAGGGAAGGGTTGACTGACAATACGAAATCTGCGTCTCGTTGACTTGTCTGTAGGTTTTCACCACTCTCAACGAGTTGGACACAGAGTCAGAAATAACGGAAGCGCTAAAGCCGATGAAGGCAAGACGCAGAAGCCACACAAAGATGTCGCTCTTATCGGGTTCGGGGATATTGGCGGAAAGATAGTTGTACTGTCGATAATCGTCAGCCTTAACAACTTCCATCTGTCACATGAGGAGTTCTTGAACTTACGGTTCCAAACCAAGGGTAATGGCCGACGAATGTGGCGGCGGCAGTCGCAAAGGCTCCCCACCACAAGCTTCCGATTCCGTTTGTCTTGACGCGCTGCCTCAGTATGGCGGTACCTTTGGCACCTTGGGCCTGCAGGGTGGTCTTGAGAGTGTCGATGGGCGTCAAGATCATGCGGAAGGCAGCAGCGCTTCAGAGTCGTGTTAGATGAGTACGATGGCTCCTTACTTTGTCAGAGGAGGTTGGGGGAGAACAATACTCACCAAAGAGATGCGAATACGGTCTTGATTAGGGTAGGTAGCTGGTTCAAGAATGAGTTCGACTCAAGGAGGGCAAGGATACCTGCGTTAGCGGCAGTGTCACCGAAGCGGGAGACCGGCCCTATTGATCGGTGTGTGAGCACAATTCGCACTTCTCATGAGGGGAGCTGCATGCGCCACATACCCTGAATAAGTGCGGCTCCGATGCCCTGGTAGTATCTTCGCAACCCTCCGTCTTCGTAAAGAGTGCGTGTTGCCTCCCTAAAGCCAGAACCGAAGCGATACTGGTAGTTCATGATGGTTCTGATGGGCTTATCGGTTTCGATAATTAGTATCGTTCATAGCACTATGGCGGTAAAAGCTTGACTTGAAGAGGGAGCAAACGTCCTCGCATACGTACCATGAGTGTCAAAACTTGCAAGACCATCGCCGCAGCGCCACTCAAGCCACCGCCGAGGGCTCTCATGAGAGCTGCTTTGAGATCGAACTAACAGGTCACGGGCAATCAGTCAATGAGTTGCTCAGCGCACCATCCGCGCGACTCACGTTGGTGTCCTTGGCATCAATCCAGCCTTTGATAAAGACAACAAGGACGAAGATAGCGAGAGCAGCCCAGAACGATCTCCATAACCACCAGCTGGTCGTCCGCCTTTTCTTCTCCTCTCCATCGTGAGACGTGATAAGAGGGACCTGCTCGGGGTCCTGGTTCCCCTCGTTGACTTCGTTATCGTCGCCCCGATGCTGCGCCGGCTGCTGGCTCGATTCGGCCACGGCGGATGTCCCCAGGAGCGGGGTCCGCTCGTCCGACAGCTGCGGCTGGCTTTCCAAGTCTTTCTGTGCTGCCATGGTTTCAATGCAAAGGTGGTGACACTCCCGGGTGGGTTGGTTGTCTCTGTGACTGTACCGTCAACATTGATCAAGTCAAGTCGCGGCTCTCGGGCTCTTACTAATTGACCAGCGGTTTCGCTATCGCGTGTATGCGGGGGTTTATCGCGTGCTTTGAAATCCGATACTGCTGACGCCACACCTTATTTCCAGCCA
Organism: Colletotrichum orchidophilum; assembly: GCF_001831195.1. Taxonomy (NCBI): domain Eukaryota; kingdom Fungi; phylum Ascomycota; class Sordariomycetes; order Glomerellales; family Glomerellaceae; genus Colletotrichum; species Colletotrichum orchidophilum. Next base: position 257,124 of record NW_019172973.1, on the reverse strand, counting down.
CACAGGCTCATCACAGGGGTCAAGTTGGGATGAATTCGAGAGTCTTGACATCATCATTCTTACGCGTAGAAATTCTGATGGACACCGAGCAGCTTCTCAACTCTTAAAAAAAAAAAAAGTAAAAAAAAAAAACCATAGATAAGTTTAAAATAAGATCTAGAAACCCATTAGGACGCGCAGACGCTCAACAGACTGTCTAGTCACAGACAGACTCAAAGCTCCGGTCGACTCCAAGTACGCTTTCTCCGAGCTCAACCAAATTTTCTGAGCAGGGTGACAAGATCAGTAACTCGCAATCGCCCAATCAATCAGTGTTGGTAAACGCAGATTCCTAAATACACCTCGTTCGAGAATGAAAAGTCTAGGCCGTTTCGGCTTCCTGGTTTGATCATCCCTAGAGAGGCCCTTGTTTCATCGCCACCTCATCACAGGTACTTTGTGCGGAGGCTTCAGGTTCCAACTTAAAATGTGCTATTTCAATGATGCCAAGTCTGCATCGTGATTGGAAACTTGGTTACCAAAAGTTGGGCAATCTGTTATCCGAAAATAGTGGCATTTATTGCTCATATTGACGTGGCCGTTTTTCCTCAATTGGTTTCTGCTGATTACAGAATGCGCTCATCATTTCTATGTACCATCCGGATCAATATCGTGGCGCACATTACTTCCAAGGCCCAATATATCTAAACTTCTCTCCTATGACTTGAACAGGAAAAGGATGCTTGGATCATCGCCGCCGGTTACAGTGATCGCAGCGAAATTATTACTAAGATCCTTAGATAATTGTGCAGCCACTTTTCCATAAGAGCTATCCTTCAGCTTGCTCCAAGCCTTTTCCTCACCCACTTCGTTAGTCGTGGTGAAACCTCCGCCATCTCCGTTGAGCTCGGTGCGTGCGTCGCTGATCGCGGTTTCCGTGTCTAGGTCGACGACCTCCCAGAACTCGATGGACTTGATCTCCGTGATGCTCACACCTGTCGCCTTCCACAGCTCCAGCATGATTGAGCTGAGACTCGAGCCGGTTGGCGCTTGGTTTGGCCGTGCCCCTTTGGCGACGATTTTGAAATCTAGAGGATCGCACCAAATCTTGACAATAGGTTGTTCGCCGTTGGTATATCCATCATTGTAGATCACCTTCCACTTATCTTCATCCTCCGTTGAGTAGCCTGAATTACCCGATGAAGCCGAGCCGCCAGTTGTGGCGCCCCCATTCGCCGCGAATGTCAACGCATAGCTCTTAGACTCATCCGCAGTCGCAGCATTGTGGAACGCTTGGCGCATGTCTGCCTTCTTTGACGGCTTCTTAAGAGGCTTGCGCAGCTGCTCGCGCGTACCATCGATGGTAAAGTTCTTTGGCGGCAGACTTCGACCCTCGGTAGGTGTGCCGGTCTCGGTTATTTTGCCCCTGTACCAGTATACCGCACTGTGGTTGCCGAGTCCCAGAGGAATCAAGGAGTTTCTGTCGATTATGAGGCCGGCTTCTTCTTCCGACTCTCGCAGCACACAGTCTGCGAGAGAATGATCCTTGTCCGAATCGTACCCGCCGCGAGGGAGAATGTAGCCGATCTCTTTGAAGGATTTGGAGACTGGAATCATCCAAATTTCGCCGTTGTTGTCATAAGGGACGACGCCGCATCGGATACGGTAACCCGAGGGCACTAGGAACACTGAAGGAAGTGTTAGTTTTGATGTCCGGTCTTAATCTCGCAGGAAGCTGGGAACTAACCAGAGCCGGCTTTGTCGCCATCTCCTTCTTTATAATTAGCGGGTAGTCGCCAAGGATCGACCGTTCCGAAATTCTTCCAAACATCATCCTCTTCATCTCCGTCGCGAAGGTCATCATCTGGGTGAGGGTCAACTTCTGGGCCAGGGTCAACTTCTGGGCCAGTGTCAACTTCTGGGCCAGAGTCATTTACTGGCCCAAGGCCATCTTCTGCGCCAAGGTCACCGGTTTGGGCCTTTACGGCACTTAGGCCAAAAGCGCTCAAAAGGACGAGCCTTTGGATGTTGAGCATGGAGAACCGCATGTTGACTTAGGCTGAGACTTGAGAGCAGTTGATGTGAGTCTTACTCTCTGGACGTAGGCCATGATGATTCGGGGATTCGAGACCATTCGTACTTATATAAATTTCTCGAATCAGATTCGTGCATCCTTTCAGACAGCCTTGGCCCTCAGTAGCTGATGATCAGAGAGAGAATGAGCATGGGGCCACTTCGACATAACTTTCTTTGAGTGTCTGTACGGACACTTGATTCGTTTTACGTCACTATATCTAGCTTTGCAGGGGAATACAACTCAGCCTTCTCCCTTAGGCTATCTATAAACACATTACTTCCGCAAACACACATGAGTTCTCGCAGTCAATCAAAATCCCAGGCGGGGGATTCAATTGAAATTGCCGATGGGGCTCCAAAACAAAGGTAGCATGTATGTTTTACACGCGTAGTTCTTTGGTCGCCACACTTTGTTTCCCCCTGCCACGGCCGCCGTTCGTGCTCCTCGCTGGCAGTGGATTCGCGCTTTTAATAGTATTAGTGCATTAGACTCTTCTCGGTTCGGATATAGCCGCCATTATAGTTTTCAGCGATTAATTCTACTACACCCCACTCTTGATGCGGCTCCCCCGGCTGACAAAGAGCCGCCGAACCTTTACTCTAACGGTGCGCTCTTCCCTCTCTCTTACCCTTAATCACTGAAGGCCAAAATAGAGTTTGTCCAGTTTCCGATATGCCGAGAGTAGGTGAATCAGGTATGCTCGGTGAGGCCGTGCCCCTTGTCTTGAAAATGCTCTCAACTGCCCCTTCAGCTCAGCACCATCGTCTCGCCTTGAGTCAACAATTCTGGCTCAATACGTCCGTATTCGCTTTGAAGTCGGCCAAGTATTCTACGTGACCAGCGCATGAGGACTATCGAAACAATTGTCCCAGCTGTTTCCAGACGAGATGTAGAATCTCTCCAGTACCTCCTTAGCTGCGACTGGAAGATATGTGCCCATCTGCTGGCTGTCTTCTTTCATGCGCTCCAAGATAAAGCCTCGCATTGACTTACTACCGCTCTTCGCTTCGAACCCGGCCACAATCATGGGCCACGTTGTGCAGATCTTCAGTGCCGGAGAGGCGACGGAAGCCTTGAGAAAAGAGAACAGTCTGTCACGGTGGGTATCCTTGGCAGTCATCCAATCTTTTGATAAGGGAATGACGCCCGTACTTTGTAACGACGATATACCAAACAGTACTACAGCAGACTGATAGGTCTTCGCCATCAAGAGATGTCCATCTGCGAGAGGTTCCACTCTACTAGACCAGACTTCAGGTGAAAAGTCTAGGATTTTATCCAGAAGGCGCTCCGCTTCAATCCTGATGGAGGTGAGAGATTTTCCAGGCTGATTGCATGTTGCCTGGAAGCGAAGGCGATTGATATGGATTATGTCGATGAGTAAGTCAACAGGGCATGGCAGTTGAGGGTAGTATCCAATCGAGAACACGTCCCTTATCACATTCCGCATCTTGAAGTTGGCGACTGGAGACACTTGATCGTGGGCTGGGCTGGTCGTGTTGGCGAGATTTTCGACACTAAGGGGAATAGTTAACAAAAAGGTGACGGAGTACAACGCCAAAGTACGGCCAAGAGGTTACTGTAGGGAACAGGCCGCATTGTGGCTCAAACAAGACTGGATGTTTGGCGGACTGAGGCACTTACACTTTGCAGAATAACACCAGAGACTTAAGATGCGGCGACTTTTGACAGAACGCATCCCAACCACCACGTAAAGCAATCAACGCCGCAAACCCATTAAGGTGGACTCTCCAATTGGCCACCGTTGCACTCCCCATAAGCTACAAGCCAGAGCGTTAGTCTCAAGTTCGTCATCGGTGTAACCAATGTTCATTCGTACATCACCGAAGAGGAAGACTAATACGCCAGCTAGAGTTCCATCAGAGCACCTTGTGTTCTCGTTCTCAATCTCATTGTTTAGGGCTTTGATTGCGGTTAAACGATGTTGATAGGCCCTAGCTCTGACCTCGATTGCGTAGGGGTCATTTCTGGTCGGCGATAGGCGCGACATGTGGTGCTCGATCGCCATGGTGACTAGGCCGTGCCGCCTGTATGGTTTCATGGAGTGAAGGTGAGATATTGGTACAACCCATGGGCTATTGGTCAGCTGGTTTTCGTAGAAAAACGGGTAGACCTGCTCGTTCCCTGTGGTGCAAGAGGTGGTGATTAGTATTGATATCTCGACCTGCCCAGCTACAAAGGCATTGTATGGTATCGCAACACGAAAGTAGACTCTGACTAACAGTAGACCGATGCCTCAGCGATATCGCAGGTGTCCGTCCGAAGCTCTTGTCCAGGAAAGACATGGATGAGCCGTACAACCTGGCTTTCCTCAGAAGTCTCTGGAGCCGTATCCTTCTTGCCGTCACCCTTTGAAATCGCCTTGGTGATGTCGATTTTGTTTGTTTTGGGTTTTCGTCCACCCCTCCACGTCCGTGTCGTGATCTGATTTGGGGCCACCCAGGTCAAAGGCTTCACATTCTCGTATCCGGGGCACACTATGCCGCTAAGCTTGCATTTAGAGCAGATCGGCCGGTTAGAGTCGCAGACCAAGCGCCGGCGTTGGCATTCCCAGCAGGATCGTCTGGCGCTGCCGCTTCTGACGCCATTGTTGTCGGCGGCCTGTGATGCACAAGTGGAGGGACGCGGCTCAGGTGATGGCACCATCGATCTGACTGGAAAGTAGGATTGTGAGGGGAAGACTTGTACGTTTTGGGATATTGGAGGTATTGATAGGAGTCGCCCGTATATATTGGCGGCTCGGGGTCATGTTGTGGCACTTGTACAGCGGGAGCTAGAAGAGGGGAAAGATTTGCGAACGCATTTGACTGGCGATGCGAGATATTCAGTGGAGACTTGCATCTCTTGGCCGTGTTCTTGTCGCAGCGAGTTGAATCCTGGCGCTTGGCTTGCAACCAGCGGTGGCAGAGTTGAGAAATTCGGTTTCACAAGAAACGGCGCATCAAAGAACGGTGGCCGCGAGCAGATAAGCCCGACAATATCATGATATAGTGACTTCAAGACTCTTGGTTTACTTGTATAATCTCAAGGGGTTTTTTGCCTCGAAGTGCTCCTAAAGAAGATGGAAGAGGAATCGCGCGTCGCTTTCTTTTTCAAGTCTCTTTGCCAAGTCAGCCTGCAGCATCGATCATGTAACGATATGACGCAAGAATTTTGCTGAAGCGGCTAACTCGTCAAATATTACAACTTGATGTTTGAAATAGTTGGCAGCATATCATGGTTTTCGAATCATAGTCCGTGATATCAGCTAGTCTCAATCTCCTGAGAATGGCCATGTCTTGCATCCCAGAAGCTCGGAATAAGCTGTTTATGATTCCTTGCACGGAATTACCCGAATTTACTGAGCGGCTGCTGGAGATAAAACTTTAATACCTTGTTTGAGGCTTGTCGACGACTGGGTCGACGTTCTTACATTAACTACTCTCGCAGTTCCGCACAAAATCTTACTAGCTAGGCCCAGATGACGGTTACAGACTTGGTTACTAGGTGGATGACGCAAGGAAATGATTTCTCTACTATTCACTGTATCACTAGATTTCACAAATTTCGACGTCAGTCACGCCTGTGAAGGTTTCATAATGTTCAACCAAAGTTCCTGACTCACTTTACTCACATATCATCCTCACCCCACTCGCGCGACCCCAAGGCAGCGGGAGGCCTCGCTGAAACTCAATGAAAGAATGGCTGTAGACCATGCGTTGTTATTTAGCCAAAGTAAGCTGAAATTCTTTGAGCCAGTTGTGAAATGGTATCTTGATCGATTTATGACATAGCCCTATGTCTTCCATCTCCACATCGACTTTTGTCCTTGTACGGGCACAGCCAAATAGTTTCGGATTACCAGCCACCGAACAGATGTGATACAAGTTGACAAGACGTAACGGCTGAGCTGGGTGTAAGTATCACTTATTTTACATCAGATAACAGTTTGTTGATTTCAAGGGTAATTTGCCCATCATCAATGCCAACCACCATTGTCACAGGGCCAGGATCAATCAATTCGTCCTTAAAGTCACATCAATAGATAGTGAGACTCGCCAGCTTCCAGTATCTTATAGGAGTATCAATACCCGGCTAGCTTCTCATGACCTACGACTCCTTCTCACATCTTCATCATATCTCGCCCACCCTTCCAGAGTCAAGCCATGGGACTGTTTGCCATGATGTTGGTGACAAATGGAAATCTTTGAATTTCAGATGCCAATCTGGAACCCTATCTTGCTTGATGTTAGAAGTGACTCGGAACATTCATTACGTCAAAAGCCTCATCAGTGGAACTTTACATCATACACTTTATCATCGTGTGCGATCATGGTGAAGTTTGCAAAGGTGATACTTGCACCAGGAGATCATGCATTCACTACACAGATAGAAAGTTGTTTCCAAGCCTACTTTTGGAGGATCTTGATGATCAATATAAACATATTTGAACCCTTGTATTTTGCTCATAAATTATGCTGTGTCCGATATTACCGACAGGAAATCTAGATGGCATCTCCGGACTCTCAGTTGAGGGAGTCTATACCAAGCTTGTATAATGACAGGCTATTGCTTAATTTATTTGGCATGATCAATTTCCGGGAATCAAAATATACAGCTTTCACCTTGAATGCATAAATTTTGAAACGATCTGTAAATATTTGTGTGATCACCACGAAAGATCTCTGGATGGTCGAAAGCAACGACAGAAGCGTGCCCAGACCAGACGTTCATCCTAAGGCTACCGCAACCAGAGCCATCATCGTTGTTGCAGGTGGCATACTACGCAAACGTGACACCGTGCCGCGTCGTAATGGCTGCACCGGTATCGCCCGCTTCCACAGAGTGGAATCTGCCAAATGTCCAGAATGTTACCGTAGCCCTGATGAGTCTTGCGATTTAACGACTGCGTGCAATAGGACAACGTGTTGTGATTGTATGGAAACCAAGGATTTGAGCTCTGAGCCACGACTAACATTACAGCAGGTTGCAATCACAAGGGCATGGCCATCTCTGCCAGTGATATCTCTGTATACTAGATTACGACCATTAAACTACTGATGTATGGCCTCCAAAGCACTTAGGCTGACGGCTCTCAGAAAGTGAGTGCCAACCTCTGCCGTGGCACCGCGCCCATGGCGACCTCGTGCCGCTCTGGTACTTACTTATCAAATTCGAAGCTTGGCTGCCCAAGAACCGGACAGGTCGCTCTCTGAGCACTGGAAACGGCGCCCTCGGTAGCTGCGTACAGTATGAGGATCTCGGCTACGCATCCTCCCTTGGTTTTGCTGCTGTGGCCACCGACAACAGTCATGAAGGTCAGAGCGGACTCTCATTCCTGAGCAACCCGGATGTTATAGGGGACTTCACGAACCGCGCCTTAACGACCGGTGCTGTCGTCGGCAAGGACTTTACGAAGTTCCTCTGCAACAGACCTCATACCAAGAGCTACTATCTCGGCTGTTCTGCCGGCGGACGTCAGGGCCTCAAGAGAGCGCAGGCTTGTCCTGGCAAATTTGACGGCATTGTCGCCTGAGATCCTGCGTTCTCCTTCAACATCATAGCCTCTTGGAGTTGCCACTTCCTCCCTTTGACCTGCCAGCAGGGCACCGTTACCTTTATTCCCATGACCATGTGGCCGACCATCCACGACGATATCCTAGACCAGTGTGGCGAGCTGGACGGTGTCAACGACGGCTTCCTCAAATCCCCCGATCTCTATGACTACAAGCCCGAAAGCATCTTCAGCGGCGTCGACAGCAACCAAAAGGACGGCTGCCTCACCGAGAAGCAGGTCGAAGCCCTCTGCGGCATCGCCCCTGATCGACGCCCCTAGCGACCTGGTCTACCCGCGCATGCAGCGGCGACACGGGCGCCGTGGTCATCGGCAAGCAGGCCAAGAACATGGCGAGTAAGAACTCCGAGGAGCAAGTTCTTATGGCTATGGTCTGCCGGGTCGAGGAGGGGATCGCCCCTGAGAGCTTTTGTAAACAACACGGTGAGGGCTGGCTTCGAGTACAAGCATCGTCATTGCCGCTGCCCGACACGCAATGTCTTCAATGGAATCGGAGACTGAATAGATGAGACCAACTGGAGGTGTGTTTCAAACTAGATAAGATGCACTATTCGTCATGAGTGGTAGGCCAACCAACGCAGCGCGACATGTCTGGGAGGCCTCAATATAAGGCCCTTGCGATTCCGCGGAAATCTTGAGACATTCGGATTGTTTCCTACTTGGTCTGCAACGATGCATCAGTATTCAACGAACAAGTCCTGGCCACATTTAGAGCAACCTCTAAAGCAACCAAGAATGAGCAACATAACACGGGCTGTGACATGGACGGCCAGGAGCGAGACCATGGAGCCGGGGACCAGTGGTGTATGGTAAGTATGCATCAACATGCAGCGACTTCAGCCCTCATACATGATGGTGAAATCGTAAAGGTATTAGCCGAGACAAGGGGTTGAGGATGTGTTATTCAATAGCTACAATGCACACCCAGGTTACTGGGAAAGGTGACAGAAGAGACGTCATGTACAGTCATAAACATTAATACTACTTGATGAATCATATCGAACCTCAATCCAAACGGTCCTTGCTTCTCGACCGTTGGCCACCCTCTATGCCAGTCAAACTATTCAATAAACCCTGCGATCCAGTGGAAGCTTGCTCACCAATCTCCACAACGCTCATATCCGACCGAACGTTGAAGGTCCGACCCCTCCAATCGACCGTAGAGCCGCAGAAAACAGCCCAGGTCCAAATTGGAAGAGCAAGAAGCTCTCTACCAAGCCAAGCGGGAAGCCACTCCAAAAAGGTTCTTGGAGGTGCTCCGCCGGGTGTCGCAGTGCCCCGGGCAAACTTGGGCGTATTCTCGTCCACCTCAACAGTGTAGCCAGCATGAAGACGGTTGTATGTGAACCAATCAAATGCCATCCAGATGGTCACAAAGGCCATCCAGTAAATGCCGAAAGCTCCCCAGGTTTGTGCGGTGCCAAAGGTGTTGTGGAACCAGGGAAGGGTGGTGACGGCAAAAGCAAAGTAGCCGCAGCACGGCAGACTTTCGACGCCGGGCTCGACTAGCGTGGCGGCGAGGACTGTCCATTTCCGCGCACGAAGCCATCGGGCGCGACGGGCAAAATATGCGTTGACCGACATGCCGGCCATTGGTTGAATGGCAAGGTCACCCATGACGAGGCCATGGTTCTTCATACCCGGTAGATTCGACTTCCACAATAGATCGCCAACCAGGTGATCCTCGCAGATGTACTCGGAGAAGTAGTTGATTCCCTTGGGCAGGTTCTTGTTGGCGGGTAGTATCGGGTTTTGCGACGGATCCGTCACGGTGTCCAGGTGGGATTTGCGAAACATGTTGCTCTTGCCGACGGCGCAAGGGGCGACACCAACAGTATTGATTGCGCTATAAAATTTGGCGTGACTTGTGGCCATGAACATCTCATCGAGTCGGCCACCGCCTTGGCTCTTCGCATAATCGAGAAATGAGATTCTCTGGCCTTTGCCTGTGACGTTGTGCGAGGAGCCGGGCTCAGAAGTTGAAGATAGCAGCGTTTGCGTCTCTGCTGAAATGTCTCCTCGAGACACAGTATCGACGACAGTTGGCAAAAGATGGACAAATTTGTATGGTTTGACTTGTTTCCCACCCGGTCCGTATCCCAAGAGCTTGTCAACCATCCGGCCAGCAACGCCCTTGGCAACCCAGATATTGCAATCCATAATCCAGATGATATCGCCTTTGGCCTCTCGATATGCGCGGCTGATGTTTCTGATTTTTGGATTGGGTCCCAGGTTGTCGATGTGGCCAGCAGTACCGTGTAGCAGCGGATCTTCCTCCTCGACCAGCACTCGAGCATCGAAACCAGGGAAATCCTGCACCAGCTTGACTAAAACAGGGTATGCCGGATCGCTCTTCTCGGCCACGCAGAGGTGGATCGTCAGTTTATCGCGCGGATAGTCTTGGCGAAACGAGGAAGCTATGCATTCGTAGAGGCCATGCTCGAGGCCTTTGACAGGGCGGATAATGGTGATGTGCGGTACATCTTCCGTCTTAAGAGAAGGGGAGATAGCAGGTCGCAGACGAGAAGAGTACGAGAGGAAGCTTTAGAAAATCAGTGGGCGGTCACCAACAATGAGAATACAGAGCCTCACATTCTCACGATACCGATTGATTGAACGGCATAGACGAAGGTGCTCCAACCAGCGCAAACGATTGCAATGGCTTGCGCTACGGACGACCAATCTGCCATAATGCCGAGACCGGCGTCGAAGCCGTACTGCGACGCGCGAAAGGGGGGCTTCTAGGCTGAGAAACAAGAGCGAATGATGCGCCAAAATGCCATGGGAGCAGAATACCGCGGGAAATAGCATAAGGAGAAGAATCGTCACGGAGCTGTCGACAACATGGCAAATGTCAGATTGTCGAATCCTTTGAGAAGCGAGACTTGGCCGTAAGACTGAGCGGAGAGTCGCGTGGCATGGAAATTCCACGCGCCCCACCACCGTTGGCTAACAGAGGTCGAAGCTTGAAAGTTGAAATTACATACACCAGCCACATGTGGCGGCACCTGGAGAAGTGCAAATGAGGCGGGAGCTCTGACAAAGCCTGAGGCCAGAACAGACAAAGCTTCCAGGATGAAATGGGTGGACCCAGCAAACCCGCATCCGTTTGTACCCACCCGAGTTATTCCGGCCGGATGTGGACGGACGGGAAGCGAACCTGAAAGAGTCAGACGGCGGGGACTTGACGGAAGCGAGCGATGGATACGGCGGAGACCTTTTTCTACGCTGAATTTTTCTGCGCGCATCACCGATTCTTTCCTTCACCATCCACACACGTCTGCCGAACAGGATCGAGCTGCCTCGAAAAAGTGAGGTGATTTTCGGCTTACATGGCCCAATTGACGGGTGATCTGTCGGCTAGACGGGTGGAAAAATCCTCAAACAAGTAAGTTGCTGCAGCATTCTCCCAATCTCTTCCCTCCGTCCACGAGGTGGTTGCTGCAGTTGGCCAAGCCTTCCTCGGTCGTCGCGGTCCTCGATCGCGGTCTTGAAAAGGTCTGCTCGGCTGCTCTCCCACCTCTCCGTTTGCTATGATGACACCTATTACCCATTGTGCGAAGAGTGCGTCTTCATTGAACCTCTGTGCCGCGAAACAATATAGACTACAACGGTATCTGATGCAAATTTTGGACATTCTTTTTTTTTTATTCTCGAACTACCAACAAAGGGACTATAAGCTAACCATTGCCCAAAGGACAGACATGACTTGTTAGTCCAATGTCGCAGACTAAGACTACGGCCTCGCAGCCGGCGCAGGCTCCGATGCCTGCTCAGAACTCCTCGAACTCTACGACAACGTCGCGGCCGAGAGGCCCCCCGTTGCACAAGATTTACGAGTTGCCTGCTCCCATACGGACATTTCCGCTTCCTAGCTTCTATCCGAATAATCCAATTTCCCTGTTCCATGTCCTCTTCGCATGGACGAAACAAGCCTTGTTCCCACCGCCTGCTGAACCGTCCATTGTGCACGAGGGTATCTGGTCCCCAGAATCCAAATCTGTCAACATTATCGACGAGAAGTCCATGCGCGCGCTGTGGGAACAAGGGTTCTACGGCAAGGGCAACTTGAGTCGAAGTGAGCCCAACTGGTTTAAGCGCGAGCATGTCAGGCGAGGACTGGTGCCAGGCCAGGTCAGCGAGCTGGTAACAGCCAGCAGACGTGAAGAGCGAAGGCAGATGAAGTGGGAGAGAGCCAAGACAGAGCAAGAAGCCATCAGACAATTGCGAATCCAGGAAGCCCAATTGGCGACTCAGGTGTCAGCAGCGGATGGCGCAGTCAGGCCTCCTGCTTTGGCCGCCGAGGCTGACGCCATCGTTGATGCAACAAACAATCACGTTCCTGAGCGAGAAGCCTCGACAGACGCGGACATCCTGCCTGAGCCACTTATTTCCATTAAATCAGCGCTCGCCGCCGAGTCCAACCACGTCCAAACAAATGGTGTCGATACGATAGCAGTCGCGCCTGTCGCTGAAACTGAGGTTGTGGACCAGATGACTGGCGAACCCTCGACGTTCCAAGGGACATCTACCCCAGATGTCGAGCCGGCCAAAATTGTCAAGCCCCGTGACTTCCTTCAATCGGCCCAGGAACCTGAGGCTTTCATCCAAACCGATAATACTCTGCCGTCGGATGAGTTGCCTCCCGCATCCGTTCCTCTCGTATGGAGTGCTCCTGTTGGTCCTCTGGAATTGCTATGCCTTCCCAACTCGCATATCCGACTCCCCGCGACAGAAAACCAGGTTCGGGCTGGGGGCTTCAGCGGTGGTGCCCAACGAGTCAATGGCCACTGCGAGCCTGTAGGATCAAAAGATGTTGATTGGGGTTCTTTCAAGCTTCAACCTGGTGAGCTATTCGTCAGCGGCATCTCAACCACGTCAGGGACTGCCTCGCCGGTCGGGCCTCTCGAGCTTCTAGCCCTGCCTAACGCCGAGCTGCATGTCACTAACGGAACGTCGAATGGAACACACACCGCAGCCACTGGCACGATTGAGAGTCCAGTCGCCGATAACTTCTCTACCGCGGCACAGAAACTCTCTACAATCCACGAAGACAGGGGCTCGAACGGTCACCTGATCAACGACTTGATAACAAATGTCAACGGCGACAAAACGCCCCTTCAAAACGGCTTGAACGGGGTAGTGAAATCCGTCGTTGCCTCTGGAGAGATCCCATCAACGCCAAAGTCGGCCAAACGTCGCAAGAGCGTTCGCTTCTCACCCAAGGTAGAGTCGGCCACTTATCAGTTGTCCGACCCTCCTAGTCCCAGCCTCGCTCTCTTCAATGGAACCAACGGAAAGGCGATACCGCCTGTGAATGGCACGTCATTGGGCCCCGGCGTCTTAGAGGCAGATGCCGAGGATGCAACTGCATCTAACGATGTCCACATGCTTGAGAAGCTGCCCGAAGTCCCCGCGGAGCCGGTCGAGGTCATCAACAAGGAACATCTTCAACTCACATCTGAGGAAGCTTTCTTCCTGGCTTTCGGCATGGGCGCTCTTCGAGTTATTGATCCTGCCACAAGGGCCTCGATCCCTACTGCTGAGCTCTTCGATCTATTCAGACAATACTCTTACTTCCCCCGTCGAGCTACAGAAGAGCTCCAACCCGATGATGGTTTCCTGGTCAATTACGTCGTGTACCACCACTTCCGCTCCTTGGGATGGGTTCCCAGAGCGGGTATCAAATTTGGCGTCGACTGGATGCTGTACGCCAAAGGACCCGTGTTCGATCACGCAGAATTTGGCGCCATTCTCCTGCCATCCTATTCCCACCAATGGTGGAAGGACAGCGACCGCCAGCTGCCGCGCAAGACCTGGCACTGGCTTCACGGAGTCGTCCGTGTCCTATCCCACGTCCAGAAGAGCTTGGTCTTGGTTTACGTCGACGTGCCACCGCCTCCCCAATTCGAGCAGGCGATGAAGAAGGGGCCGGCCGAGGTCTTCAAGTTGTACAAGATTCGTGAAGTTATGGTTAAACGGTGGTCAAGCAACCGGAACAGATGATTTCCATATTTTCACTTTCACTATGTGAAGGGGCGTTGAAAAAGGGCATGAAAAGTTCGAAGGCGAAACATACAAGCCGGGTCTTGGTCACGGTTTCTGGTGTTGACTTTGCATGGATCATTGGTATAAGCGGATACTGGGAGCGTCTATGCTTGCATGAGCATTTGACACGTTGTATGAATAAAACGTAAGACTAGGATTGGATTACGGTATCTTCGGCGATGGCATGTCATTGCCTTCTTGCTTCACTAGGATACCCCACCAAGATGTATGATGCTAATGAGGCAATCTATTTTGTCAGTTCACATAGTCTCAGGTGCGCAGGTTCTTTTGAATTTTCCTCCTTTCCCCCGAGTCACGTCTTCGACCTCCGGCCCCGGAGTGGACGTCTCATCTCGGCCTCCGAAGACTTTACCAAGCATACCCAAGCCAATTCTCCCAACTCCTCCCCAACGCGATCCTTTCCTCACGGAACTCTTTTCACATTACCGAAGCTTGCAACACGGCAGCAAGCGGCCAAGACCTGGCCCTCGCGTCCTATTCAGACGAACTGCCTCGGTCAATTTTATTTCAGGGAGTGAGCTAACCCCACACATGGATATGAAATAGGCATGGTGGTGTGTCCCCGAACCCCGAAACCCCCGCGATCTACGCCAATCCTTCCAGAGATCTAACTGGACTAGATGCGGTCCGTTCGCCCGACATGCAGCAGGTTGGTGGATTAATGCCGGCGGCGGAAAAGGTGGTGTGTGTAGCTGCAACACATAACGTGAGTAGTATCTCTATGCAATGCATTTGCTACCAATCCAACCACGGCAAAAAAGAAGAAGAGATGGGAAAGCTAAGAATGGTCAAAGCCAAATTGTCTCGGAGAATCGTTGCATTCCTCTCCCGGTTCCGAATATGGTTAAGCTTTTGGGGCAAGGGAGGGAGGGGTAATTTATTATACCTTGTCCTCATCCCATTGACGGAAGAAATTCCAAAGCTACACCATCGTGAGTACCCCAGCATCATCCCAGATCTGCCAGGGGCGTAGGCTTTTTCCTTGTTTGGCCAGATCATACGGTGCAATACCCTAAGCTTTTGATGCTCTATCTAATTTTCCCTGCAGGACTTAGTCTCCGTCTGATCACGAACGAGAAAAGAAGCTAGTTTGTGGCCTAGGGAGGGGATTTGACTGGAAAGCTTGGGTTACATTGAGAGCTTTGCTTGGCTGCATAGGCACCGACCAGGGACGGCGAGGCAAGGTTGAGGTGGTAAATTCAAAGTGTCCGTATCGTGAACAGGGGAGCCCACGATGGTTCTCGTATATGAAGAGGATGGGCGTCCTGTGCGACTGGGTGGCATTGGTCCTGTTTACATATCTGTTTCTGCTTCTGCCTCTTCAGCTTCATGTTTAGCTTCACAGTCGTTACCACGCAAAGCCCAGCAAGCAGCAACACCTGAAGAGTCGAACCAGAGGACCACTACCGCAGATTCCACGATGAAGCCTCAAGCCCTGCTCTCCGCCGCGGCCTTCCTCCCGGCCTTTGCCGCGGCTGCCCCGTCAGCGGAGAAGAGAGACGGGAAGCCGGTCGCGTTCTTGCTCGCCGGCGACTCGACTACCGCGGTGCAGTCAGCCGGCGGTGGCGGCTGGGGCACCGGCTTCATCAACCTCATAAAGAAGCCAGCGTTCGGCACAAACTATGGCGTCAACGGACGGACTACGGCCGACTATGTGAGCTTGGGATACTGGGAAACCGTCAAGGAGGCAGTCAAGGCCAACACGGCTAAATACGACGTCTACGTCACGGCCCAGGTAAGTCTCTTATCCCTTATCCTCACCGTTCCTCGGCCCGTGACTAGCATAAGCTGACATGCCTTCTTCTCACACCTAGTTCGGCCACAACGACCAAAAAGTCGAGAAGAACATCTCCCTCGATCAGTACCAGGAAAACCTGGCCAACTTCGCCAGGGATATCAAGGCCATCGGCGGGAGCCTTCTCCTCATCACCCCGCTCACCCGCCGCACCTTCAACGCGGCGGGCATCTTGGGCGACAGCCTCGCCGACCAGCGCTTGCGCACCATTGCCGCGGCAATGGAGACCGGTACGACCTACCTCGACCTCAACCTCTACAGCCGCAAGTACGTGCAGGCCATTGGGCCGGAAAAGGCCCACTCGTACAACCTCCACCCGGACGACACCACGCACCTCAACGGCTACGGCAGCACCGTCTTTGGTGAGCTGGTGGCGGACCTGTTGTTGCGGAAGGAGCCGGCGCTGGAGCAGTGGTTTACGCCCAACAAGACGTTGAGCGATGAGATTTGGAAAGCTATTAACAGCTCCACTGCTTAAGAATCCTTTAAATTGCCTGCTTTACGTATCTTGTTCCGCTGGGTGTTTATCATATCTTCCCAAATTTGCTCCAAAATCTTCTTCTATTTGCCAAAACTGTTGTGAAGCGAACTCTCCTGAAATTGTCGAATTTCAAACTCTTTCCAAGGCAGAATATTATACCTCTTTACCGGCCATTACGAGCTCTCGCTTAGTCGTCAATATTTTCTATTCAATATTTTCAGTCATATGGATCCAGTGCAGGGGTCAAATATAACACTTTTACTTTTACTTTTACGGGAAAACCGGGACTTTCAGTTATCTCCATCGCTATCACGCATATCGTTATGAATCCCCAGGGCGTCCTCCCAGCAATATTTTCGGCATTTGTCTGCAGCTTCAGGAAGAAGGAAGAAGAAGAAGAAGCGCTTAAGGTACAGACAAGGCTAGGATATACGCTCCTCAAAATACATGTGAATGGGGCTAAGCTACGCCGCCTGAGATCTCATCGTCCGGTTGGCGCACGTTGTGGTCACGAGGGGTGGTTTCGCGTGGATCAAGCCAACTTTCAAAGCATGTGATATCAGGGGTGTGTTTGCAGGCAAAAGACTGTACGGATATAGGGCTTCGAGACAGAAGAACGCTGAAATACTTCAGCTATGATTTGACAGAGACAGCAATGAGTCTAGGCTATGTGAGGTGCGAGGTGATGTTTACCAGGACATCGTATAATGAATAGGAACCTAAGGTAAGGTACCTTACTTGGAGAAGGCGACAGGAGTTGAGATGGAAAAGATTAGATAAGATGGAAGACGGCTGGAAGACTTGCAGCATGCACAAAATGCACGTGAAGACGGAGCACTTTTGGTACCGTATGGCGCACAGTGTTCAAGCTCCCCGCCTTCCCCAGAGAACAATCAGGTATGCCGTCTGACCGAGGTTCATCCCCTCGTCTCGGGCCCTTCCTGCCTGCTGCTCCCCTGAACTCTGAGCTTCCGTCCCGCCGTCAACGGAGACCAGAGCTTAGAGCAGTGACGAATGGGATTGGAACGACCAACCAACCTCCCCACCCCTGCACATGTCCTCTTTAATCGGATCATTGTCCGCTCATCCTGTCTTAACCTTAGGTAAGGCACTTACCTCAAAGAGCTCCTCCCTCGGCTCTGGCGACACGGCGAAGGCCGCGTCGTCCCATTGAAATGCCAGTTGCGTTCTCCTTCGTTACCTACCTCCTTACATCGCCAGCCCTGGCTACGCCTATCCTACTTTCCCCATCGCCGCGCAGCTTCCCAGCAGCTGCCAACGGCCTCCTTGTCCGTTGCTTCTCGGTAGACAACGCGCCCTCGCTCAGAGAGCCCTGCATTCTGCGCTAGGCTTCGATCATGGTCCTGGCACGAGCGCTTCGCCCCGCGGCGCGCGCGGCACGCTTCCTCGACCATGCGACGAGAAGACCGACCCTACCCTCCCCTCTCCTGCGCGGACGCATCCTCCCCTCGACCTTGGCCGGTGTTCATACCACCTCTCCCAAGACCCAAGAAGCTGCGGCCCTTCAACAGGAACCAGAGACCGACCTGGCTACGACGTTACCTAGCGCCGCGCCAAAGACAGACTTAAAGCCAGATACACAACCAGAGGATTTCAATGTTCATATCATCACGCCAAGCCGCCGGGCTCTTCATGTCAGCGACCAGGTTGCCGGCCAACACAAAGAGAACATCGTTGACGCTGCTTGGATCCGGGACCGCTGCTCTTGCACGCACTGCGTCAGCCCTTCCTCGGGCAACAAGTCCTTCTCAACCGCCGAAATCCCCAAGAACATTGCCTTTGAGAGTGTAAAGGGACTGCCAGACGGCTCTTTTGAGATTCGCTGGACACACGACATCCCTCGAGCTGCCGACGTCGGCCACGTCTCCGTCTTTCCCGCCTCCGGTCCCCAGAGCCTGAAGGGAATGTTGGCAGAAAAGACCAATCTATTCTACCAGCACGGCCCCCCCAAGAAGCTTACAAAATTCTGGTGGAGCAAGACAAACCTCGCTAAGCGCCTGCAGAAAATCGACTACAAAGACTACATGGAGGGAGGGCCGGCCTTCGGATCAGCCGCCCTGTCGCTCGCCAAAATTGGGCTTGTCTTCCTCACAAACGTGCCGCAAACCGAAACTGCCGTGGCTGATATTGCTCTCAAGTTCGGCTCCATCAAGGAAACGTTTTATGGCCGCACGTGGGACGTCATCTCCAAACCCGACGCAGAAAACGTCGCCTACACCTCCTCTTACCTGGGCTTACACTCGGACATGCTTTATTTAGAGTCGCCGCCTCGGATCCAGCTCCTCCATTGCCTAGAGAACTCGTGTTCCGGGGGCGAGTCCATCTTCAGTGACGCCCTCAGGGCCACTACTTGGCTCGAAAAGTTCACACCCCAGGCCTACAGAGCGCTGACCAAAACCCTGGTCCCGTACCACTACAATAAGAACGGGTTCTTCTACCGTCAAGCGCGACCCGTCATCGTGCACTCAGATCTCGTGGTTAACCGCGAGGTCTGGTGGTCTCCGCCCTTCCAGGCCCCGTTCCCGGTCCCGTCCACGAAATCAAGGCTGAAGAGTTGGCAGGTGTGGATCCAAGCGGCGCGGCTGTTCCAAGAAACCCTGGAACACGAGAATAACGTGTACCAGCACAAGCTCCAGCCGGGCGAGTGCGTGTTGTTTGACAATCGGCGCGTCCTCCACGGCCGTCGTGCTTTCGACACAGCCAGCGGGCGCCGCTGGCTCAAGGGTACATATGTCGCCGACGAGGATTTCAAAAGCGCTCTGCGGCCGTTCCAATGAAATATATGGTGCTCTGCAGACGCGTAATACAGCGGATCAAAAATGCGGAAGCCAACATGAAGTTGATACGCTCAGTGAATTGAGACGTGTACATATTGTCAGATGTCACTTTGAAAAATTGGCATTGCGGTGTTGGAATATGTCACACAGCAGGTACCCGATGGAGTTACAG
Source organism: Colletotrichum orchidophilum (assembly GCF_001831195.1). Lineage (NCBI taxonomy): Eukaryota > Fungi > Ascomycota > Sordariomycetes > Glomerellales > Glomerellaceae > Colletotrichum > Colletotrichum orchidophilum. Next base: position 238,178 of record NW_019172973.1, on the reverse strand, counting down.
GCCTAATGTTGGAAATGGTGACAAGCCATCAAAGTAAACTGTGGTTGCTGGTCTTCAGCTAGGTACTTAGGTATCGTCCAGCAGCTTACTTTCCGACTGATAAACCTAACGCCGAGCTCAAGAGAACAGAAGCACATGCCTTCTCTCTATCGTGATGCACAATTTCTGTATCTCGGTGGGCAAATGCCCATAAACCACTACCAAAACGCCCCGTCGTCAATGTCGTAATATGATGTCTCTCGACCCGTTCCTCCCAAGCGATATGAACGTCTTCCAAGCCATAGCAATACTGTTCCACGTTACACTGCTCATAGGCACGGCGCCTGCTCCCGTGTTCGTCTCCATTCACACCGTCAACGCCCTTTCCTCGACCTCCTCAAGACTCCCACTCCTTAGCCTCGACGCCCTCGGGAGGAACGGTCTCGACCTTGCGGTTCTTAACGTCATCCCAGTCGGTGCTGAGCGAGGTACCGTTGCTCTCGGTGAAGGATTTCATCATGGCACGTCGCGCCTCGGGCGAAGCGCCCTTGTACAGCGTCTTGAAGAATGCGTTGATATCTCCCCCGTCTGTTCCGTCCTCGTCGTCGATGCCTTCAAGCTTGTCCCAATTCTTGGGGCCAGACTTGGAAGACGTCGGGTACGCCGGGGCGGAGGCCACGGCTGCGGTAGTTTGTCCGGCGGCGGCCGGCGGCGGCGGGGAGCTGGATTTCTTGGGTATCGAAGCCTCGGCAACGTGAGCAGCGGCGCTGTCGGCGGGGCGTTGCAGAGTGGGCCATTTGCTGGCCTCTAATTTCTTGAGTTGAAACTCAACCTTATTCGCGGTGACGGTGTGCTTGGAGCTAGCCGGGTCGATGCGGCTGTAGAGATGGATCGTGTAACTGGGCTCATGGCCGGGAATGTGCGACATGCTGATCTGTTGGGAAGCTCTATTAGTATCTGGCTCGTCCTTGGAGCTGTTATGTAGCGTTGAGGGGAAACATACCTCAGACTCGCCGTAATCGACCTTAAAAGCATCCTTAGGGATGTTCTTCGCAAACACAGACACCGTCAAAGTGGCGCTGCTTTGGAAAAAGTCCACGCGCACCTCCTTCTTTGGCTGCGGCTTCGCGACCGCTTCCGCCTTGGCCGCCTCAATCTCCTCCTTGGTGAACTCTTCTACCTCGTCCTGGTCGGGGGCATCGAGCGAGACATCCGGCGCAAACTTGACAGTCACCTTTCGCTTCTCGTCGTCCTCGGCAAGCTTCTCCAAGCCGCCAAGGATTTGCAATCGCAGAGCACAAATGGTGTTCCAGATAGCGCCAAACTTACTCTGCGCCGGATCCTCCGTTTGCCGGACAGCCGTTATCTCGTTCTGCAGAGCCGTTCTAGTGCCCCGCGCGTAGCCCTTGTCGTCGACCTCCGGCGCCCTGAGGTTGGCCATGTTCTTCCCCTCGGCCATGCGCTGGGCCCAGATGGCGCAGATGTCGGCGTTGGCTAGCTCGCCGAGCCGAAGGTGAGCCACGGCACGGCGATACTGCGAGTCGGCCATGAAGGCGCGGTTGTTGCGGGCGGCGGCGGCGACGTAGGCGAGCTCGGCATCGCGCAGGGCGCGGCGGAAATCCTTGGTGCCGATGTAAGCCTTGGAGCGGCCAATGAGCCACTTGGGGGACTTTGTGACCTTGAGAGCCTTGGAGAGCTGGATGATAGCCGTGTCCCAGTCTTTCTTATCGATGGCGGTCATGCCGGCTGCGCCAGCTGTGTATTCAGACATTGTCGATCGTTTGCTTCTATGAGTATTTGGGAGATGGAGTATGCGTGATGTGGGCAGAAGTTCGCATGCAACAGTCGGGTTGATGTGGTGTGTTGAATACGACTGTGAAAAGGTTCCGAAAAGGTGAAGGAATGGATTGTAGAAAGGAAGTGGGATGGCACCTAATTGAAATAGATTGGAGAAAGCATTCGGAGAATGAACAAACGGTGATGCAGTAGCTGCAGGTCCAACAAGGTTCGGTAGGTGCTTCCTCAAGCATACTATGTAGAGGGGTCAGACTGTTCTGGAAGCTGTGGTGGGGCAGGATGGGCAGTCCAAGCTTGGCGGCAGAAAGTAAGGTGGCCAGGCTCAGAAAGATGTTTACCTCACCGCCCAGCTCACCCCCCAGCTCACCGAAACAATGCCTCACCGAATATCCGTCACGTAACATCGCTGCTGAAAAACACATGTAGCACATGCGCAAACCACTTGTTTTTCGGAATAGGCGCCATAGGCAGAAGGTGCTTTTTCTGGGAAGGTATATCTAACGTTTACAATCAATCTCATTCATAAATAAATTAGCAAAAACACAAAAAAAGTCGACCACATGGTGAATCGAAATGGGGCCGCATGAAATACCTCGGGAGCATCACCGAGGAAGTCACCCGATCAGGCATCTCAACTCGTGGTCGGTGGCAGGTGAGGCGCCTCTAGCCCCTATATCTCCTTCCTCCTGCTGAGGAGGCACTTTGCCCCTTCTCATTCTGGCATCAAGCTACATGTATGTCATACCCACTAACTGACCTGGCCTGAGCCTTTGTCATCGTTGAATTTCTCGCACTCTGCCCGTAGCAAAAGCAATCATCAGTGCTCCAAGGCAAAAATCGTGTCTCATTAAGATTAGTATGTTATACTTTTGATTATTGACCACGGTCTAGATGTGAAGGCAACGGTCTAGATCTCTACGCATCCCCCTTATCGCTGATGCCAGGGGTGATCTTCTCATCTGGAAACCTGCGGGCAAACATGCCGAGCGCCTTGATGGGGAACGTGAACTTGTAGTTGGGGTACGCAATCGTGCAACTCTTGTTGAAGACACCCTCCATCGTCTCCTGGAGCCATTCACCATTGGCCTGCTGTCGGTCCATGAGGAACTGGATGCCTTTCCGGAGAGGCTCCATATGAGGGTACTCTGCCTCCATGAGGCCGATCAGTGCCCAGGCAGTCTGCACTACCAGGGATCCTCTGGGGTGTTCGTGGTATTCCATCGTCTCGCAGGCCTGCCATGGTCAGTCATGTTCTTGGTTCGTACAATAGTGTCAGGACCCGCTCACCTTGTAGCTCTCGGACCATCCGCCGTCCTCTCTCTGCTTGGAGATGAGGAATTCGCAGCCCCTCCTGGAAACCTTGCTGGTCCTGTGGTTGTCTCCTGCACTGGCCAGACTCTCCAGGGCGAACATAGCCGCATACGTGAAGCAGATGCCCCAGCTTCCATACCACGAACCGTCAATGTTCTGGTGAGAGCGGATCCAGTTAACAGCACGCTTGATAAAAATGCGGATGTCGTCCTTTCGGTAGTCGGGCCAATGCTTCTGGAAAAGCGACAAGACCGTAACGCAGGCGGTGGTACATTCGGGGTAGTCGTACTCAATCATGATGCGTCCAAAGACCTCGGCGGCGTTGAGCAATTCCAAGTACTCGCCACCGCGACGCTGCTCATATGAGCCCACGCCTCCAGTCTCGTTCTGGTACAACAGAATGGAGTCAACGGAATCAAAGATGCGCTGATCTTCGAGAAGCTGAGGGTAGCCCTCGGTCTTTTGCAGCAAGATGACGGCCTTGAGTGCCTCGGAAATGCAGTCACTGACAGCATAGCCCTGTTCTCGGTTGCTGAAGGGCCAGCCGCCCTTGCGCTGCTGGCGGTAGCACTTGTCCGAGTCCTTGCAGTTTTCGCGAATCTGCTGCCTGTCCAGGAAGCCAAGGGCCTTCTCGAGCATGGGGCGCCACCGGTCATCAGTCTCGAGACCGGCGGCGATGACCGACTGGATCATGAAGGCGGTGTCCCAGCATTGGACGCCGTTCGTGCCGTTGCCGAGCATGCCCTCCGCGTTGACCCACAATGAGTCCATGATCCTGTCGGCGTGTCTACGGATGGTGTAGGCCCCTGGTCCGTCCCGAATGTAACAGACGATGTGGTTCATGGGGCCATTGACGGGTGCCAGGCCTAGGTAATCTGTGTTGGCATCCTCCATGTCAACCAACTCGCTGGTCCAAGCTTCGGCTCTTTCTTTGATCCAGTTCGTTCGCAGGTAGGGGTTCCAGATGTTCACCAGGCACCAGTTCGCCGTGTTGAGCAGCCAGGACTTGGGATTGTAGTTATCGACTGTTGCAATACTGTTGCGGTGCGCCTTCCAGTTGATGGATGCCCAATTCTCCGGGAAGAGCTCCTTCTTGAGGTCTCTAATAACTTCGGTCTCTTGACAAGTCCAACGCTTCGAGTAGACGTAGGACATGGGCAGGAAGACTTGACGAATATGAACCCACCACCGCCAAGGGGCAATAGGCACCCAATCTGGCAGCAGCCAGATCTCGGGAGGAACAGGGTTGACGATTTCCCAGTCCACGACTCCCAGAACAGCAAGCCACCACTTGGCCCAGTGCGGCCCTTGCGTTGCGCCGCCGAGCTCATGGAGTCTCGCTCTGGCCTTGACCATGATGGGCTCCTCCGCGTCGACGCCGATGAGGCGCAAAGTTGTGTAATTCATGGAGGTGCCAAAGACGGTACTGGTACCCTCGGTATGGAGACCCCAGCCTCCCAGCTCAGGGTGCGCGCGGGCAAAGAGGTAGTTCTTGATCTCGGTTGCGAAGGCCGACGAGATGGGCGTCTTGGTGACATACCAGGCGATAACGGCACTCGGGAGGAGGAACATGGGACCGCCGTATTCGCATCCCCAGTCGCCGTAGGGGAGTTGGAGCTTCTCGATAAAGTCGAGGCCATTGAGTGTCGCATCGAGGGGGTTTTGGGGTTCGGGGAGGATTGGGAGGTCCTGTGTATGCGGGAGGAGTGTTAGCGACGAACAGTGACATTTCCGAACGTACTGCAGCAAAAGGTGGACTGACAAGAGGAAGACCTAAATAGTACTTGTCTGCGTAGGTTTGGGGCCAGTCCCTTGCGGCCTCTTCACCGTCCAAGTACTTCCAGGTGTGTCGGCCGTCCTCGTCCTTCATCCTCCATCTTGTGCGATCGGTTTTGGCGTCGATGCGGGGCTTCTTGGGCCATTCCTGCTCGGCGATGGCTTCTGCGACGCGCTTGCGAGATTGAGCGGATTTGGCTCCGAGCGTGCTATTGCTCGAGGCAATGGATGGGGATTTCTTGTCGACCATGGCTTGCGGCAATTGTCCTCTGCGTGACGGTCGGTGGGAGTCTTCGACGTTGTCGTGGCCCACAGAGATGGGTGGTGGGATGGACTCATGCACTTGTTAAATGGTTGGCCCAGTCAGCCCTCAGAAGGCAGCGCCCCCTGCGCGTCTGTGAAGCGGTGTCCCTATAATGACGGGAAGATGCATGTACTCGGGAGAAACCCACCGCATCCCCGTGCGAGACCCCTGCTAAAACCAGGATTCAGTGGAGATGGAGACAGGATCATCAGAGGTGTTAGTCCGTCTTTGATCGGCCAGCTTGACCTCAAGCCGTCCGTGATGACCTGACATTGGCTCAAGATTCTTCGAGCCAGTTTGCTCTTTGAGCCCCAAGTATTGAGTTCCGAAACATGAATTGCCAGGCTTGGGCCGAATTGACAGGTGCCAGGTTGATACATACCTAGGTAGTCCTGGAGCGGCGCGAGATAAGCTTCAGCGGCACCGAGTCGTCTGAGCCTGAAGGCACCTTGGCACCTTCGCCGTTGGTTACATAATGTCTGCACTGCACAAAGACGTTGTGGCATGAGCCTCCCACGGACACAGTGTCTCACTTGATTTCTTCCGCACGGTGGTCCCCCCCACCATCGTCATGTCTCATTGGCCAATGGCGGTTCCATGTGGGGGCGCACCCTCCACCTCCAGCTTCTCTTGCACACCCTCTCGCTCGTCGTCCGCTGCCAATGAAACCCATTGCACTCTCTCGGAAGTCCTGAAGGCTGGTCAAAGGTCGCGGGCACGTCGGCAGTCGACGAGTTCTGCAAGACCATTCACCCGTTCGCTGCACCCTTCTCTTGACTATCAATGGACCATGCTACATCCCCATTGCTCAACCGCCGCCATCAGGCCCAACTAACGACACAGCTGTCTAATCCGAGTCCAAGCAACGTCGTGATCATCCCCGATCCGGATCCTCATCAGAACACTACCGGACTAGCCATTGTGAAGTTGGAAGACATACTAATCTCTGCCAGAGAGTCACTGCTGCAGAATCGGGAGATATCCATCCCCTTCAGGACTCGGACTTCGGCAAGCCGATCCGCCAACAAATCTGCCCCAACTCGGAAGTCCCAGTCAGCCGTCTGCTTCCCGGGCCGGACACTTGATGAAGCCACCAAATTCAGTTCGTTATTACACTTGGTTCGCAATTAACATCTCCTAACGCATCGCCCATACAGCCCGACTCATGCGCATCATGCAATTATCGCTAAGCGCCCTGACGGGGGGCCAGCTGATCACCAAGAGGTATGGGGCTCTTACTCTGCCCCTTTAGTGATTTTTAGTGCTGAGGACTCGAGAATATAGGAATATCTACTATCAGGACCTCAATCTATTCAAGAAGCAATCCATCGTTGACAACCTCGTTGATGACCTTGCCTACACCCTCGGCATCGGAAGAGAAGATCTCGGTATAGTAGGTAGCTCCTGGCCTTGCAGATGCAATCTCCTAATCAGCTTCCAGGTCGCTGCGAGTAAAGGCCTCGTGTCAGGGCCTATTCTCCTACGTACCAGGACTCAGGTGGAAGTCGACGTGTCATCTGGCGAGGACGTATGAAGCACCACGAGATCCGGCCACAGCACTTGCTAAATACTCCATAGGGGATTCTCATACCCTCTGCCAGAAACGTATCCGAGATTGACTTTGGACCTGCGCAGTGGATCTTGGTCATCGAGAAAGAGGTTAGGCTTAGTCTCTCTGTCGGCTACGGACCCTCGCTGACTGGTACAGGCAACCTATCGGACTCTGGCGTCTGCGAGGTACTAGGAGACCTCTGCCTTCGGGATGGGCATTCTCGTCACGGTCAGCGACCCTGCCTAGGAGCATTTTTGTACTTCAACTTTCTGACACTTCCATAGGGTAAAGGCTACCCCGACCTGACCACCAAACAGTTTGTGCACCTTCTTCACGCGGCCAGGCCTGAGCTTCCAGTCTTCGCTCTGGTAGACTTCGACTACTATGGTATTGCCATCATGCGCTGCTATAGCAACGGTACCCGGGGACATGCACACGAAAAGGCAACGACCGTCCCCAGCATGCAGTGGCTCGGCATCAAAAGCGGCCACCTCGCCTTCCAGCAGGATACGATTTCTAGCCGTGGACCTGACGCCAGTGTCACCCGAAGGCGGTCTGGCGACAGCACATTCGAGTCTTCTAGTCCTCTTGCTCTGCGAGATAGAACACGGGCGATCAATATGATCAAGGAAACAAACGAGGATGGCAATGAAAACGACATGGATTGCCGACGTGAGCTGCAGGTAATGTTATTCCTCGGCATCAAGGCGGAAATCCAAGCTGTGGACAACACAGGAGACATGTCGAGGTGGCTCGATGAGCATATGGGAAGCTCATGATTGGTCGGATTGGTGGTTCCGCATTTTTCGTGGTTTTCTTTCATGCCTTTTCGTCGTTTTTCGAGCTGAGTTGTTGTAAGGTTTTGGGCCGGCGCAAGACAACTAATGGCTGGAGGCAACGGAAGGAAAACGGTGCGGGGTGCGTATCTCGAGTTTTAACACTGTACCTCCACACACTTCACCCGAAAATTTCTACCTCACTTTCAAGACTCATTTCAGGTCCTCAGACAGCATTCACAAAATCTCACCGAAAATGGCACCCAAACTCTCAGAAGAGGAGATTGATGATCTCATTTATTTTTCAAGGGCCGGCGAGCTCGCTGATCTCGAAAAAACGCTCAAGTCCCTATCGGAGCGCGAAAGCGCCTCTGTAGGCGAAGTCATCACCGCTGCCAAGGATGAGGGCAAGTCGACCTGCCTGCACATGGCTGCCGGCAATGGCCATCTTGGTAAGTTCTTATCGCCCGCTCCCCCTCAAAATCTCAAGTATATTTTTACTAACCTGTTGCGCAGACATCGTCAAGGCCCTCGTCACAGCCTTTGACAGCCGCCCCGCGGACGAGAAGAAGGCCTACGTCGATGCGGCCAACGAGTTCGGCAACACGGGCCTGCACTGGGCATGCCTGGGCGGCCACCTCGAGGCCGTGAAGTACCTTGTCAGCCACGGCGCTTCCCCCGCGGTGGCCAACGACAAGGATCAGATTCCGCTCGACTCGGCGCTCTTCAACGACAAGCGGGAGGTTGCAGACTGGTTCCTGGCGCAGTCGGAGAAGATGGAGGGCGGAAACCAGGAGGAAGGGTTGAGCGGTGCTGCGGCGGGGGTTGAGATTGAGGACGACGGTGCCAACGCGGAGGAGGACAGAGGCAAGGAGAAGGCTGCTGGGGAGGGCAGCAAGAGTTCATAAATGGGATCTGGCTTATGAGTTAAAGGAAACAATCAAATGAGTGAACGACTGTTGATGAGTTTTCTCGGGGGGTTCTGCTGCGGTGTCGTTGCCAGCTCTATGGGATTTTACTGAGAGACTACCTATCATTCGCAAACGGCAAGCAAGTCGAGGTTGCAAGGATTTGTTTTCGTCAAGTTGTAAGGGTCAGTCGTCACACTTGTGAATCTCTCCGAGCTCGTCCACCGAAACAGGCAAATCGAATTAATGGCAGGATACAAGGGTTTAAAGGGAAGGTGTGCATTGACCTGAATATCGTTCAGCTTCAAAATACATAAGCAACGGATCAATAATCCCAACTTCTGTATGTTCTGGTTTCCCGCTCACCATTGTAGGAATAGGTCAGTAATAATGGAACGTGGAGCGGTTTAGTTGGAAAGACCCAGAGGTAAGCTTATGTAGTCTGGGGGTAAGTAATCACAGGACGCCACCGCGTCAATGTTTGGTAGCATAAGGGTTATATGATAGCTATCTAACCATAGGTATAAGTTAAACGAGCGTAAGAAGAAGAGTTGCTGACACTGTTCTGAAATCCAATTCAAGATGAGACAGACAAGGAAACGGGAAGAGCTGCCAACGAGTGTTCTAAGTTCAGAAACGAAGAAGAGATAAAGAGAAAAGTCGAGAGATCTTGAGAGAATCTCGATTGTACGGTCCTAAAACCTGTCACTTCACTGTTGAGTGACTCTCGAGCAGTCAAGACTACATGTAGTCTTGAGCCTCCGAATTCAGAGACCCCGCTTCTCTAAGCCGCACTTCTTCAGGCACTCCTCCACCTTGAGAACGAGGTTCTTGGGAATAGCCTGCCGCACCTTATCAATATCCTCACCAGCAATGCTCGAGCCAAAGGACGTCTCAATGACCTCATCGCTCAGGGCAAAGAGTTGTGACGCGACCATGCTGGTGCCTCCCTCATCCGAGGTGAAGGACACGACGGCCGATGCTGGGGTGCACTCGGGGTTGACCTGGGTGTGGAACGAGCCCATGGGGAAGACAGTCATCTGGTTGGGGCCCAGGTCGGCGCGGATCACGCGCTGCTTGCCGTCGGGGCCGAGGACGCCGGCTTCGGGGACCATTTCGATCATGAGGTGGCCAGAGGTGACGACGAGGAGCTCCGAGGCGCGGGGGTGGAGGTGGAGGAAGCTCATGGCGCAGGCTTTTTTTTTTTTTTTTGGTTTAGAATGTTGATAAATTTTGTACCAGAATTCATGATCTGGATTCTGTGACTTACCGGGCAATGATGCTACTGCCATGCTACCGCCTAAGCCCGCCACGGCAGGGAAGGTTTGGCGATTGGCGAGGGCGACTGGGCTTTTGTTGAAGTCGTAGACAAAGTCCTCGTCCTTTGGAAGGAGACGATATCGAGCAGCGCCGCTGGTGACCCGTGTTAGTTGCTGAGTTGAACATTGCTATTGGCTTGTGACGTCTTACGTGTCCGCAAGTTGAAGCTGAGCAGTCAAACTCAGACCCGTGGCCGACTCGTTGTCTCTGCGATGGGGAACAGCCATGACGAGAGAGGATAGGGCCACGATGGCAATGGGGATTGCGTTGCTGAGCATCTTGATGGCTGGAAGTGTCAATAATGCCAAGATGTAAGTTGGAAGATTGTTGCTGTTCTTGTTACTGTAAGCTTTTCTGGTGATGAGTTTGTTGATTCGAGTTAATTTCCTGGGCAACGAGAGGGTTTATATGTGAAGAGAAGAAACTGCCTCGATGAAGCCTCTCAAAGCATCTACAACATTCATTCCAAATTCTCTTGAATCTTGATTCATGTTGCTATCTGAGACTGGTCCAACTCTGCCCGGTTCCATCTTGACAAGAGCATGTAGACTTTCTCCAAAGCTTCAATTGCCTTCTCCAGCTGAACACCGCCGCGCTCACTGCCTTGACGATTGCCCGAAGACTACTGCGTGACAAATAATGTCCTACGATGAAGTTCCACGGGATTGGTTCATTTCCGCATCATTTCCATAGTAGCGCGCAGTTTGGTCCATTTGACGAACCCCAGACGGGTTGTGGCTGAGTCTGACGTGCTGACGTAGTCTCGTAGATGTATGTACTAAGATCGCCGAATCGGGTCACCAAATCACCATCGCAGTGAGTAAGATGCAACCTAAATGAACCCAAGAGCTTGAATGGGCGTCGGAGGAATGTCAGCATCAGTACGGTCGAACTTCGCACATTGACGGTCGGATATCGCACATCGACTAACACCGTCGTTCTCCCGACATCTCAGAGGTCTAAGACGATGATCTGGGAGAAGTGAGAGAACTTGAGAAGATAAAAAAGTCCATGGATCCTGTCTCTTCTTCAATGCTACGGCTTACCAGCATCACCATGGGTAAGTCGGTTGGCTGCTCTTTTTACCTAGTCCAAGAGATTCAACACTGTATTCGAATAAAGTCATCAACCGCATAGGCCGCTTCACAAGAGATTCAAACCATATGTTCATGTGCTCTATTTGAAATGAGTCTGTGCGCAAGCCCTATATATGAAGTCGGACATCACTAACCCGATCGGCGTAAGAGTCACGCTGAGGTGTTGAGGCTGAGCAAGGACTAAGGGTGGCAATGACGCTCGACTACTTCGGCCGGATACCACCAATTAGTGAGTCAACAGGACACTTCAATTCTGGACTGTGGTCTGTATATGTAAATGGCACGAACTTTCTCATGTACGAAAGAAACTTTGCGCTTCACTCACACAAGTAACTTGCCAAGGCACAGGGTGATATAACTCTTTCTTTTTCGAATCTTGCTTCTATTTGTCAACCTACCTCTCTCATGACGCCCACAACAGCATCCCAGAAGGCGCGGCAGAAGCCGCGACTCCTCAGCGAAAGCGAGCTCCGGCGCTTCGAGGACTGCGCCAACGAGAACGAGACCCTCGCGGACTGCTGGGCGAGCGACCAGATCGTCATCGTGGCCTGCGAAAGGTCGGACAGTTACCGATACCTAGGCGAATGGAGCTCCAGACCGATGGAATTGCACGTCATGTCGCCCGCGGACAAGCTCTTGCGGCGATCGCGCCGCCTGGATGACCAACGGCAGGACCCGTCCAAGAGTTGCTACAAAATCAGGACGATCTGTATGCTCGAGAAGTCAAAGGTGCACATCGACTGCCAGCCGCGGCCGTGGACGTGGTATAGTGCCACTACTGCACACGAGACGATTCAGCTGTATGACGAAGAGGCGCAGGCCAAGGCGCAGGAGACGTTGGACGCCCTGGGCGGCGGAGCGTACGCGACGATTTGCGTCGTGAGCTACGATTTGCGCGAGACCATGGCCGCGCTGGCGTTGTTCGGCGTCAAGCTGCCCTCTTGCAAGCTGGTCTTTGTGGACCTGGTCAAGGTGTTGGAGCATCAGATGAGGGAAGAGGGAAGTATTCCGGAGCCGCTGAGGAAGTATACGGATGCCAACATTGTGATGAGGAACGGGAGGCTTGATAGGCGACCAGGGCCGCCGACGGGGAATCTCGGGATGCCGAGTTTGAAGCTTGTGGAGGTGGTCGGCCCTGCTGCTGAGAGCCATCGGGAGGATTTCAAGAGGCTTGAAAAGGAGGATATGGCGTTGAAGAGGATTGCCAGTAGGATTCGAAACGGGTAAAGATGGCAAAATCTTGACGTTAATTATATAAGGCCGGTCCATGGAGATATTTACTTTCCGAGGTCAAGACCTCCACTTATTCATAGCAAGAATGTCGACTATCCTTCTTTGGAGACTCGTGATGTAATGGCCGTCTTCTTTCTTTCTTTGCGTCTCCAACCAATTTTCCCCTCGACTGAATCCCACCTAATCGAGCTCGAACGCTACAAGATTAAGATTTACAACGGCCTTAGTTAACCTGCATATTCGGTCCTCTTGGCGTAGGCGTTTGTTACATTTGATTCTCTGCCGCAGCCCTTCTCTCGCCTTGTCGCGGCTGGCATCAGCGTCCATGCCTACCAACTGACCCTCACGCTTCAGGATCTTCCCATTCACCAGGATCAAATCAACACCAGCGGAGTAGAATGCAAAATAGCAGGACCCAAGGGACTCACGTAACCGCTGAGCGTGCGCTTGCCCGCGAAGACGAAAAAGTCAGTCCGCTTGCCAGGGGTCAGCGTGCCGATCTTGTCAGCGAGACCGACGGCCTCGGCGCCCTTCTGCGTGCCCCATATCAGGGCATCGCGCACGCCAAAGTCCGATTTGAAAGAGACTCTCTGGTCAATGTGTTACGCGCAATGGTCCATCCCGCGCTGCACCTGCAGCTGGAGGCGTATCTGGGACAGCAGAACCGGCGACACGCAGGTCGACGTCTCGATGCTCAACTACAGTTTTTCAGGCCATACGCAAGAGCCATGGTCACGGGAGGAAACCCATGCTCATCTCTGTATCTGTGTCGGGCGTCAGCACCATCTTGTCCCCTGTCTCAATGATGAGGCTCATCTCGTGGTTCGTCAAGTTGGTGCAGTGGATGTACTCGTGCCTGGTGAGCATGTATCTCATGTCCCCGCGGGCGTTCAAGTCGCTCGTGAGGTGGGAGTCAATGGCCTCGAGGGCGCCGACGAGGGCAGAGGTGCGCATTTACTCGACGGTTATCGCAGGAAGCCACCTGGTATAGGTGCTTGATAAGAAGTGCGACTGTGCCAGAGGCGCTGGTCCACGCCAATGCCGCACATGAGGCTCATGGAGACGAGGCGGTGGGTGTTGACCAGGCCGGGGATGACCGCGCCCTCGGTGGCGTCGATCATCACGTGGATCATCCCCAATGCCTCCAGCACTATCTTCCCGTTTGAGATTATGGCCGGAACGGTTGGGCTCTGCCGGCGCATCACCCCCACTCCCTCCTCGTATTTGTCTGGTTTGGATGCGCGGATCCGACCAAGATCGCATTGACGGTCTTGTTTGCCTAGTGGTTGATAACGGCATCATTTCATGATCTTGCAAACTTCTCAAGCCGTGGCAACTTACCTAGTAGTTGTTGCGAAACCTCGTTATAACTTATGTAATGATGTTCTGTTGGGGCGCTCCGCAACTCTCTCTGTACTACGTAGTGATTGCCTGGGGTGTATACCTCTTGAAGAAGCTCAGCGCAGACAGCTCTTTTCACAAAAGAAACCAAAGGATCAATTCAAGTCTGCCTGTAAGTATCAACATCATTGTACAATGTAGGCAGTGACTTGTCTCAACATGGATTGGATGAAGATGAAGTACGGATAGTGTAAGATCTGATTAGGTAATTGCGCCTATCTGGGGATTCTGACGAGGCAAAGACCCACACAGTCCACAGTCGTTGAAAACAGTGCGGCACTGTGTCGGCGTGGGGGTCTACTACTCCCAATCCTCTCGCGCCTTCCCCATTCCCGCTTGGAGCGTGTGGGGAAGGGGGGCAATTTTTGGGGGAGGACTCGGAGGAGCACTCTCATTCCCCGCGTTGGGCCGAACACCTGAGGCGCAAATCTGCCAATCCCCAATTCCATCGCATCTCATCCTCACATCCGTCTCCATCTCGTCGGCTGTCCCGAATCTCTTCAGGCCGTCCTACGCATCTCTCTTGGCGTGCCATATTTGCGCCTTGCGCATGAGAGCTCCTCCACCCCCTGAACGGCCACGGGCTTAGCCCACGATAAATCCGAGTTGCACCAAGTTGCCAAGCGTACTACTTCTCCAACGATGCTCTCATGACTGCCGGCGATGGCGAGCCATCCTTCCCCTAGTCCACCTGGCAATGCTGGAGTCAATTACAAACGCGCGAGCCGCAGAGGTGCGCCCCGACGCTTCGTCTGCGAGCATCCAGGGTGCGAGAAGTTGTACTCAAGAGCCGAGCATCTTCAAAGACACCAGCTGAACCGTTAGTTGACTACCTTGTCTATCCGCGGTCCCTGGAATGTCAGAGCCAGAACTGACGCGTCTCCACAGATAACCCCAAAGAGATCTTCATCTGCGATATATCAGGCTGCGATCAAAAGTTCGTTCGCGCTGACCTGCTGTCGCGTCACAAGAAGCGCCACTCGTCATCGTACATCCCTCGCAATCGCGCGCCCAGTTTCGCCTCTGCGGCATCTGGCACGCAGTCTGTTCCGACCGTGTCATCGCCGACTTCGGGCCCACTAACCCGGCTGGCGTTTCCTCAACCTTCAACGAGCGGCCCCCACGATGCCGCCATCTTGCTGACTCCGGACTCTGCTACGCCCACGCCGACAACTGGTGCATCGAATCCGTCCTTGGTTCAGCATGTTCCAAGGATCAGTCAAACTGCGACCTGGCCGTCCATTGATGACATGGCTGTGGACATGGGGCGCTCGAAATCCACCTACTACGGACGTGATCAGGTTTCCTTGCCTGAAGCCCCGCCACTCATGTCATCTTTTGACCCGAGAGGATTTCAGCCTGACGAGACACTTTCAAGGGAAAACTTTGCCGGTTGGCTATTCGATGCACAAGCAGGCTTTGGTGATTTCAACGGCATCACTAACCTACCCTTTCTCGAAGGTGGCCTTGAGTCGACCTTCAACAATAACATTCACTACGACTACGAGTCACTGACGAGCCGCTCACAACTAGACCCTACCCCACCTCGGCAAGTTGAGGTCAGCGACGAACTCATCAGCGAGCATCGGCGGCAGGAGGTCCTCAGATGGTTAAAGATTTTCCGACATAAGCAGCCCAAATACGAGCCGCGTATAGTAAGCCTTGTACAGGAGAGCGGTGGAGACTTACCTGCTCTGAATCTTGAAATGATGAGAGATTGCTTGCAGGAATACTGGAAGAGAATATCTCCACGCTTGCCGATCGTTCATCAGCCAACATTTTCGTCGAATCGCTGCTCCATCTTCCTTTTGATGGTTATGATTGCTTTGGGAGCTGCATCCTTGAGCAGCAGAGATGCGACCGGGAACTTGGAACAGTATGGCGGCCTCGCAGATGTGATCATTTCCAGCAGCCGATGGGAAATCTTGACTCACGAGGAAGCATCGCCGCCGGTGGGCCTATCTATATCCCAGGCTCTTCTGCTGCTCGAATTCTACGAGAAGATGTTCTCCTCTAGACGTATGCACGAGAGAGCGCACATATACCACTCGGCGACTTTGACTCTCCTACGGAGAGGAAGCCCTCTTATCGGAAGAGGAGGAAGTGAATCGCCTCCAGAAGAAGCGGCCCCATTATCGAACGACGGGCCCTCGTCAGACTCGAGAACGTGGTGGATCCGATGGGCCGATAGCGAATCGATGCATCGTGTAGTTTTTGCGGCCTTTATGATGGACACCATCCACGCAGCTTTGTTTGGCCACAACGCAGACATGGCTCCCCACGAGATCCGGCTTCCCTTGCCCTGCGACGATGGTCTGTGGACCGCCGCGACCCCAAACGCCTTCCGACAACTGGACGGAAACTACAGAATGTACGGCATCAAGCAGGTGTCATTCCTTGATGGCCTCAAAAGTGCTTTGCATGGACAAGAAGTCAAGACCCATACGTTTGGACGCATGATTATAATGTCGGGACTACTGAGCGTCGGATGGCACCTGTCTCGTCGGGAGTCTCACCTCAAGTGGCTCGACCTGCGCCCACCCAGCACAGAAACGCACGACAGCTGGAAAAAGATCCTTTTCAGCGCTTTCGACGAGTGGAAGGAGTCCTTTGATAACGCTGTTGGTGCAAACGACACATCCGAAGGGCCCGGACAGCCATCGAGCTCCAACGGACCTATCCACTCCGCCGCTGTTCTCTACCACCTGGCCCATATCAGCCTTCACGTAGATATCGTCGATTGCCAGGTGTACGCCGGCGTAAAGCGTTTAGTCGGTCGCAAAGTCTCCACGCGCGATCATGCCAACGCTGTAGCGAGAATGAGGACCTGGTCGAATGCTCCATCTACCCCACACGGCGTTTTACACGCCTTCAAACTGCTTTATCGGGTTCTCGTAGACCAAAAAAATCCGAAACGGCGGACGAGCAACTTCGGACCCCTGCCTGAATCGGTCTCTGCCTTTTACTCCTGCCGCAGCGAGTCGGATCCCCATCGGCCGTGGATCGTGTACTATGCGACCTTGACGATTTGGTCCTTTGTACAAGCCATGGGTCTACCCAACAAGAACGCGCCATCGGGAAGAAATAGCGACATTGCTCGCTACTTGGCACATTTTGCGAGTCTAGAGGAACTGGACGAGGAATCTATGCGGAACCTTAATGAGAGGTTACCGGAACTGCTTGACTTGATGAAGATGAGCCTTGAGCAGTCTCACTCAGAGCTCCTGAGGGAAGCTAGTGAAAGGCTCAAACTTTGCCGCGAGATGCTAAGATGATTGCGGTCTCAGACCACTGACTCAGAACCGCAGTAGACATGACGGTCAGCAAGAAATCATCTTTGATGCGCAAGACATAGGACAAGGGCTGTGTGAGGTGGACTCGCCTGACATGGGAACGAGACTCCCCCGCGGGGCCCACAGGTCTCTAATTACCTCAAAGTGTGAGTCGACCGCCTCATACGCAACAGATCTTGCAAAAGACGTAAGTTGCGAACACCACTGTTCAGTAGCGTTGGTTATGGAAGAGCCATTAACTCTCTGCTAGACCCAGTAATCGATTGCCTTTTGGGCTCCAGAGTCTTACTTCAGCCCTCAGAATTCAGGAGTTGATGGCTGAACTTTAGCATCTCAACCCCTACCCAGGAGATATGGACCAGATGTTGCGTACATAGACAGCCACTATTGAAAATGGGGCAAAGGGCCAGTGTATACTTGCAAAGTATACCATGATGTTGGGCGGATGGTATTGCTGGGAAAGGTGAATTTGGTAAATGGATTTTTATCCTTAAGGGTATTTTTTTTTATAAAAAGGATAGTACCGAGAGACTGATATACAAAGAGAACATGCGCTGCATAAGGCAAGGTTCGAACTTTTCTGAGCTTAACTACCTTACCCTACGCTAGCGGTCGTCATCAATGCGATTTCTGATCTGGTTATTTTCCTGGCTTTATGTTTTCCTGTCCTTTTACAATTTTTCAAAATCAGTCATCTAAAAACGGCCCCAGTTTTGCAAATCATCTACAAGAACTATCCTAAGGTAGTTACACACAAGCCAAACGGACAGCAACGCCGACGATTCAGGGCGAGTTCCCCCACTTTCAGATGGATGCGGAGACTACATCGGCCGAAAAGCGGGGCTTCACCGTCGCTCGCTACCGGTAAACCCGGCACGTGGCTCCTGCCTTTCTCGGATGTGCGACTCACTTCACGTTAGCATCCGTTTGTCAACCCCTCAAACCACTGCTGACTCACATACGGACGCAATAAGCAACGACGACGACGTATCAGTATCCCTTCCAACATCCAAGCTTGACCAACCGCCTCCTTGCGGGTCGACGACACCATGGTGACCAAACAAATAGTCCGATATGGCGATTGGGAGAGCCCAATCACGCTCGAAACCGTAACCTCTAAGAGCTGGTCTGTGTCGTCACCTCGAGTCCATGTAAGTGACCTCGGCGAGCTGGCGGCTAATTGGGTACCCTTTGCTGACTGACGCAAAGCGTCAATCGGGGCGGTCGTTCTTCATCGAGTCCAAGGATGACGGGCGCAAAGTTTTCGTCGAGGTCATTGAGGGCGGTGGCCTGAAGGACCTGCTGCCAGCGCCTTACAGCGCCGGCAACACAGTCTATGAGTATGGTGGCTCCCCCTACGACGTGACCGCCGATGGATCCATCATCTTTTCCAACCGGGACGATACCGTCAAGATACTCGACCCGGACACTGGCAAGGTGTCGGATCTGACCGGCGACTCGAAGCTGCGATACTCAAACTTCAGCGCCAACCCCACAAACCCCTGGGTTCTGGCCAACCAAGAGGATCACACAATCAACACTCCCCATGGGATCCGGAACTACGTCGTCGCTATCAATGCGGATACTGGCGATGTCAAGCGTGTCGTTGAGGGTGCTGACTTTTATTACACCCCGCAATTCAGTGCCGACGGCAAGAGGCTGACTTGGATGGAGTGGGATCAGCCTGATCTGCCATTCGCATCGGCCAAAGTATTCATTGCCGAATGGACGTCGGCAGCGACTGTCGAGAATGCGACGTTAGTTGCGGGCAACGACAGAGAGGGAGCTGCCGAACCTCGATGGGGCCCCGATGGGAGTTTGTTCCTCGGCATTGAGGTTGACGGTTTCCGGCGACTGTTTCGTCTCGCTCCAGGTGCGGAAAAGCCCACACAAATAAAATTGGCAGGACTGGAGACTGCTGAGATTGGGGAGATTCGATGGTTTCAGGGAAGGTTGGTTGACCTGGAAACTTGCGAGTTGCGTGAGGGGTAATACTGACGATGCTCGACCTTAGTCAAACATATGCACCACTGTCAAACCGCTACGTAGCTGCGGCTGCCGTGGTTTTTGGCGAGGCAAAGCTGATTCTTATCGATCTTGAGAAGAACGATTGGAAACCCATCGGACCATCCAACATTTGCGGCATTGTTAATGACGCGATGGCTCGCTTGGACGAGAAATCGTTGCTTCTTGTTGCGGACGAATCCAGCTCTCCGTCTGCCTTGTACAAAATCGATTTTGCCAGTGGGAACACGACGATTCTCCGAGGAACTACAAACGAGACCCTGGACACATTACTCTTTTCGAAGCCGGAACTCGTAAAGTTTCAGTCAAAGGGGACGCCATCTCGCACGATATACAGCACCCTGTGGATGCCAACGAACCCAAAATTCCTCGGTCCGGATGGTACGCGACCTCCTCTGGTCATCTCCTCGCACGGTGGACCAACGGGCTACACCGGCTCTGGTCTCCAGTTACGGACTCAATATTTCACTGCACGTGGCTACGCCCATCTAGCGTTAAACTACACGGGCTCGACGGGACACGGCCGAGAGTACCGCGAAGCACTCTTTGGTAACTGGGGCATCGTCGACGCTGACGATGCCGCCGAAGTCGCGAAGCACCTGGTCGAAGCAGGCAGAGTCGGCAAGGTGGGCATTGTCGGTGCAAGCGCCGGAGGGTACAATGTCCTCCAGGCCCTGGTCCGCCACCCCACAATCTTTGACGCCGGATTCTGCGTGTGCGGTGTGAGCGATGTGAAGAAGCTAAACGATTCCACGCACAAGCTCGAGTCTGAGTACATGGGAGCGCTTGTTCTTGATCCGGGCATGACGGACGAGCAAAAGGAAGAAAGATACCGAGAGCGAAGCCCTCTCTACCATGCCGACAAGATTGGGGCACCGCTATTCCTCCTTCACGGTGTGGCGGATACCGTGGTACCGATCGAGCAAGCCCGACTCATTTACCGAGCTGTCAAGGACAAGGGAGGGGATGTGAGGATCAGGGAGGTCGAGGGCGAGGGCCACATGTTTGGTAAGCCTGGAAGCCGTCGGCTTTGGCTGGAAGAAGAAGAGGCTTGGTGGAGATCATACCTGATCTGACGAGAAAAGAAAGCAAATGTTTACTCCACCGTTATATCGCCTATCAAACCGAGGATGGTATCCCAAGGATTAACCCAATGAAACTTGCTGCAAATCTTCATGTATGAATAGGTTCTGCTGCCTATCGGTTGAATCACTTGCCTTCCTGCACGGTGGCTGTACCTAAGAAATACGTGAAAGAGACTGCAATTTTCACTCAAATCGCTGTTCCGCAGAAATTCTTCACAAAGCTAACAATGCTAAGCCCTTTTCACACTCCATCTCAGCGTCAATTCTGGACCCTTTTCCTCTCCCTGCGTCTATTCTCAGCATTGTCTTTCATGGATTTCTTCTTCTCCTTGAGAGCCTTCTTCTTCTCCTGTTTTTGCAAGGTAGCAGGGGTCAAAGCGGAGGAAGCCTTGTTGTACGCCTTCAAGGCGGCCGCCGTCTCCTCGTCCAACTGTTCCTCTCTCAGCTTCCTTGCTCGGCGGCATCCTTCCTTGTCAAAGCTGTGCTGACGGTACATACCATTCAATCTTTTGTACTCCTCATTCTCAGCACGCCTTTCCCGCGCAAATCGCACGCGTTCCTTTCGGGATGTGGGTAGGCCGTAGAACTTGACGGAAGAGAATGTGTCTTTCCCCGTTTCGAGGCGGAGGAATCTCTTTTTCTCGTCTTCGATGATGGGAAGAATACGAAAGGCGTATGCGTCGTAAAAGTACGGTTCATCCGACGCATCCGTGTCCGAGTCAGAATATTCAACAGTGTAGGTGCTTAAGTCCAAGCAGGTGTCCTCAATGGTCTCGCGAATCGTAGAAATGAGGTGGCAGCTTTCGTTTCCGCGTGCCCACCAAAAGTCAGAATCGATTTCCGTGCCAGCATTCCTCAGCTCACCAACACTGGGCACTCTGTACGTGGCTTGGGCGTAGATGGAAAAAAAGTGCGTGTATAAGTTTTCGAGGTCGTAGGAATAACTTGCTCCGAAGCCAGGTCCTTTGGCGAACGGAATGAGGTCAATAAGCTTCACTCTTAGCGTGGAACGCTGCATCGCGAGCTGATGAAATCTAGTGGGAAATTGCAAAGCCACGGTTGGGACATTGACCGCGTTCAGGTTCCGGCACTTGGACACGGCCTCCCAGAACTCAGACCAAGGCACGGGACCGTGTTCCGTTCCGTCGGCAAACTGGACGTGTTGAGGTCTGCCCTGGAAGTTGGGGCCCATGACGCTGACGGAGGTGACCAGGTCTCGATATTGGGGCCGGAGAAGATGGTTCAAGGCGGTGATGGCCTCGTAGCCGCTCAAGAAACAGAAGCTGTTCTGGGACCAGAAAATGGGTGCGGCTTCGGCGTGGACCTGGCGGCCGGTTTGGAGCAGTGCCATGCCGGCCCGCTTATTGCAGTTGCACAAATCATTTGCCAAGCGTTCTGTGACGAGTCGGGGAGGGTCCGAAGAGATGGAGACATTTTGCAAGAGGAAAGGGGGAGGATGGAAGAGGTTGTGCCGTGTTGCATATCTGCGGATCATACAACTGGGTTTGTGGTCAATATCGTGTCTCTTTGGTTCAACCAGGGCAAACTCATATATGAGGCTGCGGATTTCGGGCGGGAACTGCATAAAGTCAAGCAGTCCCTTTCGAGGTCGAACATACGTCCCCGGATCAGAGCGAATCTTGAGGGTCAGAGTGGACATGGCGGCCGTAATCTTTTCTGTGTCGGGCAGCATTGTGTGAGGGTTCGTCATGATGTTTTTTCTGACAAGGTTTGATCGTAGGTAGATGGTCTTTGTAGGACTGTGGTTTTGTGTCTGGGAGATGGTTGGGTGCGTTGTGTATAGTTAAAGTGCTTGACATGGTCGGTTTTGATCAGTTCACGAGCTACTGGCATCTTCCTTTTCTATCCAGAACTCATCATGGCAAAAGTTTGTGCTCCGAACTATTAGGCAAAAGGCGATAACGAAGAACAAATGAAGTGCATTGTGTCTTTGATCGTGCCCTTCAAAGGGAATTTTGTCATGTTCATGGTTTGTTGTATGAACAATGCCTTGTATGCGAAGTCTTGGAAAGAATATCAAGGGACTGCTGAAGCCGTGGACGATTTGCTAGCTTTCAGATACAAGCACGGATGCCTCCAAAGAAGACGATGAATATGGGGCTCAGAGCATGTCTACAAATAGAATCTCTTTAGGTAAAGGCTATGAAATAACGAGACCTGGCAGGCGGTGTTTCTCATTGCTAGCTGCCTGGCATGAGAGAGTCAGGGACCTGAGGTACCAGTAGCCGCTAACGAACACCAAGGATATGGAGGGATTCCCCGAATGAAGCCTTTGCAGAAAGTTCTGATTTATGCTGCATTCGTATCGAACGCCCATCCTTTGCTTACTAAGAAATCCGGATAGAAGATGTAGAAAATAGGCAAAACTGCACGAAAAGTCGATTCACGTGTACCACACTCTTTGCTTATTGATTTCAACAGGTCGATATCAAATCATAATTGAATATCAGACCAGGAATCAGAAGCAGCAAATTGAGATTGGGATGATCGATGTAGCTCACCGTCTCACATACTAGTTCGTCTTGTCAACTCACCAAAGGAAATGGCGCATCTCATCCAAACCCCTCATTGCCAACGGTCGCCACCGGACAGCCAGAATCGCGATCGTGTGGGATACCTTAGACTAAGGCCACTAGCTCCAACAGCCGAACCCGCCACCAGAAGAACAATGGATCCAAGGAGGCAAACGCAGCTTCATAAGAAAAACTCAAACATTTCCCGACCACACCGAGCCGAAGCAGAAATTCTGTCCGCTGATATCGATCATTTCTGGCCCCGCGACTGGAGAGTCTCAAGCTCCCAACGACAGATTTCGATCCACAAAATCGACACAATAACGCTCGAGGCCTCGCTTGTGGATATCGAGCCGCGATGACATCCCAGCGAGAGTTGCTGTAAGCTAGGCCATAACCAGTAGGAGGGGCGTATGATCAATCGGACGAAGAACAAAGCACATCGTCGCTGCCCGTTGGCGTCACTTCGAGACAGGACAGCAGAACCGTGCTCCCCAATCTCCTCACAAAGTGGTGTTTCGCGGTCCAGGCTAAGGGAGGGTAAGTTTGTCTGCTTCAGAGCCCTGATTCGCCGAGTTCATGCGTCTTCTAGCTCGTATCGATGCGATCAACCGTGTTCAAAAAGCAGGGAATCCAGCCAGGGTATGTCATACCGACCATCATCTCAGCTGTCTACTGTGAGCAGTGTCTGGGGTGGGTGGGCAGGGGGCAGGAGGAGAATGCCGAGAAAGAAAAGCTGCAAGTTCGGCTCTCTGCTTCTCCCTCATCGTGCGTCGGCGGTGCATGCGGCGCTCAGAAGTGTGGCGGGTGTTTCTGGGGTCGATTGGTGTCTCGCATAATGGATGGTCAGTCTGGGCCTATCAAACCCCCGGGACAACCCCAGACTCGACGTCACAGACGGCGGACGCACGTCAGCTCACACCACACCCTCCTCATCCTTTCCCATCTACGTCATCCACAGCAGCTGCCACAGAGCTTAGCAACGTATATAGAGCATCAGCCACACCAGAGTCACCTCTCTGGCAAACTCAACTCGGGGCTACTCTACTCTTTGAAAACAACACAATCCAGATTATCGTGAACCCGAGACCAAGAGTTTCCACTCAAACCTATCCATTCATCATGCCATCATCAGTAAAGAACCACAGTGCCACTGTGGAAGGTAAGTTGTCTCTGAAAATCGCTGTACCCACTCAAAGTGTCAACTCAAGTTGCCATGAGGTTGCATCCGTCACTAACACGGTTCGTCCCACCAGCATCAACTCCCCACAAGGTCTCCTCCGCCAAAAAGGCAACGGCCGCTAAGGTCGAAGACCGGAAATCGCACGCGACGCCAAAGAAGGTCTCATCAGCCACAGCCGCCGCTAAGGACAACGTCTCGACCAAAGACCACGCTACCATTACACCGGTAACAAAGAAGGTCTCCTCCTCCACGCACAAGCCCACATCATCGGCCTCAAAGACTGCATCATCTGCTTCGAAACCAGCCACATCGTCTGCACACAAGAGCGCGGACCATGCATCCAAGACGGCTTCCTCATCCGCACACAGAACTGCCGACCATGCCTCGAAGACGGCCAAGTCGGCATCACAGACTGCCAGCAAGGCCGCTAGTGGCGGCAGCGGCGCAGATATTGTAAAGAAGATGCAGGAGAAGAAGAGCGCTCAATACACAGAAACGACTGGTTCAGACATTGTAAAGAGAATCCAGGCCCGGAAGGCTGCCGCCGCAAAGGAAGCTGCCAGGAAAGAGGCAGCAGCAGCCAGGACCCACGAAGACAACCTGCCCAAGAAGAAGCCAGCCGTTGCCGAGGCACCAAAGGCTGTGCCCAGAGCTCCCGTCACAGTACCCAAAGCTGCTCCCGCCCCTGTCAAGAAGCAAGCCAACCCCATCCCGGCCCCGGCTATCAGGAATGTTCCCGCACCCACTACCAGCCCAGCCAAGGTCGCGAAGAAGGAAAAGGTCTACGCCCCGGGTGCCCTTGTACCAACCGCCGAGCTCGAGGCTAGGAAGGCGAAGGCTGCTACGCCCAAGAAGGAGAAGCAGTACCATCCCAGTGCTCTCACCCCTACAAACGAGATTGAGGCTAGGCGCGCCGCCAAGAAGGCCCAGGCCGGCGGACCTGTGGGGCAGGTTACCGATACCGTCGGCAGAACCGTTGGAGGCGTCGGCAAGACCGCCGGCGGAGTTGTCGGAACTGCCGGTCGGACCGTTGGCGGTGTTGGAAAGACCGCCGGAGGTGTCGTCGATGGCGTCGGCAGGTCAGCGGGCGGCACCGTTGATGGCCTCGGCAGGACTGTCGGAGGCGTCACCAGCGGCCTCGGCAAGCAAGTCGGTGGTACTGTCGGGGGCCCACTTGGTAGAGGCGTTCAGGGCGCGACTGACGGCCTTGGGAAGACTGTTGGCGGTGCTACCAGCGGTGTGGGTAACACTCTTGGAGCCGCGACGGGTGGCTTGAACAAGACGCTGGGTGACACCACTGGTGCTCTCGGCCGAGGAGATTTGATGGGCACCGTCGGCGGTGTTACCGGTGGAGTTGGAGATACTGTCGGAGGCGTCGGCAAGGGATTGGTGCGTCATCACCCAGTTTTCGAATGGCTTCGTGGGATATCTTGAGATTAACATGTTTTCAGGGCGACACTGTCGGCGGTACCCTCGGAGGTGTCGGAGCCACGGTTGGCGGACCGGTTGGCGGCATCGTCGGCGGAGTTGGCAAGGGTGCCGGTGATGCGGTGACTGGTATCACCGGGGGCTTGGGCAAGGGTGTTGGCAGACTTGGCAAGGGTGACGTCCTCGGCGGTGTTGGCGAAGTTGTTGGTGGGGTGGGAGATGGGTAAGTCACTCTTTCCATACTGATCCCGCCGTAACCCGCGGTAGTCTTTTACACATAGCTAACTGCGTACACAGCGTCGGCGGCCTTCTCGGTGGTGTCCTCGGAGGTCTTGGAGGTGGTGGCCAGGAGAACAGTGGTGGCCTTCTTGGAGGTGTACTTGGCGGAGGCGGTGATGGTAAGGATGGCGGCGGTGGTGGTTTGCTCGGGGGTGGCGGCGGCAAGGGTGGAGGAGGTCTGTTGGGACTGTGAGTTACCATCGACACGTATTAAGTATGAAGTTTGTAACATCATTTGGAAATCTGGCGAGGTGGCGAAGCTGAGAGATTGGGTAAAATTCCTCAAGCAAATGTATGATAGGCAACAACTGGTACAAACCTGTGCGAAATATGAGTTTGAAAATTTGGATTCCTATAGCCATGTTGAAGTTTTATTGATTAACAACTACAACTTTATGACATATGATTCAGGTCATCACTGCCCTCTACGTCACGGAAGCCTCCACGTGAAGGTAAGATACTCAAGTGCGAGACAAACGATAGCACTGCGACTTCTTCAGTGGCCTACTTTGAAGCAGAACTCTTGACGAACAACTTAGAATGTAGACGATGAGATATTGCACGCAAATGTAATCCACGGGAAGTGAGCCTCGTAGATAATGTGAAGAATCTAGCCATCTTTGCCAACAATGTGGTGTCAACGACAGCATTCGTGGTCTTTTCTCACCTTTTCATTGCACGCAGTACCCCCTTCAGCCAGTTCCAACTGTCTACCTGAGATTCAGAACAACCTCACGACCGAGGTAAAGAGATGCTCCTCCACCGGGAATTAGATACTCCTGATTGGTCAATTCCATGAATCTCGTGGTAATATCTGCTTGAAGACTTAGTTCTTCGTCGGCTATTTTGTACAAGATTTAAATAGCGAAGGAATAGAGAATGAGACATGCCTCAGGTTGTAGGGTGTGAGAGAAACAATCTCTGAGGTCGAACTCAGAGAAGAAGTGAGAGGCCCACAGAGGTCTACACACACCTCGAGATATATTCTAGCCATTGGTAATGCCTGTCTCGGGTCATGACACTACAAACGTCTAGGTCTGAAGCAATGAAAAGATCAGTGCGATGCCTATTCTCTCGGGCCTAGCTGATGCCTCATTCTCCACACGAAGAAATATTTACACCACCTGAGACAATTGACCAGTGAACCTAAAACGGTGACAATAAAGCAATGTATATTCGGCAACGAAACCTATAAGAATTCGAGATGATGATGCTGGGCTCAGCGATATAGTATGAATTGAAAACAAAGTTATCAGGCTGATCTCACACCGAAAGTTGGGGCATAAATGATGTGGAATTAATATTACGGAATAGATGGCGGTGCGAGATTAATATCCTCTAAATCCAGTTGCAACACGCCAAAATCTCTGACGTTATATTTAGTATAGTCGACCTGGCATTGAAACTCCCCTGCTTTCTAGAGAAAGGTCCTAGTTCTTATCTTCCGGGCAGTCCTTCTTGTCATCACCGCTGAGCTGACCACGAACAGCACCGGGGACGGCAAGGCTAGAGTGGACGTCGGCGAAGAAGCCCTCAGGCTTCTCCTCGATCTGGCTGACGGTGAAGCCTGAGCCAGTGTCAACACCAGTAGCATTGACGCCGGTCACGAAAGGACCGGTCAAGCAGCCAACGCTGCGGCGGACGTTCTGGTACCCATCGACGGCGACGGGGTTGGGGAAGGCAATGCTATGAGAAAGAAAATCAGTTCAGTACTTTTCTTCTTGAAAAACCACGGGATGTGAGCTTACCGAGGAGATCCAGCCTTGCCCTTCTCTGCCTGATGGATGTGAGTGGCCGTACGGGCTGGTGACTGATAATCACCCTGGAAGTTCACCAGGGTGATGTTGTAGCAAATGACATTCTCCTTGGAGTTGATGCCGAAGTTGAAGTATCCAATGGCTCCAGCCAATCCACCGGTGAAGGTGTTGTTGTTGTCGACAACTTGGTCAGGTGTAGCGATCACGTCGTAAGTCGAGGTGAAATCAAAGGGGCCGGAAGGGCCCCAGCTGCCCTTCCCTCCCTTCTTGTGCCAGCCAATAGCGTGCTTGATGTCCTCGACAACCTTGATCGGAGTGGCAGAAGCAGCGGTTGCCAAAACGAGGGGGACGATGGCGAACTTCATTATGGTAGTTGGAAGGATAGTGAGTGACTGAGGATGAATATACAGTTGGGGTTGATAGATACTGAGAGCGTCGGATTAAGGTAAGATGAGATGATGGAACAAGGCCTGATACTTGGTGTCACTGGGGGAGCTTCATCTCTGTATATGTAGTCTCTTCTGATGCCCAGCTTTGGGCTATCCTGCTAAGGTGTAGTTGCCACAAGTACATTCATTTCCCCTCAATTCCACCGCGCCTCTGAACTCATCTGCATCACTACACATGGCCTGGTGATGTGTTCACTCAGCCAAGAACCCGAGGAACGATCAAGCGCTGTACGCCGGCGCCATTACCGCGGCCTGGGCTGTCCTGATGAATGGGCCAAGGGAATTGAGATTGCGGTGTTTGCCTCCCAAAGCCGACGCGGCGCAGCAAATCGTGGAGGTTCGGGGCTCCTTGGCACATTTTCCTAATCCGGGGGAATTAGAATACCGGAAGCACGGTTATGACGCCGCCGATCACTTGGAACTCGGCAGCGGAAGCGCAACTTGCCGTGAACAAGTAAAAGTGGGAGAGTTGATGTCTTGTTTAGTTTTGTCCGGTAGCGTCAATGTTTGGAGGCAAGCTCCTTGGCGGTTGCTTGGCCCTTTCCCCCAAATATGCTCACCGCGACGCGCCGGATCGTTTGCCAATGCAGTCCAACAGAAGAACTGACGCGGGAAAGCTTGGCTTGCTACCACGGACATTTCAAATCCAAAAACTCCGCTGGCAAAGTCGACGATCTTTCCCTCTCACCAGCGCCAGAACATAGCCCGGTTTGGGCGCCCGATCAGGAATCAGTTTATCGTTGCTGGGCATCTCCCGGAAAGCCTCTCATCCGACGGACTACCGTCCAGAGCTGAGAAGGAAGCTTTTTGTGCATTTCTTTTTCCCTTTCTCCCTACCAAGTTCAAATCAGACACTGTGTCGCTCGGCATTCGTAGGAATGACACCGGCGCCCTTGTTGGAACAGCAGCTATCTTGGCGATGAGCCAATACAGTGAGACTTGTCTGACATCGCTTGGAGCACGTTATTGCTGAGGAATGAAATCGCATATTTCTTGCACCTCGATCAAACTCGTAGGCAGCTGATATCTCAATGCAACCCTTTTTTGGAGACCGGTTTCTTGATATTCGGGAGACCAAGTTTGTAGTGACTTCGCCATTTGACTACATCCATCTCGCATGGCAACATCCACAAATTGACAAGGGACTAGCAGTCAAGAACAGCTTATCTTATAAGTTAACAAACAACCAAAACTGTAAGCTGCGCAATTACAGTTACCAGAAGGGACTCTCAGCCTTCATCATACCTGTAAGCAAACTTTGACAAAGATCGGCAACATTACTGACAATAAGAAATTTCATCGCGCGGGAAGACTAGGACAAAGAGATTCCAATCTCCTGGCCTCGGCCAGGTGCAGGCTCGCATATACATCTAAGTCTATCGACCTAGATTGTACTCGAACAACCCAATAAGAGAAGCTCTGATCAGAATTAATCGAAAAGATAGTTGACAGCTTGCTAGATGAAACTAGGTATTTTGGAAATGAAATTTCAAGCGCATAACATCGACAAACAGATTTAAGAAAGAAGCGGCATCACTTCCATGATGGCCTTTCCATATTTTGGCCCTGTATGAGGACAACACGTGATGAACAAAGGGTCCGATTACAGACGAGCAGACCATTGGCGCGCTCTTTCGAGCTCTTCACATGGACAACTATTGCATATGTGGTTTAAGACTTCAGGCCAGAGTCAAGACGGAACGGTCCAACTTACCGCGTGAGCCAGTGACAAGGGCAGTGTCTTCCTCGCTATACTCAGTATCGGTGCACTTAATATGATTCCAGCTGGTCGTCTCGCCTCCGGGGAAGCCCCACCCGGTAGCCCGGTTTCGAAGGGCCCATTCGATGTCACACTTGGTGTTGGGAGTCGAGATACCGTGACTCAACCCGATGAGAGAAAAGAGAATTTTGACCTTAATCATACGCTCAGAGGCTCAAATATGGATGAAAAGGTTGATTGGTTGATTAGAGTGTAAGGGTGAGTGGTGATGAAGAGCGTGAAGGGCCCGCGGATCCCGCGCACTCGTGTATCTTCCGTTCACTGTCTAGTGTCTCCTGACTTAAGTTTTGAAAATGAATCGCCATAAACAAGTCAACTTGCAGCCCATCTCTATTCTACAACAATAGTCAACATTACGTCGCAAACAGATTATAGCGCGCAGGTGGTTTGGGAGCCAGTTACTATACTGATGGAGTAAGCTTTGTTTGGTTGCATGTGTCGTTTTTGGTTGAGGAAAGCGACGACGAATAGAGGGCAGGCCAATTCGTCCGAGTAATATAGATGAATGATTAGAGGAAGGTAAAACCGAGCCAGAGGTT
Source organism: Colletotrichum orchidophilum (assembly GCF_001831195.1). Classification (NCBI taxonomy): domain Eukaryota; kingdom Fungi; phylum Ascomycota; class Sordariomycetes; order Glomerellales; family Glomerellaceae; genus Colletotrichum; species Colletotrichum orchidophilum. The sequence goes on along the minus strand of NW_019172973.1, from coordinate 208,372 downwards.
GCCAAAGGATGAGAAAGCCCAACCGAGACTGTTAAATCATGATGAGGTCCTTAGCGTTTGTGGAACTTGCGACATCAGAAACGGCAGCCCGGAGCAGAATCAGCCAGTCTATCAGGATTTCTACCTTTTGAAATGCCGCTGACATTCTAGAAAATTTTGCGCCTGGCTAGACCAGCGTTGGGACTCGAGTATTCAATAATGCCGGGGCTAAAAAGATAAGGGTTGACTATAGGCGGGTCAGGAATGTTGATTTGATGCATGTGAGGTATTGATGAACTATATAAGTCGAGAATTCCCTCCCTTATGATAACGGACAACGGCCCAGATATTAATCCTCCACTTCGGCCATTGGCAAGATCGATTTCGTCGTAATCGATCAACCAAGATTAAAACACGGAAAAGCGGACGTCAGAATTGCCATGTTGGAAGAACTTCAACCTTTCAACAACGATATAGTGTTCAATATTGCATGCCTTGCCACGAATTTCATCTCAAACATACACGACAGCTCAAAGTCTGATATAACATATACCCACAGCTATGATCATGAAGTCGTGTGATGTGGAGGGGCGAGTTCATTCTGATTCGGCCTCTATTATTGAAAGTTTCGTGATGGGGTGCCGACGACCGATAGCATAAGGCTGTCAACGAGACCCATACGCGGTAAGATTCACCAACAGGCTTTCACTGCAAAGCTGTTGCCTAGTTAAAGCAAAACATCGTGCCAGAAGGAGCACCGGCTTGGAAATGCCAGGTTGAGGACCTCACCATGGATCCGATGAGCTTCAACCGGCCTTCCAAATCTTGTTCCTTTCCCGAGAAGTTAATTTAATCTCGTATACTCTCCTCAAGGTAGCTGAAATTGGAGAGGTAACTTCCTCGATCAGCCTTGTCCCGCACGAAAAAGCTTTTTTTCAGCTCGCTGAGCAGTCGAGGTTATTTGAGAGTTCTGATCTGTCCCACAAACTCCAGTGATTAGTCTTTATTTTCCTGAATCTTAATGATGCCCTGCTGCACGCTCTGAATTTTAATAGTATTTGCTTTGCCGGATGGCTTTGAAAAAGAATATTCCGTTGTTTATTCAGTCAACTAAGTCACAAAACTTGCATACTCCTAATGTCCTGTAGATTAGCAAACCAAGACCTTTTCCTGTGGCACCCCTCCTGTAGACTCTTCAGAAGCATGCGTTTGCCCTTATTCTCATGGTTCAACCGCTATCATCAGGTTTATTCCTCACGTCGTGTTCATCACATCTGGGCACCTCTACGTCTATACACATGACGTACATTCTTGGCATGATTACGAGGTCTGCTTGACCTCCCTTTGGAGCTCATATAAGCCCCCAGGAGAGATGCTTGCTCAGGGCTCCCCGTGATTAGGTGGTAATGCCCCGTCGAGTTCTGCAATCATTCATAGCGTGCACAGTCACGGCGCTGCGCTATTGCGCATGACAACCGTGCCAAAGAAGGTTCATCTACCCCTTTCCTGGCTTTCAGCTCTTCGGTCGGACCAACAGTTGCCAGCGGGACATCAGCGGAAGTCTGTGATCCTGATGTCCGACGATAAACAAGCTTTTGAGAAAGGGGCTGATCACGAACTGAGGTACAGGGAATATCCAAGACCCCAAAATGAGTTGCTGAGGCTTGATAATAGCCAAGTTTCAACCTCCACACTACGGGGCTTGGCGACGGAATAAACTCTCGAAGTCGCCGGTTATATGGGTCAATCATGATTCGTTTTCATTAACACCATGCGTAAGATGCCCAGTAAAGCTCCGCGGAATGCAAGGCACGGGCCACATCAATAAACTTTACTACATTGCAAGTCATCTCAGAGGGCAAGAAACCACGAACAACTCACGATGAATTCGTAGCTTTCATCTAGCGTGCCGTTCATCCGATGTTCAAGCGAGTCACAAGGAAGCTCATCTCCACGGGTTCCGAAGGCTCTGGACCCAGCGCCGAAATATAAATACCGTTTGTCAAGCCGCTTGGTTTTCATAGGTCGTCTGTAATTAACGTTCATCTCCATTTACGTTACTTTCAAAGTTATCCAAAATGATGCTCCCCTTGCAGACTATGCTTCTGGCCTTCGTGGGCGTCGCCGTCGCCAGCCCGGTTGAAACTATTACAAGTCAAACGGCCGGATGCACAACCACAATCACGGAATTCGATCGCGGATTCACTGGCGACTTCAATCCAAGTACTACCATTACAATCTACAATCAGACAGTCACCACTGTATCGCCAGTAGACTGTCACGGCTGCAGTTACGTCACGACTACCGTGGAACAGTCACCGTTTTGGGGCGGCATCGGCCCGGAGATCCCGTATGTCGTCTACGTCTACGCGACAACACCCACTACAGTCACTTCTCCTATTTGTGCGACATCGACAGCGACACCGACAGCGACAGCGACCCCGACCCCAACGACAACGCCGACGACAACGCCGACGGTTACTCCATAGTTTGGGAGGCCGTGACTCAAGTACATACAAAGCAGGAGTAGAAAGAGGACAACGGTTAGATAATTGAGATTAGGGTTGGTCTCGTCAGTGGGAGGATGAGAAGCTATTGGTTGTATTGTGCCACAATGCTGGTTTGCTGCTTGTCCAACATAACGGTGTGACTAGTACATAGACGCATGGCATCAGCGAGCGATTCGCACGTCGGATAGAGTCTTATTGAATATAAAATGCACTTTCAGGTTTTGGACTCAGCTTAAATACTGCACCCCTGTTTAAAAAAAAACGAAGGTACAGAGGAAAACGTAAGGTCGAATTCTCATGGCTCTTCGGTGGTCAACTTCGTGAGCTTCTCTAACCCAGTGACTCTCAGCCAACGCTTTGTAACCTCGTCTCAACTCGAGTATTGCTGAGCAAATGATTGATTTCACTGTGACCCGGAAACGCTCAATCTTTTCAGCACAGCAGCATCTATGAAGAATCCCTAGTAGCGATTATTTCAAGCTTCAATCAACAGAACCAACACGATCAGACAGCCGATCTTCACTGGCAAATCTCCGGTCCAGGATGCAGAGACGCTCGATGCACCTTTCCTTCTGATGGATGACTCTATGACATCTTTCTAACGTGAAGTTTTCCAAGCGCCCAAGCTTGCAGCTAGATCAGAGTTATTCCGAAGGGGAGCGTCATTCTCGCCATGTACATGCAAATGAACCGTGCTAGGGTCTCAATATTTACCGTGCCCGCTCTTGAGTACGGAAACGGCAGAGGGGTATAGTTCTCAAATCAGTTCAAGTAGAATAGACCCAGGGTATGCCTGTTGATCAGCATTCTTCAGCTTTTCAGCAAGCGAGGGATTCCTCCATAGGGGCTGGCAATTTTCAATTTTGGCAACATAATGCTTAATGACAATAATATTCAAGTTCCTTCCAAAGTTCGAAATATCTGACCATTTAGTTGCTATTCACCAAGACTTTTAGCACGATGATACGATTCCTTCTTTTAGTCTCCATTCTGTCCAATTATCCTTAATATCCTTCATTACGAGTACTTCTGGGTATCGGTTGTGGTCCAGCGTTCTGCCGAGAATCAGTACTGACCCCGCGAGCTTACGGTGCCCAGCCCGATTCATTCTTCGTGAAATAGATGCCGACCTTGTCTGAAATATGAGGCAGCACGGGTGGCCTTCTTTCATACTTCCAGTGCTAAGTCGTGATATCCGCTGTCAGAGACAAGAAAACTCTTCTTATGCACATCCTGCATTCTGAGCATGTAGAAAGGCTCGGCCTCTCGGTACATAGCATCTCTATTGGAAGTTACACACCTTAAGAGTTTCATATAGGCCTACTCAATTGTAGTACACTTACTTAGTCGGCCTCGGTACACTCCGCAGCGAAATAGTGAAACGAAGACGAGTACAAGAGTGCAAAATGGATCTGAACCGATGCCGCTGGGGTGGCCGGCGGGGGCTACTATAGAAAACCTTAACGGACTCTATCCTCCAGCTGCATAATGGATTCTACCCCACATATTCACCTTGGTTACCTGTTGTATGTAGTTGTCAATGGACTCTACTACAGTTCGTCGTGTTCACTGTTATAGGGCTACGTAATACAATCTGGCATTATTACGTTTGGTGAGGACAGCCTGTACCATCAAAAAAAATACAGTCTTGCAGGTCGAGTTCCCCAAAGGATATATCCGCTTTTGGGTCTGATTTTTTTCAGCAGTCCTCCATGTAATCCGGTTCATTTGTACAGCACTTCACACAGTAGTCAGTATCGGCCAAAACCGGAAGACCCAAAGGGGAAATATCCTCGTAGACATGCAAAATGGCCACCCGCCCAATAGCCATCTTCATACATTGTACCGTGTCCGTTGCTGCAACATGATCTCGTTGAGTTTATCTTAAAGCGGGACGTGTCGAATAGGTTTGCCCTTTCATCGTTGCACCAGCCGGCAGTAAAGCCTTTTTTCTGACATTTCTTTTCCTCTGCCAATATGCCAAGAATAGATGCTGTACAAAAAGTCAGTCTACAAGCCAGACCTGCTGTTTATGACTTTGAACCCACACAAAGGGAACAGCACAGAAAGTTGTGTGAAGACGCATATTGAGACGAATATAGTCGGCAAGGATGCGTATCGACAGTGCATGTAGAAAAAGTTGAAGGCAACAAATATGGGTCGGGGAACGGTGATAAGTGTTGTATTTGACATCTGAAAAAAGTCTGGAAGCATCTTCAATATCCCTCATTATTAACAACCATGATACCGGCAAGATTCTCAGGAGCAAACTTGAATAATATGTTGGCATCGCTAAAACGATGCCGTAAATTGCGGACAGCAATTATCGCCATGCCCGCAATTAACGCTATAAATATCCTACGCCAGTTGGCCTAAAGCTTAATAGCCTGTCAGTGCACTTAAGCCTTGATGATCTATTGGCCTACCAAGTAGTTGCCCTTTCGGCTTCGCCGCTAGGCGTGATAAACCGTGCGTATATAAGTGCTGGAGGATGTGACGAAATAGAGATATGGACTAAATAACATTATGTCATGCTTTTGGTGAATTCTAAAAAACGCAATCCATACCTCGGCCATCCCGACAGCAATATGAATCGTAGGTCAATATGAGAGCTTGCCGCTCTGGATAGGAGCCCAGTTGAGACTCGGTCCACTTTACCTGATGAATAGGCCAATGAGATGGCTATGGATGTCAGCTTTGAAAACGCACAGAAACGAGTCAAGATACCAACAGAAAGAGACATGCAACGCAATGAACACACCAGGGCCAATAACGCCTATATAAACCGTTTGCCCCTGATACCCAATCCTTGTTTGTCAGCACTGGGGTACCCAATCTAGATATTTTGCCTTTGCTGGATGACAGTGGCTCTCAGACACCCAAGAAAGCTTTCTTACAGACTAAATTATTACTAGAACAAGTACTACAACAAAAGAGACCTGTGTATTCCGTTGTATAAGGGTATCTAGCAACTGGTCGGCTATCTTAGAAAATATAATGTCAAACATCATTGACTCTTGGCGCTCTGGTCGATGAACTTCAATGGGCCTTCAAAGCACGTAAAGCCCTCTGCCACTCATGACTTGAAAGCGAAACATTAAGGGATTTCTTATGTGTCTCCTCGACTCGGTTGTTGCCCATGCAAACTCCAGTCTCTGGAACCTGGCATTCGTCCCTCAGTTGCTCTACGCCCTCCGCATCCACCCTCGGCCCCATCCATGTTGTACTGTTTCGTTTGGCTTTGTTGGAACACCGTCCGCTACCCCCGTACTACCACCATCAGCGCCATGCGAGACGTCGGCTTCGGGAATTGTCGGTACCCCCGGCCCTTGCGATTGCATTGTACTTGAGTCTGGAGATACCGGCGACACAGCCGAGGGGAGCGCATTCCAAGTCCCGGTATCAGCCACCGGAGAAACGTACGCCGGCGGAGGCGAGTTCTTCGCCGCCGTTGGATCGTAATTATCAGCTGGCAGCTCGCTCAGCTCGGTCGGAGGGTCCGGGTCCAGCTCTGCGACATATCGGTGCACGCCGGTGGCCCCGCCGCGGGCCGCAACGGCGGCTGCCGGGTCCAGCTCTGATATAGATCGTGGGTCGAGTTCGAACGTTGGTCTCGATTCCCCGCTGAGTTCTGGCTTGAAGGCAAACACCTCGCTTTGCTGTGCTCGAGACTTGGTGATTTCCATAGCAGCGGCGCCCATTGCTCCACCAGCGGTGGCGGCGGCGGCTCCCATCCTTGGTCCAGTGTTGCCATTTGCTGCCATAGCTGCGGCGTCGGCTAACTTCTTTTGACGATATTTCATAGAGAACTTGTACCCGATGAACATCAGAAGAAGAATAGCGAGAATGATACCAATGGCAAGTCCAGCTTTCGCGCCATCATCCATACCGCGTCCGCTGTCAGGGGTAGATGTAGTCGTGACTGTAGCCGTAGTAATGCCTCCAGCCCCTGTGCTAGTAGTAGTAACTGCAGTTGAAGATAATGTTGGTGTTGTAGATATAGCGGCGGTTGGGACGGCTCCGGTTACGTAACAATTCCGAATCTGGCTAAATATCGAGGCATACTGCGTGCAGCTGGCTTCTACCTTGGTGATGTCGTCGAGGTCGTCGAGGTACCAAGAAGACATCCGACTCCTGAAAGACGCGTACGTAACGGATAATTCCAAGCCTGAGAGGGTAGACACGTAATCGCACGCCGTCGCCCCCCAAGACATTGACATTGTCGGCGCGTTATCTAAGACGTCTGCTAGGTCTTCGGCGCATTCTTGGGCATGTTCTTGTCGGATTTGCTGTGAGCGGGCGTAGATGTCCGGCCGAGCCGATACCGGTCTGGCAGTGGCTAGCAGGCCGGCCAGGAATCCGAGGGCGGGAACGAGTTCAGAATGCATCGGGGCGGGGGGATGTATTTTGGGTTGTCAGATTGGTCTTTGCAAGATCGATAGCTCCAACGTCGAACCCATGTGTCCACGCAGGCTTGGGAGGTGCGGAACGGCGGGCATTTGTGCTAAGAATGAGTCAAGAGATATTCTACGGTCTACGTGTTGATCTGGAGCCGGCGTGATCGAGGAGCGAGACCACGCGGCCCATTGGGGCCCCGGTAATCTATCCAACAAATACCCTACGTCAACAAAACCCGTCACATTCCGTGATTTTCGCTTCTCCCTCCTGCAAAAGTCTGCACTATCGCGACTCCACAGCTCACTACTGCCTTGTAACCTACCGCCCGAAAGGGACCATCATTGCTCGGCCATTGCTAATTATATAGAGGTGCATCTGCCAAGAATGGGCGGACCAACAGCAACGATTCGGCCCACTGAGCCAAGGCTGGTAAGGGCTGGGGGTTGGGATCTCAGCCACGGTGATTGCGCTGAACAGGGCTGTGTTGTGAGAAGATCAGCAAAAGTCCAACGTGTGGAGGAGACATTGTGTCTTTCGGCAGTCATCGAATTGGATGATGGATATCTTTTAGATGAAACATGATGGGTTAATCCGCATTCGCCCTGCCGCTGGTAGAGAGCGGGATGGTTTTGGGGTTTGCGGGATTGTGTCTGATGTCACGTCCTGTAGGGTAGAAATTCTCCGGGCAAATTTTGATGTGGATAGATTGGGTTGTATTCTGACTGTGGCCTGCTCCTAAGGTTCCTTTTTTTTTTTTTTTTCTTTTACGGGGCTATGGGAAGTGGTATGACTGAGGTTGGGCTTCAAAAAAAAAAGCATCCAGAACAATTCTTGGCGTTGCGTTGAAATCGTGGGACTATCTTAATGAAGGGCGGGTCATGATTCAAACAGGGAAGAGAGGGGACTACGAGAGTATGTGGATCTGGTCGGTAGAATTAAGACTATTTTTTTAAGAGATTAAACTACGCTCTCCTCTTCTTCTTCTTCCGTTCTGTTTGATACATATTCATCCCCGTATGTCCGAGATCGATGTGTTGTGGAATGTCCTAGTGAGGAGCAAGGTTCAATATCTTTCCCAGACTTTATACAATACCATTACCGTGGAGCACCGACAGGTTGGCAAACCATTCCCAACTGTATTCAGTACATTTGATTCAGTCTGTCGCCCGCCTGGCAGGGAGTCGACCTGCTCGCAGCGCACTAGAATAAGTCCCCCGACTCATGACCAGCAGATCAGGAACCTTATGAGGAGCCCTTTTGGTGCCCAGCCCCAACCCCAAGTCCCTAAAGAGAAGATTGACAAATGAAAGGGGACGCAGGTGGGCCGTCAAGGGGCAGAGCTGTCCGCCCATGTCCGCTGAAGTGGTGGATCAGGCCGCGCACAGGGGGGGACATATCTAAGCTCAATTTAACCTCGTGTACGGCGTATCCGTGGGACGAAAACGATCAAGAGCCGTGTGCCTAGTGACTGCGAGATGAGAGATCTAAATGGTATCAAATGCTGCTCCAAGAAAAAATTGGCAAAAAAAAAAAAAAAAACCACAGATCGGCCGACTCACCAAAGCCGTCAAAACAAATGGCCGGCGCATCCGCCGCCTCGCGTACCCCCCCGGCTTGACCGCCGGCGAGGGCCTCAGCCACACGCAACTTCCACGTCTAGCTCTTCAAGCTCTACCCCATCGCGACATTCCCAGTCTCCTCATTCGTTGATACGATGCTGCCAAACCTCCTGCTCGGCCCTCGCGCTGTAGGTACTCGCGCCCAGAATGGCCCTCATCTGGTCGACGCCCGTAAACATGACCTGGCGCGCCACGAACCAGCGGATACCCTCATGGCAGGGCGGACTCGTCAAGCTGCCACGGTAGGTCCAGAATTCGTTGAACTGCAGCACGCTGTCCAGGGCCGGCATGTGGTCAACCTCAATCTCCTGCTGGACGCCAACGTTGTTGAAGCCAATCATGGGCGGCAGCTGGTCGAAGAAGGTGTTGTTGGTGTTGCCCGGGTCCAGCCGGATCGCCAGCACGGCCTTTTCGTGCCCTTGCTCGTCGACGTGGACGAGGTGCAGCTCCGCCTTGGACCGGTCGCCGTTGACGGAGTGGTCGGCGGGCGAGTGGATGTGCCAGCCCTTGAGGTAGAGCTTCATGTCGTCGTATGTGAAGGATGGGGAGCCCGTGTAGACGCCCTCCGGGTGCGTGACGGTGAAGGCCGGGCCGTAGCCCCAGTTGTAAAAGTTGCCGACCGTCCTGTTGGGGTAGTTGAACCGGAGAATGTGGTCCAGTGCCAGTCCGTTGTTGAGGCTGAGCGCGATGGGCGACTGTTGCGTGCCGGTCTGGCACAAGGTGTAGTCTGAGGCTTCGGTTAGTATAGTATTTGTTCATATACGTCGAGTACAAAAGCACAACGGCCATTTGGCACACATGCGACTTTCACATACTCGGATTGAGGCGACCCCAGTTGAACGAAGCCTCATAGGCCCAGTCTGCAGAAGGCAAGGGAGCAATTTCTGCACGCTTCCTGTCGGCCATTGCGTAGTGGTTCTGATGTCCCGCACAGGCGAGGACACCGGACGTCATGAGCAGTGCGCCAAGGAAAGCTGTCGTGATCATCATGATGGCGGTATCTAGAGGAACAAGCTGCGATTGGCGATACAACTTTCGATCGTAACATGCTTTGAGGGCCCTCGTCGAGATTTATACTCTTGACGGCGACCAATTGTGGGGGTGAACCACAGGAATCCGCCCGGATGGCCTGAATAACCTTTTGGAAGGGGGTTCATTTCTGCTTCCGTATGTAGTGTAGCCTGCCTCGAAAACGCTCGGGGGGGTTGAAAAGTTCGAGATGCATGCACGTGGGCTGGTAGAATGTTGTAGTAGCCAGAGCCAAGCCCTGCGAAGCAAAAATTAAAAGCAATGGAGCACTGCTTTATCGTCAGATTCTGAACCCTTGATGCCGCGTTTTCCATGATGCTTGGCGCGCAGGAGACTCTCTACGCGAGGCCGTATTAGAGAGGACGGTCCCACACCGGAGATGTTGGGCAGAATCAACGCATCAACCGGCTACAGAATAAACTTTGCTCGGTTTACTGCTTTGCTGTGTTTGAAGCCCCTCTGAAAGTACCGGTAGTATCGCTGATTGCCCCGTATTAATAGCCCGTCTGTATTCGATCGTGAGCCGCAAGCTTGGGGGCAGAGACTGACGGTGGCGTGAAATTACAGGATACATTAGCTTTCGACGGGTGGGAGAGCCTGGGCACGACGGGGCGAGATGCGCCCTGCCGGTGGCTAAGTCCTCCCATCCTGGCACGGTGGCCGTTGTGTACCTTCGTGTGGCTTGGCTGACGCCTCATCGAACGTGTTTGTCTTTCTAGCAAGACTCCAAGGCGGGGAAGCTCGCCCAATTTCCCTCACTTGCTTGGTCCAGCCCAGGTTAATGGTAAATAAGGGGGGGGCTTGGTCCAGCATTGGCCCGTTTCTACGGCATGTTTTTCCCTCTCAACCATCTTGGCCGCGGGCAGAGGCAGCACCGGTCAACAGGAACAAGCATCTGGGTTCGGTATGGACGTGAATATTAGCTGGTTGAACATCTGATCGTGAATCGATTCGTGGAAATCTCGAATGCCAAGGACTACTGCCACAAGGTGGGCGAGCATGCGAGACATGAGCAATCTGAGACTGGCGCTAGTCTCGCGGAAGCGGCCAGAGGGAGGCTCAACCTCGAGAAAATTTCGTCTTCCTGCCACCCGAATACCGAGGAACGAGTTTGAAAGCTATGCCGTCGATACGCCAGGTTGTTGCAATTCGTCCATGGATTGCGGGTCACAATGGTTTTGGTCACCAGTGGTCATGTTCGTTCTAGCCATGAGCTCTGCATAAGTCGACTTCCTATAGGGATACGATGTTGACGGGGAAGAATAGCATTCTAAGAACGTGAGATATCGCCATCACGTCGTAAATGCTTTAGCAAGGATTTTTGGTTGCCAGATCGGTGTGCTTGAAGCAAATGAATTGTGGCCCGCGTTTATTGCGTAATGTACCTCCGTCAGACACTTTTCATGGACTGGACATCTTGACACCCTAACCGAGTAAAGGCTAGAGTCTACGACTGCGCCGATGAGCAAAGCCTGCCGGGATCAGGATTGATGAGAACACGGTATACTACATTAAACAGGTATTCATCCGAGTGTACGATGCGTCGATTGGCATTAGCACTCATTCCGTTATAGTGAGAGCATGGGGAAAACGCCGGGTTATTGAGGTATTACTTTCAACTCGAGTGATCAAACCTTGATGTATAAAGCACGTACAATGATGGACCTGCCGATTCGATACGGCACTACATTGACTCAGCCCAAGTCAATAGCAATATCCACAATCTTGAAAACCGGACGACAATGCAAAGACTCTTTTCACTTTGAAATGCCCGTTGATAGAAGGCCTTCAGCAAAACGACTGGTCACAGACCACGTCAAGAACACGAAATCCAATTCCGCGGATCTTGTGCACAGACCATATTAATTTGAGCCGTTTATATACCGGCTTTGGAAAGTATACTGAACCATTGGCATATAACGGCTGATAAGTTGACGATTCAGGGGCCGTCGGCCCAGGGGCAGAGCGTCTCATAGAGTAGGTTCGTGAGCAAGACTTTCTGCAGGTCTTTCTTTAAGCTTATTGCAGAGAATGAAGCTCCGAGTCAAAGTCTACGGTCAGATTGGTAATTCTGTGGAATGGCTCAATAAGTAAGTAGGTTCTCTTAGCGATACGGCAGCTGGAGTCGTCTGTGGCGTCTTCGACCGCATCCTTGAAGATCGGCAGTACGAGTAAGCAGTAAAGACAAACAACATGGCCACAACTGCAGACGGTAAGAGGTCAATCACACTATTGGATCCCCGTAAACTTGTTCTCCTCAAATCCATGAATCGCCAAGATTTGCTAATATCCCTCTCCCTTTGCCAGCAGGTTTCCACACAACGTGGCTTCAAGTGTGATTCTTCCAGCGTCTATCCTTACTGTCCTTGAAACGTTCCTTTGTAATGAATATGAAGAGGTAGTTCAGGGCAAGTATACTAAATAAACCGAGTTCAGAATCAACAGTCGCGCCGATTTCGACGAGACAATGGGTACGAGTTGGGTCTTCACGGGGAATGGTACGACGAACACGGCAACTTCACCCGACGGGACCCAGCATCAGACCCCAAAACACCAACATTCTACATCACACCCATAACGGCCTCATACGGGTAAAGGCACCGACATCCCCAAGATCAGCTGCCACCAGACACCCGAGCCGGATGTATCGCCCGAAGAAAAGCTGTTGCAAGACCTCAAAAAAGCCGCACATGTGCCTCACAACGGGCCTCTCGCGCCGGCCGAGGCTTGCTGGACCCTCCTGCTTACGTGGCTGCCGACGCTCACGGCGCAGTGAACGACGGATCAGCCGCAAAAATACTCCCTCGACAACAAGGTCGGCAAATGCTGCATCGGCTACCACATCGTCTCCCGGTAATAGCCTGTGATTGTCAGAATGGGTATCTTGCCACCTCTGATCAAGGGCGTGCCGCAGCTCGTCTTCTTTTGGGGGCAGATACTATGGAGACCCTCTATGGCGACGATGGAATAGCGTGGGTTGGTGGTGATGTCACGCATCTGTGAAAATGCAACGGTTGGTTGGACTCATTCTTGGGTTGCGAAGATTATGGGTTTGGGAGGTATCAAGGTTGGCGTGAAGGACTGTTTGGGCAATGCTCATTTACCCAGACAATTATATGGCCTTTCTTTCTCCCCTTGGAGGCTGGAGGTGCGAAGGGTATCTTTGACCAAGGTACCTAGGTACACAACATACGTGAACTCGGCCTCTTGTACCTCGCGTAGGCCACAGGGATCATATCAGAGTCAAGAGCGCCATCTCAAGATGCAGGGATAGACTTTTCTGACATGAATAGCCTGGCGAGAGAAATCTTGACAGCCAGCTCACGGTGTTGTATCAGTTTTGGGTCATAACTTCGCAGCAACACAAGACAGCCCCCGCTGTCAATGATCTCTGTTCTGCCAACGGCCACCCCACCCGCTGCAAATACATAGAAACAATCACTGTCCTCATGATCAAACACGTTTCCAAGTTACAACACATGTCATGCAAACCGAACCAAACGCCTGGCTCTCCATTGACTACATGGTAAATGATTAGAGACCTTTGCCAGTGCTAAGAGCCCACCTCTCCACCAAAGCCCACAGCTCGGCACCGCTCTCGCCGGAACCTCCGTCACTCTGGTCCTCGTCTGCCAAGAGTGCCTTGATCTCCTCGCGATCCGGGACCGCGTAGCTCGGTGCCTTTGTCTCACTGTCCTCAATCGCCAGCTTTACCCAGGGATCGAGGTACGGCCGCGCGGCAGCCGGGATGTCCTGCTTCATCGCCCAGGCCATGGCCTGCACCGCTTGCAGGAGGTACATTGACATGCGGACGACGCGTGCTGAGAGACCGCCCATCATGCAGAGACGGGTGAAGAGGTCGTTGGTGGCAGCGTGAGTGTCATTGAGATAGGGCATGAGGTTCTGCATCGCCACGAATACGAGGCGGGTGATGTACGAGTGGGTGCAGTAGCGTTGTAGGTACGCCTCAGCGAGGGTCGTGTCGGATATGCAGTGCTGGAGGCAAAGGGATTTCACAGTGGTTGAGGGTGTGGTGTAGGGAGTGTCAAAAATGGTCGATGGGCTGAGAGACTGGAGGACGGCATAGGCTATCTCGTTCTCATGCATCCTTGACGGTGTCAGCATGGTTTCTCACTCTACACATGACAGTTGGTAAGCCTCGACTCACCTCAGGAAGCAGGTTGCTGGGGTCAAGTTGTATTCGATCTGAAAACGTTTGGGCAAAGCCAGTCTGAACTCCTGCAATCTGCAGTACCAGTGCTTTTTCCGCCTCACGTCTTCGATGCTGCCCTTGATGGTGCTACCGGACGTGAGGTACGACATGATGTCGTACTGTAAGCAGGCGAGGTTGGACACAACTGTTGCCATTCCAGGGACGAGTGGTATTTGGTTTGTAGATTCTAAATAGGGTCGACCGAGAATGTCGACGTTGCCCAGAGGCTCGACTGCATCTCGCCCGCAGTTGTCGAATAATCTGGGTATTGAGGGGGGCGGCATATCTGCTGCTGAGTGGTAAAAATATGACACGCGGCTACCAAGTCTAGGGTCAGCTTGTTGCAAGGGCTTCTGGCAGTTGAATTAATCAGGTAGCACGCACCTGTCCATTAGGAATAATGCCCACACCGCTTTGGAAATGCAGAGCATTTCAATGGCATCGTTAGGGTCATCCTTGTTCAGCATAGCGAACCGTCGCTCCGGTTTGAAGCGCTTATAGCGTTCCCATGCCATGAAGCGGTACATTTTCGCACTGGCCTCGTCGCCTGCAATACTCGCCGACCAATCCACGAGGACGAGGGCGAGGATGGTCGGGATGGACGCTCGGCCGTGGCTCTTTTCCACCAGCTGCATGACTTCTTCCCGAAACTGCCTGGCCAGGTCTTGGCCAGTAATGGAGTGGAATTGTTTGACGGTTGCAACGAAGGGCTTACAGAAGATTGTTAGTCGTGGGACGCCCTATTGCGATGTTGCCGAGACGCAGAGGGACTTACAGCTCGGACTGCACACATTGCGTTGACCAAGATAGGGGAGCACCACTTGGCGCGCTTGATATCGCCAGACCTCATGTCCTCGAGAAACAAGTTCTGTTCAACGGCCGGAAAGCAACCAGCATTGTCCCAGCTGAAAAAGTCGGTGATTAACTCGGAAACAATACCGTCATCGGCAACAGTTGTCCAGGGTTTTGCCGGCACGCGGAGGACACTGTTTTCCATGGCCTTTTCGTTGAGTTTCACTAATCGCGAATCGCTGATGCGGTCATTTACGGGGAGCGAGGGGAGCAGAATCTCTGCCTGGCGAATGGATTCGAGTACTCTGAGGGGGTCGCCGGACTGGCGTATGCGGCGGAAAATCTCCTTTGCCTCATCCTCTGATTTGGTGCAGACCATGCGGAAAAGGTCTCTGTACTGGACATTTTCGGTTTCCAGGTCGTTGGCCTTGCGTTTGAGCGCGAGACTTACAGTCTCGCCCTGGTTGGCCTCATAATGGCACTCGACGCCCCTTTTAGAGCAATGCTGGCATTTGGGGCGATGGCCGTCGCACTATGGAATTTCTTAGTCTTGGATCGTGTCATCGCCCTCACTCTCGTGCAGAGCATTCAAGTCGCGACGATTCGTCCACTCACCTTTGCCTTTCTCCGGCGGCAATTGTCGCAAGCAACTGCAATGACCTGTCGTTTGGAAGCGGCGCTCGGCTTCTTGGCATCGGCCGAGAAAGAGTCGATGCTCTGGCTCCTAGACTGAAGGTCGCGACCCGGATCATTCCCCAATAAGGACTCCTCGCTGCTCCCGCTTCCACCGGTCGATCCGCGCCCTGAGGCCGAGGGCTGCTGAGATGCTGCTGCTGCTGCCAGGGACGAAGAGGCGGGCGGGAGAGATCCAGAAGGTTTGGCGCCCGGTGCGGGAAGAATGACGCGACGACGCTTTGCGGGGAGCGACATGAGATTGGAGCTTTTCCCGCTTTGCAGTGTCCTCCTTCCCGTTTTTTTTTCTTCTTCGTTCCTTTCCTGGCTGATATGCTGGTCTGTTCCGGATGAGACGGTGGCCCTGTGTGTGTCTTCCCACGGCAAATGGCTGAGGAATTTCACATCAGCCCTCAAAACGCATGGACCAGCTCTGTCCCTTCCTGCTCTTTCCTTCTTTCGGTCTCCTTTTTAATCTGGGGGGGGGAAAGAACAGCAGAGGGGACAGCCAGGCCGTGGGCTTGGCTTCTGATTGACGCAGATTCCGCCTCTCAGGTGAACAGAGTGGAATAAAAAAAAAGCACGTGGTGGGATACCAAGAAGAAAAATATAAAAAACGTAAGCAGGAACAGCCGAGAGCAAAGCGCAAGCTGCCCGTGTGCTGTGCTGTGCGCCTTCCGCCCTTTCTCTCAATTGTCCCACCTGGCCGGCTGCTGTTCAGTTGGGATTCGGGAAGGGGAAGGAACACGGATGAAGGAAAGGCTTCGATCTCGATCGGTGGGCCCCCGTCAGATACCCATCACGTGGGTCCGTGTAAAGAGGTGCTCCTATTGGTTCGGCGGGTGTTCCCAGCCAATGGGAGGCGTTCGGAGCACGCTCCTGTTCTTGAGTGGGTTCTGGGTGCACCCCTCCACTGATGGCAGCATGGGAAAGTGAAAAGGGGAGAGGGGAGAGGGAAAGGGCGATCTGAAATGGGGGAGGGAAAGCGAAACCGATCAGGACCTGCCAGCTGGAGAGGAACCTCCGGTTGGGATGAGGCGTCGTGCGGAGTGCAAAGTGCCATAAACACCAACACCAAGAAAAAGAAGGAGAAAAAGACACCACCAACAGGACACTCATTCTACGGATACCACAGACAAAAAAAGCCCACACGAGGAGGGGAAGAAATGAGACGGAGCAATCAGACCAGCAAAAAAGGGCCAACGCAACTCGACAGAATTCACCGTCACTCTGCGTCAAATCGGGGCATCAAACCCGTCAGCGGCTGTCCCGTGCATGTCGAACCATGCGATTGCCCATTGCCCATGGCCCATGACCACCGCCAACCGTGCCACCCCCAAGACCCAAAACTGCGGACGACGCTCCGTGGCTCCGTACCAAAGGTGCCCCCGAGCTAAGCTGCGTCACTAGACTCAAAGGGGAATCACCGGTCAGCCATCTGGAACATAACGTTGCACAATTCCAGAGCCGTTTTGCGTTATACGCCTTGTCTATCCGTACTCCGTAATTAAGGCAAGTCTGTCTTCTACACACCGGCCCCCCTCTCTTGCGTACAAGGGCTTTTAGTCTGCCACAGCTTGTGTTGGATCTGACACGAGTCATTTAGTGCGAGCCGGCCTTGTTGCAACCCGATTTGACCCTTCGACACAACTCTCGTCTCTGCCGAGTACCTAGGCATGCTAGAAAAGGGACCCCATTCGGACCTCTCCTCTCCACATCATGTGATGAGTAGACCGAGACATTCAGACACACCAGAAACGCCAGTCAAGATTACTCATCAACTTCACTCGACGACTGTGTTCAACACATCATACCCGCTCTCCGCCAGCCATTCCTTGACCAGACTATCCGTGTACTGATCGGGCGTGGCCACGTCAAAAAGAAACGCCAGCGGGTCTACCTTCGCATCACCGTCCACCGTCTGCCTTTGGCACATCACTCTGTCGGCAACCGTCGTGCCACCACCGTGTTGCTGTTGTTGGTGTTGATTTTGTTGTTGTTGGTTGGTTGAGATCCCGACGGCAACTCCCGCTGCTGCTGGTGTTGCTAGTGTTGCTGCTGTTTTTGCTGCTGCCGCTGGTCCAGACCTATTGCCCTCGACCCCGCCGATTCCACCCCAGTGCTGCAGCAGTGAGACATCTTCACACTGGTACCACTCCCTCGCCAAGAGCCGCGCCGCTCGCAGGGCCCTGTCGCTCCATGCGCACCACGCCGTTCGCAAATCCCGCAGCGCCTCGACGCACGTCTGCAGGTGCCGGATCGCCTGCTGCCGGTTGGGGCTCGATGGTTGGGCGTCGATGAGGTGAATCACCACGGCCGCGAAGCAGAGGTGGACTGCCGCTATGGGTATGCGGCGCTGTTCACCAGTAGTGAGATGGCGCCATTTTTTGGTAAAAGATTCAAAGCAAAGAGAAAAGGAAAAAGTGGCACTTACGAGAGTGTATTGCTGCTTATAGATGCGCAGCAACCTTGCAATCTCGGCCGCCGAGTGGCGGCACGTTACCATGTGCTGATTTTCATACCCGACCCCCTCGATACTGCTGTCATCCGTCGGCGTGTTGACGCTGACGGGCCGCCTTTTTCGCTTGTGGACGAGCGGCCGATGTAAAAGAATCAGGTGTGCGTGAAATTGGATGCTGTTGAGCAAATAGTGGTCAGTTCTGTTCCATTCCCTTGCTTTCTTGCATGCTCCGGGAGAAAGAAGAAAATGTCCCCATCCTTGGAGAAAACGTACTGAAACAGACAGACGTGAGGGAGCATCGGCGTTTTGGGTGAGGCTGGTAGCCGGAGGTAGCTCGGAAGCTGCCTATAGTGCGTCCGCAATTCCACGTCTGTTTTGCTGACGACGTCCTCGATCTCTCGTGTCGACAGTTTGCTATTGGCGGCGTAACTGAGAGAGCTTTTGTAAGTAAGAGAAGCTTCCATGTAGCCAAGCACGGGTCAGCTGAGACCGGAAGTAACCGTACATTATGTCCATTGATTCACATGCAATGGTAAACGTCTCAGAAACATGGCACGCCGTCGAGGAGATGTGTGAATGAACTCCAAGAGATTTGTCGGACCCCAGCGCGTCTGACGTCGGCAGCCATGGGGTATACTCTTCGTTGCTGTCTATGCTGGGTTTGGGGCAAGAGATGGTGGACTTTGGTGTGCTGCTTGGCCGCCCCAGCCCGGTAGAAAATAGCCTGGAAAGGCGTCAGCCAAGGATTTTAGATATTCTCACCTCCGATGTGGAAAGACAGTAGGTAGGTGGGAAAAAAGGAGACTGCTCACTTATCGACCACATAGCACCCCCACCACGTCACTTTCCGTGCTTCGGCATCCTCTTCCGAGAGCAGACCGGCAGTGCCCCATTTAGAACAATCGAGGTGAAGCCCAAGGTTATGCGCCATCCTTGTTGCGTTTCCTGGCGCTGATCAGCAGACGAATATTCACGTAAACACCCCTGGCTCGTACAACATAACACATACCAGAGTAAAGCCAGCCCAAAGCCTCCTTCCCATCCGACATGATCCTCAGGGCAAGAAGACACGCAGCCTGCACCGTCGTAATCGTCGGCGCCTCGCTCTCATACAACAGCAAAATCTTGGCGTGCTCGCCAAACGCATCTCCAGCAGTGCTAGGATCATCCGGCACGGTCCGCAGCTCGGGACGATCAGAGTAGCGCGCCGCAATGGCAAAGATGGAGCAAAGCAGCAGCGGCGAGCAGTACTTGCCGTCATCCTCGCCACGGTAGCTCCGCAAGAAAGCGCTCTTGTGGATGACGTAGTTCCAGGGGTTCTGCCAGCGCCAGTAGAGCTCGAGCAGGTGGGCCTGGAGCTCGTCGGGGACTGTGACCATCTTGCCGAGCTGGGCGGCGGCGAGGAGGCCTTGTCTTTGCATCTTGAGCGAGGGCTCGCGAGGGTCGCACGTTGAGTCCCGCGCGGGTTCGCGGACGAGGTTGTAGGACGACTGGGATCCAAAGTAGTGCAGCTGGCCGTCGTCGGTGACGTTGAGGCGGCCAACGAGGCCGGTGAGGTCCGAAAGGGGACCGCCTTGGCCGTCGCCGTCGTCGTCGTCGTCGTCATCATCGTCCTCGCCGGTGCTGCCGGGCTGTTGGTCATTGTTCTCGGTGATTTCGGCGGCGAGGGAGCCGGAGCCGGATGCCGGCTGGGAGCCTAGGGCGACGACTTGGGCTTCTAGGTGTTTGATCCGGGCCTGCAGGGATTCTACATATTTCTTACTGGGCGGTCTGGGGATGACAACACACGTCCGTGGCTATCAGCGCAGCACGAACCGGCTTGCGATGAGATTCACAATTTTCTGAACCTCGTGGGGAGTGGAGAGGTGGGTTGGAAAGGGTTGAAGGGGAGAGGACAGGAAGGGGAAGGGAAAGGTCTGGTTCACGACATACCGGCGTTTATTTTCCGCATGCTGGAACTCACACTCTGTGCCCCTCCTCGTACAAGAACCGCAGATGGGCTGCTGTCCGTCGCACTAGGGGAGAGGGTTTTCCGTGTCACTACGGCAATGGACGGGGAAGGAAATAGATGTGAATTACAAACGGGGAATGACTTACTCGCATACGTCTCTGCCGGCACGCGAGGCAGGCGATGGAGACCCGCTGTCTCTTTTTGCCCTCGGGTTGCCGTTGAGGAAGAGAGAAGGACGTCGACATCGCTATCAGAGGCCGGTACACGCGGGCATGTTTTGCCGAAGAAAACAAGCAAGCAACCGCAAGTATGGATATGGCCCAATCGTTTAGTTCATGTCAATATTATGGGCGGGTTATCGTGAGTGGCAGAGGCAGCGTCATCCCATAAGGCAGTATGTGTGTATCTGACAGATCCCGATGATGTCGGAAAGCCGGAGATTCAATATTAACAACTATTACCGATGGGAGGGCCGGTAAACAACATCGCAGTTGTGAAAAGATGGGAAAAAGAGGAGAGGAAAAACCCCGCACTTCCCCAATTAACGTACGCTCAGTTATCGAAAGCTCCGCCCAATCCACCCGTCTGCTTCTACCAGACTAAATTAAACTCTAAAACACTAAGGAGGGAGGGCCAGATATTCACGAGGTAAAGAAAGTAAGGTACGGATAGAGAGATGAAGATCATCATTACTACTACGCGTAAACACACCTACATGTAGCTCAACTCCCTTTTCTTCTTGGAAAGACGCACTCATCCCGCAAACTTGCAAGCTGATATTTCACGTCCGTAAATTCCTCAACAGCCCATCAGCAAATCTCTTCCCACCCATCCTTCAGCATCTCTTTCTCAAGGATCGGCCGCATAGAAGACCGGACGCGCCGGGTACTTGTTGACGCGCAGGCTCAGTTGGTCAGGACGGCAGTAGTGCCCAACGATATCGAGGTTCTGCTTCGCCTTGGCCTTGTCCGCGAGGTCGACATCAGCGTACAAGATGCACTCCTCACCAGGCGGCGGCCTCTTGACGAGCTCCTCGCCCCAGGGGGAGTAAATCATGCTGAACCCGCCGCCCGCGCCGACGGCGTTGGTCGCGTACCCGAACTCGTCGATCCGGCACCGCTTCTTGGACGCCTCGCTGACGACCTGCGTGCAGACCATGACGAAGCACGCACCCTCGAGCGCCACCACCTGCGAGAAGCGCATGCTCATCTCGTCCGTGATGTGGCCCGGCCAGTCCGCCTGCTTCACCCCGTCCTTGTCCGTCGGGTGCGGCCAGAGGACCGGCCAGCTCGCGACGTGCAGGTCCACGTCCTGCTCGTACTCGTAGTACCGCAGCAGCGTCTGCGTGTGCTCCCAGCAGTTGAGACCGCCAATTTTGACGGACGGGAACAGCGTGCTGGGCGCTACCGTCTGGAGGGACTCGCCTTGTCCGTCGCCCCAGTAGGCGCGCTCCACGTGCGTCGGCTTGATCTTGCGGCGGTGGTGCACGATGACGCCGTTCTCGTCGATGAAGGACTATAGGGGGCAGGTGGCTGTGTGAGAAGACGAATGGATGAGGAAGGGGGGGAAGGGGAGGCAAGTGCCGCCTTACCTGGGCAATGTACAATGTGTTCTTGTACCGCTCGCTGTAGCCCAGGACGACAAACACGGCGGCCTCCTTGACGGCGGCGCAGATGCGCTTCATCTCGTCAGAGTCCTTGACGAGGGAGTTGCGGAAGTACTCGTCCATGAAACCGGCATTGTCAGTGGGAGACTGGGCCCAGATGCTCCTTTCGACGGTCAGAAGTTAGTCTACCCATTTGACGCGGAGAGCAAAACAGATCAAGGCTTTTCTCATCGGGGACAGGAGAGTTTTGCTAGGATAACAGTTACAACTCACCATGGGTATCCGGGGATAAAGACCTCGGGGAAGCCAACGACGTTGGCGCCGTTGCTAGCAGCCTCCTCGATGAGGGTGATGGACTTGTTGACGCCGCCCTCGAGGTCTTGCCAGACGGGCTCGGCCTGGATGGCTGCAATCTTGAGCTTGGAGGCCATTGCGAGTATGAGGTTCTTCTGGGTAGATTACAGACAGGAGTGGTTGGAGACTATGCCATTTATGACGTGATGTGGAAGTCAGAAGGAGACTGTTGGAATATGCTGAGGTGTATTCATCTGAATTCGACTTCATTCACGGGCAGATTCTCCCTCTTTTGTACGACTACGAGGCTATGCTTTTCCGCCTTCTCCAACGACATCTATCTTCTTGAGGGGCCATTTTGGCGCGGCAACCACCAGCGGTAGTGCATTACCCTTTTTCAAGACATTTGGAGATTGTCTCTTTCTGCAAAAACTTCACAAAACCAACCGGCACTCTTTCTCTTACCTATTCCCCAGATTCTCCCAACGGTTAAGCACTACCCTATCCGTATCGTTGGTACCTCTGTCTGATGCCGCGTTACTCCTGGGCTGGATCACTAGTGCATTATCAAGAATCCGGGGTAATTCGGTGAGGGAGGGGGAAAAAAATAATGCAGGCAATCCGCGTAGTCGGTGGGGTTAGCTTCACCGGCTGAGCACTACCCTATCTCGTCATCCATGATTAGCTTCTTATTATCGACCATGCCGTTGGTTGAAAAGATGCGCCAGAATAGCACGAACTAAACATGAAGGTTTCACGCTCGTTGCCGGATCCTGGACCGTGTGACCTCACGCCGTCTGTTCTGTCTCGATCCGTGCATGTTTGCTGCTGTGGCCCCTGACAGTCTTCACACACAGATTTTACCAGTGTTTGACGACCAGACAGATATGACTGCGGACGTTTGAAGTCCGAAATGATGATAAGATGAACGGTGCGTATATTCTCGAGGGAAATCAAGAGCCCTGAAAAGGAGACTCGCCGTGCCATTGATCGTTAGCGTCCTACATCTCGATCCTTGGCCTAAACACACAGTCGCAACCATGGAACTCGAATCCGCGATCCCAGAATGGCTCAGAAGAGACCGGACCGTCCCCGCCAAGACACCACCGGGCTTCACGCCCCCCTTTGAGCTATACACCTCCCGCTTCCCAAAGACCATCAAGGACATAGTCATGGCCGTCATCGGCGCACAATACGCATCGGCGAACCAACACGACGGCGCGGCCCTGAAGACGATCAACTCCTTCACCACGTCCGACCGAGTCGCCTCGGTCTCGCGCCCGGCCTTTTGCGAAGCCGCTGCCGTCGTGGATAACCGCGGGTTCTACAACGTCGCGGTGTTCGCGTACTGGCCGAGCAGACCTGCTTACGAGGACTGGTCGACCGAGAGCGGCTTCCGGATGTGTTGGAGCGAGGCAAAACCGGGAAAAGGGCCGCGGCACGGATGGTTCTTGGAGGTCCTTCTCCCGACGGCCGATCGGTTCGAGACTGTCTTCTCTACGGCGATGCCTGAGGGTGCGGCACACATGAGGGAAAGCATCAGCGGTCCGATTAAGGAGCACGTGTACTGGGGCAGCATGCGCGATCGCCTGCCCATATCCCAGACTGACGAGCTTCTGGGAGATGCAGACGCAGACGCAGACGCAGACGCAGACGCAGAAAGCAAACAAGGGGTCAAGGGTTCAACGCAACAACACAACGGCACAGAGCGGCTCCCGGAACGGGTCCGCATACCCGGCAAAAAGAACCTCACCGTGATCCGCTCAGGGCAAGACTGGTCCGCAGCGCTCCCCGAAGAGCGCCAAATCTATCTCGACTCGATGCAGCCGCCGCTGGTGAGGGGCATGGAGTACCTCCGAGACCACGGAGACGAGGCCGGCTGCTTCAGCTGCCGCTTCATGGAGATCGTCGACCCCGTCACGGCCGAGGCCGGCGGGCTCGACCGGACGTTTGGGCTGGCGTACTTTGACACCCTCGCCTCGCTGGAGCGCTGGAGCAAAGAGCACCGGACGCACCTGGCCATTTTTGGCGAGTTTGCAAAGTATGCCAAGAGGCTGGGGGATCAGATGAGCTTGAGGCTGTTTCACGAGGTTTTGGTGCTCGAGCCGGAGCAGCAGGTTTTTGAGTACATTGGTTGCCATGATGGGACTGGTATGCTGCGCTCGATTTAGGTCCGTTACTGAGAGATGTCACGGCCATAATCTTCTGCTGCCATGGAGAATCCTGCTATCGTCAACTTCAACTAGGTCTCGACTTTGGGCAGTTGTGCTGTTCTGTTGGCTTCTGGGGGGAATGGCCATCATGGAGGCGTGGGTGCCAGAGAGTTTGAGGCTCTCGCTCCTATTCCTCAGTAAACAGATGTGGTTGTGTGGTTGATAACAAAAGTGCAAGGCGGAAGATAGTAGTTTCCCATCATCCTTCATCAGTACTTGCTTGCCCATCTACATCGCACTAAAGGCTTCTCAAATGTCCTCTCTAAAAGCTTTTCCCGTCGTGTCTCCTAACAAACAGCCGTATTCCTCACGCGAATACATCCATCAAAGCTTTGCCCGTATCTCGGGCTCCCCCATAATCTCATGCTTGAACCGATAGACAATATCGCTAAACCGGCCCTCTGGAAACACGTAGAGCCACGTCATGGTCTCATCGCCGTCGCAGAAGACGCCGTGCTCGGCGTCCCCGGGAATCCACACAAGCTGGTCCTTGGACACGTTGTGCCGGACGCCGTTGATTTCGACTTTGCCGCTGCCAGAGAGCACGTAGTAAATCTCGGCCTGCTTGTGTCGGTGCAGCGCCAGGCTGCCGTTGGGCGGGCAGGTGGCTACGCCGGAGCTAAGGGAGTCGGTGAGGGTACCCGGCGCGGACACGAGCGTGTGCCACGTCGCGTTCCCGCGGGAGTGTTCGGAGAAGAACTCTGGTATCTTTGTCGCCTCCGACTTGATGTCTACGATGAGGGGCTTCTCCAGAGTCTTGAGTGCCATTTTTCTTTTGCGTCTTTTCTAGCCGTGAAGCGAAGTCGTTGGCCAGAGGGCGCAATTTTCCTTCATTTGCATGACGACGAAAACCATCACTTCATGTGGGGTTTATATTCGTCATCTACCCCTCCTGCTCCAAACTATGGTGGACTAAGACGCCGTCTTCTCGAATTTTCCCCGTGAGGATGATCTCCGTTGTTCGTACTATATTGGTCGGCGCTTAGCAGACCCACACCACCAGTCCGGCAAGAAATACCTTCTTTGGCATATCGAGCCTCGGTATCTCAGCTCTCGCCCCGGATAAGATATCTGTAAACAGCTGCGTCCACAGCACCGACTCGTCTATCTTACCGCGGCATTTGAGAACTTCTGTCAATCTGTTTTTATATGATACGAAGTAGCATGGAGGATGGTCTCCCATGATGCATTCTTCGGGTACTATCTTCATGTGAGTTTCTCCAGTTTCGACCCACAGCTTGCACCATATACAACACTATTAGTACCTATAATGCACGCGGACAGCTCATAATCATATGAAAAAGACTCTGTAGTCTTGTTGCGTTGTTTAATTCAGATGATCACGTTTCGAGCCTATTGGGGGTAGCCAGCGAGCTTGACAAGTTAATATCATGACCAGCTTTGTCTTTCGCGGCAGGTTCTTACGACATGTATTCAGACTTCAGGTCGGTGTAATTATAACCACTGGGCGACGGTTACGTTATCCAAATAATTTGACAGCGTTTCCTCTTCTTACAAATTCAGCCTTGGTTCCATCATTGAAAACCTCCTCGACATCTTGATCGAATTTGATCCTCCCAGCTTCCGCCATGGCCCACGGCGTGAAAGGTGTATCAGTGCCCCATAATAGCTTCTCATAGCTCACCCACCGAAGCAAAGGAGGAATCGCCCAAGTGACCGGCCAGGGCCCAGCAAGGTCGAAGTAAAAGCTTTTCGCGAGGGTGGATTTAACAAAAGACTCTGTCAGATTGACATCCGGAGTGCTGTAGCTGATGATTCGATCCAAGGTGGGCACAAGGCCGCCGCTCGCGTGAGGCATGATCCATTTGATGCGAGGGAACCGCGTTGGCACCTTTGAGTAGAACAAATCGGCAAACGTGCGAGCCGTGTCAAAGGGAAAGTCTAGGGTGGGCACCCGACCCTGCCGGTCTGACACCGGCCTGTTGAGGGAAAGCCATTCAGGCGGCGTGATGCCGGGGTCCTCTCCGTCAATTGAGAATCGCAAATGGTTATGCTCCGTGCAGGGCGCGGTGGGATGCTCAAAGATTATGGCGTTGACCTCGTTCAGGGCCTTGTAGACCGGATCGAGGTCCGGGTCGCCGAGGTACATCCCGTAGGCGTTTGACATGACCACGATGCCGTCGGGTTTCGGGTTGAGCTGCGTGAAGCAGTATATAATCTCATCCACGGATGCGCTCACGTCTGGTAGGGGAAGTGATGCAAAGAAGCCGAATTTGGTGGGATATCTGGCCTTGACTTCTGATGCATACTCGTTGACTTGACGAGCCAGTTTAACCGCCTTCTCTGTCGCGGACTTGGAGGGCACGGAAAGGTAGACCCCTGGGCTGGAGATTGATAAGTAGGACTTTTCAATATTTTGCGCCTCCATGAACTTGAGGTGCGCCTCGGGCGTCCACTCCTATTCGTCCAAGTCAGTATAAACATGAAGTAATAAAGGACAACTGGTTCGGGTGCTTATAGAGAGTGCTGACAGGAATCCTGGGCATGCCATCCGGGCCGGGTAAGTGCCCAGCATCTCTGAGCGCTTGCGCATAAAAGTCTGGGACGTAGTGTGCGTGCACATCTATTTTGGTCTTTGATGATTCCATCTGCTCCTCTGCAACTGCAAGATACAACCAAAAACTGATGATGAGGAAGAAGACAAATAGCATACTGATGGCGAGGTTGGACGTCGGGTTGAACGAGGTTAGTGCCAGCTTGAACTAGAGCCCCCAATGACCACATTTTCTTCGGCCTAGCTAGGCATGCTGATTATTAAATACATGTAAGCGACGCCACGACGCCAAGGCGTACCGAATCCTACCCAAACGTTTTCTAATCAAGTTGCGTCACATTTATCAGGCTAAATTCGTTATGTCTCGGAGCAGCGCGCATAGCAACAGATACGAGACGCCACACTTATAAATGTCTGGGTCATTCGCGCAGGTTTAGTGCTCATATGCAGCCTTGCTGTTCAATCTTGACCTATAGAAACAAGAAGACGGGCCATGAGAAAATCCGGGCTCTCGGAGCTGTTCCTCCCTCTTTGATGGCCATATAATTTATAACCAGGAGAACAATGCTTCACCGGCGGGATTGTCCCCCGCTCTGGCCAGCACGCCGGCCCAAACAAGCAAATCAAATATAGGAGTTGCACACGACTATTTGACTCTTTTTAGAGGTATATTTGATTGTTCAATAAAAAAATTGACGGATTTAATGCAAAGTTAATCTAAGACATTAATAATTATTGCAGTCTATATAACTACAGATATGGTATAATGGTTAAAGCCTTCTAGGCGCTGAACTTTTCCCAATGGCCCCCTTTTTTATCCTAGAAGTCCAGTATTTAATCCTAAATTGTATTTAATCCTAGTTTAGGATAGTTAATCTTTTAATCTAAACATTTTTCATATTTTACGGATCCATCTTATTTAATGAAACATATTTAACAAACGGCCTCGGGGATTTGACTGTTTAATGCGCTGGATAGCCTCTATTTGATTGTTTGTTTGATGATCGCGTTTAATGGATTTGAATCATTGAATGGGCTGGCGCGCTGACCCACGTTACACATTGTGTTTGCCTCCGAAGCAGGCGATAAAGTAAGAGTCCATGAGTTCGACTCCTCTTAAAATTCTTGTCGATTCGCAAGTTTCTTTCCACGCAAAGTTTTCACTTCAGGTCGCTTAGTTCTCTTCTAGGCCAAGCTCTGTGAGTGGGCAACGGGAAGGATCGGTCCCAAGACCACTTCTTTGCCAAGGTCTCCTCAAGAGATCCGTCGAGCATCTGCACAACATACTTACCCAAGATGGGCAAGAATTTCCAGCCGTGAAATGATCCGCAAGTGGCAACGTAGAGGTTCTTGCTTGCAGAGTGTGGAGAGATGATAAAGTCTTCATCAGGCGTGACAGCCTCCCTATTTTACGCGTTAGCAAGACACCCCGACTTATGTGAGCTCCAGTCTTTCGGGAAAATTTTGACCACATACCAGCAGATGCGATAATTTTCATTTTTGAAAGTGGCGCTTGCTTTCCCAAAGAGACTCTTCCCAGCATAGTCGACATCTTCTTTCAAAGCATCTGGGACCTCGAGCTGCGCATAGTCTACAGCCGGAGGGGGCGCAGATATGAGGCTTCCGTTTGCGTGGATCTGGGTATTTCTGAAAATGATCTGACCCCAGAATTTCAGGGTCTTGTCTTTTGAATGGGGGACACTCCCGTTGCTTGCACCTGTGATTATATCAGTCACCGAGGTATCGAGATGAATTTATCAGCACGTGAGTCAATACCTCTTGATGGGGGCACCACTGAAATTCCAACTGGTCCGTCGTAAAGGTTCTTTGCATTCTCTCCCGAAACAGGCGCAAAGCCTTCAGTCACAGCCGCCGCCACGAATCTGTCACCAGCATGAAGGTCCTTCCTCTCGGGCGCGCTATCGGCAAGCAACTTGGCTGTGTAAGCGCCGGTGGATAAGATAACCCGCGAAGCAATAATGCTCTCGCCCTCGGCCGTTTTGACACCCGTCGCACCACCCTGTTCGTCGAATTCAATCTTTTCAACTTCAGCTTCGACATATTTCACCCCGAGCTTTACAGCCTCCTCAATCGTCCTCTGCAATGCCTCCTTCGCCTCACCCCATCCACTATTCTTGTTCACAAAAACCTCCTTGACATCTGTAAAATCGGCGTCCTCAAAGATGCCGCCATACTGCTTCTTGGCTTCTTCGACAGAGAAAGAGAACAACCCAGAGTCTACCCCGAGCTTCCTATAGTTCTCTTGCATCTGTTCTGCAAAGTTATTTGGCGAGACCCAGTAAACGCCGCTTTCATGGTAGAATGGCTTCCAGATTGGGTCCTCTGACCAATACTTTTTGGCTTCGAGGCAGAGGCGCATATACTCGATATCGACATAGTCGGCACGCACGACCTTGTTCCAGTCCCACGAGGCGGCGACGCGTATAGGGGCGTCGTAGGCGTTGCGGTCGACGAGGGTGATATTGGCGTCGGGATAGGCCCGGATCAGGTGCAGGGCCGTGGAGGCGCCGAAGACGCCGGCGCCCAGGATGAGGTAGGAATCTGCCGAGGCGGTCATTTCTGCTTTATGAGGATTTCGTTTTGGGATGATTCTGAGACAACGAATCACTAGGTTGAAGACTAGGAGTTACTTGAAGCTGGGCATATCTTCGTCCCCGTTGTCGGACACTGCCCGCACTTTGTCCCCGTCTTATCTTCTGACGTCATGTGATCATGTCGGCACGCAATCGGCGTTGAGCCGAACAATCTCCACTACAGCATTGAGCAGGTCACAATCAAAGATCTTGTTGTGAAGATTTGGTGGAGATGTGAGAAAATTGTAGTCTGATCTTGTAGGACTGACCTAATTACCAACTTGGGCCTTGCCCTGAACACACTTAAGGGTAAGACGGCTTTTTTGTTGCCTCTCTAATCAACCTTGATAACTTCGTCTGATGCAAGGTTGCTCTACTGATCGTTGCGTTTGGAACTGAGAAGTACCTGTAGTCTAGTGGGGTGGTTGAGATGATTCTTCGCCCTCGGCGCCACCAATTGGATCCCAGTGAACAATGGTCTCCATGGTCTCAACCAGACTTTCCGGATGCAATTTCCACTGTTCATTTACGAGGTTCTTCGCTCCCATATTGTTCCACCGCTGCTCATCCCACATGACATAACCCCATTCCCTCAATATACCCGGCAC
Organism: Colletotrichum orchidophilum; assembly: GCF_001831195.1. Lineage (NCBI taxonomy): Eukaryota > Fungi > Ascomycota > Sordariomycetes > Glomerellales > Glomerellaceae > Colletotrichum > Colletotrichum orchidophilum. Next base: position 178,918 of record NW_019172973.1, on the reverse strand, counting down.
AAAACCTCCAAAGACATTGGAGTATTTGCCATTCCATAAAAGTACCCACGCCAGCGGCGGTGAGATGGGCGGCACGCCATCGCCTGTAAACTCCATCGAAGCCTTCTTCCGTTCGAGCTTGTCCCTGGCTGTTGGGAATCGCGGCGATGTAAGCCGTCTCTCATGTTGCGATGCCCACCCTAGTACTTCGTCAAGACACTCGTCAATGTCCCGATCAGTAGCAAATGTAGAGATGGTCTTTTCAACCAGTGCCTCATGGTCTTTGATTAGTAGCAGACGCATCAAAGGCCTGAGGCCTCGCGCAGCTGTGCCGCTCATGATCTCTGGGGGACTCCATGTTAGCCACTGGTGGCCGCAAGAACTACATTGAAAGCAAGTTGCGGTTTCTGGTAAAATGACACACGATAAAGAGAGTTATATCAGAACTTACCATCGTGTAGCGTGACAAGATCCCAGGAATCGAATAGTGTCAACCCTGAACTTGGATTCCGAAATCTTGGGTTGGTATCCGAAACGTCTTCCTTCACCTCATCGAAAATCTCATCGTACTTGTGTTTGACGAATGAGTAGATGGAAGCCAGAGCCTCTACATCCCAGGGGTCAAACATGCCGAAAAAAATGTCACAAATCTTATCACCACGGAAGCCATAGACCCGCGTGCCCTTGTTATGGCCAAATAGGTGACAATACGTCTCGAAGCGGTAGATGGCCCTATACACGCGTATCTCTTCGCTTCGGGTCAGACTCATCGCGTCCTCCATACTGACACTTGATGAAATAGAAGACGTTTCTGACGCAGCCGCCTTGCAGAGATTCTCCAGCGCCCACTTCGCATAAAGACGAGCAATGGGTCGAGCTACAGAGTCGTGGAAGGCCGCCATCCAGCGAATCTGCCCACCACTGGGTCTAGTGAGGTCCTTGGTGTGCTTTGACCCCGATAAGTAGACGTCGTAATTCTTAAGGAGGAATTCTTCGCATAGTTCGTCTGTTCGCCGACGTCCGAGTACTGCTACCCGAGACATCAGAGTGGCGTAGGCATCAACATAATATCCGTCAAGCTCCCTACTCAAGCAGGTGAGAAGAAGGGTGTCGCGGTGCTCTCGATATTGCGCATGCAGCACGGGAGATGCGTGTACGAGACTGTGAAGTGTTGGCAGGTCGGGCATCCATGAAAGGACAAGAAATCGGAGCTCAGCGGGCAGGTTTTCGAGGTGAGAAGGGGACTTGGGAATATCGGGAGCCGCCTCGTTTTCCAAGTGCGAAGAGGATTTCAGAGGATCAGAATCGATCTCATCTTCCAGATTGGAGAAAGCCATTGGAGGATCAGACACACTCTCATCTTTGAGGTAAGACGGGGACTCCAGAGAATCGGGAGCGGTCTCATCTTGGAGATGAGGAGAGGCCTTTGAAAGATCGAAACCAGTCTGATTTTCGAGGGGAGACGAGGACTCTGGAAAATTGGAAGTAGTCTCGTGTCTGAGGTCAATCTGTTTCTCCATACTCTCGATGATTGGCCTCGTCTCTTCTTTGTCGTGGCCGCTGAGAAAGTCGCAAAGTTTACCGTCTTGGGGATGGCTTGATTCCGCCATGATTTGCTGTATATGGGAAGAACGAGCAAGATTATGGAACGAATTGGCAGAGCAAATGTGGGCGAGGTTGACTCTTGGGGAACGATGAAGTTGTGAATGTAAAGTGAAGGTTGCTGCGGAGAAGAACGAACAACCAACTTGGACCCAAAGTGGGTCATCGCTGGCCTGGCGAAGAAGATTAAGAAAAAGAGATGCAACAAAGACTAGGCGCCCACGCGCTGATTTACTTGCAGAACCCCTGTTTTCGTCCCCGATGTGATTCGTCTATCATCCTTACCGCCGCTCACCTGAACCGAGTGTTGGTTCAAGGATGGCCGACTTTAGGGGACAAGCTTGGTACACATCACATTTCTACAATGTACACCTCTAGCCATTAAGAGAGTAGCTTCTACCAAGATTTAGGCTCACCATCCCATCAGGTCTCAGAGATCTTTTGGCTGCATTGCTCAGCCACGGCTACAGCATCTGGTCCAGGCCAATGTCAAGCGGCATCGGGCGCTTATGATAGCGTCTAAGGTACATAGCACCCCTCAGGATGGAAAAGATCCCAATCAACCTGTGTTCAGAGCTGCAGTCAGCTACTCTTACACCCCTAGTTGAAGAGAACTTCGCTGTTGGAGAATGGCAGGCATGAAATAACTTACGACTACTCACTCGGCGGCTACAACCAACTATTTTGCCTTTCAAAAATGTAACGCTCTAGCGTAGCCGCGTCAATCCATCTGAGAATAGCAGCTCTCCACCGGCTTCCAACTTGATGTCAGTCAGGTTCCTCGATCCACTTGTTGGTAGCAGATATGGCCGTCAAGATGGTCGAAGTGCCGATGATGCCGATATCTTGGTCACTTGAGAACAGCACTGTGAAGATAAAGGCATTGGTTAAAGACAGACAGAGTCCGTCACTCGAATCTGGTTAAAACATTGAACATACAAGCTTTTTTTATTCTTCTTTCTTTCGTTATTCGACTCTCTACCAGAGATCTATGCAAATTTGCCAGTTAATTGTTCATTTCGCCTTTTGTTCTCCGTCAACAGTTTCAAAAAACGTCCCGGTCTCAGTTCGAAAGTTTGCGACTTCCTTGGTCATTGCCTCTACTTTGAGGCATACATCAGCTCCCGTTTTTGAATTACACAATGTCTTGGTGGTTCAAGTCCCGAGATGACAACGGCCCGGTCGCCGAACAAGTTGTCAGTCAACTTGTCAGCCAAACGTCGTGGCATTCTACCAAGTCCAACCAGTCAACCGCCACGGATTGCTCAAGCAATACCACAGTATCATATGCATCCGCCTTATCTGATGACTCTTACAAGAAGAGTTTCATAAAGTCTGGCAATGATGATTCGTTTATGGAGATGATGGAACACGTTACGATAATTGAGAGTGGCCGAGATTTCCTGCACGAACGCAAGATCCAGTCACACAATGTCAAGAAGCGCGACATCAACGACACGGCGTTGCGTTCTGCTGACTGGACCCCCCAGATGGTGCGAGATTACGCCTCGTACAAGGCCAAAGTCAGTGTCCTGGGCAAGACCCGCAAGACAGCAGTAGCATCAGGCCAGGCAATCAAGTCGGTACTTGGCAAAAGCTTCGAAATACAGGAGCCTGTCTATCTGAAAGCTTTGAACGATGACGAGCTTTGGGTCAACGCAGCCTTGGAGTGAGTCTTACTTCTTTGCACTACGATTCAATTTGGCTCCGCCCCCTTCCAACAAAGCTTTGCACGACAACATCCCCTTTCTCTGAGAACATCACGCTGTTCTGATATAAAATCTAATGATCTCATGGAGCGAATAGAGCTGCAAAAGCGCGTCTGGGGTTCGTCACGAAATACCCCGACGCCCTCCCTACCAAGTCCACCGTCAACCACATCGCACAGGCCGCGGACAACCTTACCTCGGCGAAGAACGCGCACAGCGCTATTCAGACTAAGAGACAAAGTAAGACTTTCCTTTGGCTATTTTGCACATCCGCTCTTTACGCAAGGAGAAGGAAGGGCTGACAAGACATTATTTCCAAATTACACAGAGCTTCGGGCTGCTGTAGAGCTTGATGAGAGGCGTGCAAGAGCTGCTGCAGGCAGCAGCTGATGCGACTTCTGAATCAGTCTGTCTAAGCAATTCCTCCCTTTTTCTTTCTCGAGGCAATTAGACATTATCATGCTGTTACTATTAGCTGTCTACTATGTCTGCGTAGATTATGTGCTATTTGCGAGCTTTGTAGAAAAGAATTCCAAAACTTTGCTGTTTCTTTCTTTTGAGCTTAATAATTCAGGCCTCATTGCCCACACTTCATTCTTACGTTTTCTCGTTTCGGCAAATGTAATTAAAAATCTTTGTTCATTCAGGATATCCATCGTCTATAGCGGCGGCGGCCTCTTGAATAGGCCCCGAACTAAAACAGCAGCACTCGTTTATTGATGCTAAACAATCACCAATACCACACGTTTCGCCATAGAGTCGACATAATGACGTCTGCCGCTTGTTCCCCCAGCGCATACGCAGCAACTTGCAGGTTCGCCGAGATGGAAACTGGGAACACGGACGTGTCGACGACTCGGAGGCCCGAGACGCCCATCACCCGAAGGTCGCCGTCGACCACGGTACCCATGGCGGCCGTGCCGGCAGGATGATAACACCCACTACAGAATATTCCACGTTAGAAAAAGGGATGCAGAGAAAATGAAGGGGGGAAAAGCAAGGAAAAAGAAGAAAAAAGGATGTGTGAGAAATTGACATACCCAGTGGACTCGCGTACCCTGGCGTCGACCTCCTCGTCGGGGGAATCGACCGTCAGCGGGTGGTCCGTCCCGTCGCCGTCGACAATCAGCCGGCCCATAATAGTCTGGTTGGATGACATGAGCCTGACAGCCTCCCTCATCGTCTCCCGCGCGGCGAAGCGGTCAAAATTAGTGCCTAGGAAATTCGGGTCGATGATGGGGTCATCCTTGATATCGGCGGACTGGATCGAGACGGACCCGCGGCTAGTGTTAATAAGGACTATGGAGACGAGCATGACGGCAGAGCCGTCAGCCGAGATACCGCCATGCATCAGCTGGTGAGAGGAGGCGGCGCGGTCTCGGTTGAGGAGCGGGTGCAGCTTCGGGTCAGGAGAGAGCCCGCCTTCATCCTGCGCGATGGAGTCGGCGAGGCCCTCCCTGGGGAGGTTGGTGGCGGTGATGAGGTCGACGAAGCCGCCGAGATCGTACTGTGGCTGTTCGAAGATGGGGTTGCCCGAGCCCTTGGCCCAGCCCTCGGAGGCATTGGCGAGGTGCCAGATGGTGGGGAGAAGGACATGGTCGTGTAGGTTCTGGCCGACGGCCGGCTGTTCCAAGACGACGTTGATGCCGTGCTTCCGGAGCGTGTCGGCCGGGCCAATGCCGGAGAGCATGAGGATCTGAGGCGTACGGTAGGCTCCCGCCGAAAGGATAGTCTCACGCGCAAAGATCTTTGTGCCATTTTCGAGCTGGATGCCGCGGCAGACAAGGGGGCCCTTTGGGTTCCTCTCCACCAGAACCCGGGCGACAAGGCTGTCGGTCAGAATTGCGATGCCGTCGAGAGGATAAATCTGGGACGCCAACTGGCGCTTGCCATGGTTTTTATTCTCTTGCATGTTGCCTATGCCGAGGCTGTTGCCGGCGTTGGCATCGAATGAAGGGAGTGGGTTGACGCCAAGTTCCCTCCATGAGTCTATCAGCGGCTCACGCAGGGGGAAGATGCGGCCCATGTCTACTGGATTTTGAATCTTGACTGGTCCTCGATGGCCGTGAGACGACGGGTTCGTGGCCTGGTCCCAAAGTGTCTCCGTCTTCCTCATGTACGGCAGTTGGCCCTCGTACGTCCATCTCTTGTCGGCTACCTTTTCGCCCCAGAGGTCATAGTCGGCCTTGTGGCCACGGACCCAAGCTCCTTTTCTCATTCATGAGTCATGGCCCAAAAGAGGAAGAGGAAGAGAATGAAAGACGTTGGTGAAATATCCGCCAGGTGGCCACTTACCTCCGTTGATGGCGGTGCCCCCGCCCAGCCCCTTGCCGGCGAGGGATGACATTGTTCGATTATCGGCGTTGACTTGCGGCACAGAATTAAACGACCATGTGTGATTGCGGTTGACATCGGGGTCTGTGTCGATGACCGTCAGGTCTCCAAGCTCGTGAGTGTTGGGCCCGGCCTCTATGAGGAGGATTTTGAGGCTCGGGTCTTGTTCGAGCAGCCGATTCGAGACAACGGAGCCCGCAATGCCAGCTCCCACCACGATGCAGTCCCAAATGATCATCCCGATGGAACAAAACGGTGTGTTTACTGTTGAATAAGAAAATTTTGAAATTCAAACTGAAAGAGAACGAGTGAAAGAAAAGTACAGACGCCGCTCCTCTACCCGGTGCAGGGAGAGGAATACCCTCTGGAGGCAGAACCAAAGTCCGGAATTTGCAGGAAGGAGGGTGGAGAGAGGGCCACTATGGAATGGAATAAGACAAGATCCGTGACTGTTGAAAATATACTTTTGAGACGAAAATCGAAAAGGAGTGAAGAGTCGGTCGCGACGTTTTGCTTGGTGGTTATCTAGGGAGGTTATTGGAATGCTGGCAGACACGCCGCGTAACGCTAGACCCAAGACATTGAGGTTCCAAGACACCGAGAATGTGAATCAACGCAAATTCCTGCCGCCTCTTCCTTTCTGCCATGAATTGATGGGCACGCGGGGGTCAAAAATACAGGCCGGTCTTCTGAGCACCGTCAACAAAACTAACCCTTCAACGTCGAGTAGTTATGAAATATTAAATTTCAAAACACAAAGAGGGTATATAAGATATTTCTCTATACTTGAGGTATTTCAATCAATTTTGAAGCTTTTTTGGTTACCTAGTGACTGATGATAGATGAGAGAGCCTAAGAGAAGCGGCCTGTACTTTTGACCCCCGCGTGATGGGGAAATCCCACTAGGGGAGTGGTGTCGATCCTATCTGGCTGTTAAACGCACAAGGCATTATAATCTTTGCACATCTCAAACTCAGTTTCACCTGCGTGGCATCACGTTTCCGAGCTTGCGCCTTCTTCCTGCCGTGGCGGACTCCCCCTCGGCTTCGGCCCCGTCCCTTGCGGGGGCCGCCGTGCCCGGCTTGTGCCGGCGAAAGAGTCGCCATGTCTATTAATAGTCACGTCGTCTTTAACACGGGGTTGACTATGAAACATGCCAGGGTAGAAACTAACGTTGTTAGTTTACGCTCGTATTTCATTATAACAAAGTCAGAATCGGCCGGCTTCACATAGAGATCATATTTTGATTTCCAGTAGGCGACCGTTATCCACACCTTTATGTCCGCACCAATTTAACGAAATTGAGATTATTTCAGGGCAAGTCGTCAGCTCGGCCTCGGAAGCAAGGATGTCAGTACACATAATGTCGCTCAACAAAGGGAACATAGCGTTGAAAGTAGAGATAACAGCAAATTGCGGTGGCCTACACGTCACGCGGTACTGGCGTAGCCCGTGACAATACAAGCCGTCAATCCTAGGCAGACAAAACATAGAACTGGATAACGTTTGATCTTTATAGAACTTCACGAATTAGGGAACATCTTCTACCATCAAAACCAACTATTTTCTCCTACCGGCTATTACGTCTGGTTCTGATTTTGATGAAGAAGCGCTATTGGAATACTATCGATGTAACAAATAGAGGTTGTCAACCTGTGAGGCTGCTAAGCCTGCATCTTGCCATTCACCTGCAGGCTCAGTCACGTCCTCGGCTTGACCTGGCTGGCCCTCTCCACCTTCTGAGACCTCCGCGTCTTCATTTGGGAATTCTTCGACGGTTGTTGTCTCGCCTTCAAGGGGACTCCAATCGCGATCGGCCAGAATCGCCTCCACATACGACGGGTTGCCTTCCCACTGCTTGAGGACAAAATTCTTTGCCCCCTCGTCAATCCATCGCCGCTCATCCCAGAATACGTAGCCAGTTCGAATCAACGACTCTGGAACATACTCCCCATAGGCATTCGAGTATATCCCGTTCCACAGCAGAACCCAGGCGAATGGTGGTGCATCAGGCGGTGCGGCGTCGCCTTCAAACGCCATTTCATCTCTCCTCTGCTCCGCTCGGTCTCTCGGATCTGGAAAGGTGTCTGAGACATCGCGTCTGCCTACTTGGGCAATTGCGCTCAGAGTCTTCTTCAAAGAATCGTCATCTTGTTGCTGGGTGGTGAGGGCGCGCTCCATCTTGACTAGCAGCAACTCATGATTGCTGATTGTAAACATTCGAACGGCCGTCTGCAGACCTCGCGACACAGTTCCCTCCATCCAGTCTGTATTTCATCATTAGCAAATGTGTTCTCTGGTTCCTCCCCGGGTAAGGCTCATACCATCCCACTCCGTTTCGAGGCAGAACGATCCGTTGGGATTGAGGACCCCATTGGATTGCCTGAATTTGGGGTTTTTTGGATCAAGATCATCTTTGACCTGTTTGAAAATGTCGGTGTACTTGTTTCTGACAAACTCATCGACACAACCGATAGCCTCAACTTCCCAAGGGTTGAATAGGCAGCAGAAAAGCTCATTAATAGTGTAAAAGCGAAAGCCGCCGCGGCGTCTGCCTTGATTCCGACCAAAGAGGTGATGGAAACTTTCGTATCGGTAAATGGCTCGGAAGAGGCGAATCTCTTCACTTCTACTCAGAGCAGTGCCATACTGAGCCCGCGTGTCTGGCGACCTCATCATCCCTGTCATGGTTGACCCTGATGTGGCAGCACTTTCGAGGTTCGCGAGTGCCCAGTTGCTGTATAGGCGAGCAAAAGGTCGGGCAATAGAATTGTGGAATCCTGCCATCCACCGCATGTCACCCGCTCTCGGAGAGTTCATATCTGGAGCTCCTGGTGAGCCTGACAGGCAGAGCCCGTACTGATGGAGGAACTCGGCAATCGTTCCGTCCCCTCGAGGACTTCCAAGTATACTCACACGAGACATCAAGTGAACATGAGCGTCGACATAAAATCCGTCCAGCTCACGACCTAGACAAAGTCGAAGAATGGTGTTCCGATGCTCCCTATATTGAGCGTGGAGTACCGGTGAGGCGTGAACAGCAGACTGCAAGCTTGGCAGGTCCGGCATCCACGAAAGAATCTCGAATCTCAGCTCGGCGGGTAGACTCTCGATATATGAGGTCGATTTGTGACCGTCGATCAAACGCTTCTTCCTCTCCGAACGCTCAATTTCTGTCTCGTCTTCGCTTGCGGCATCGGAGTCGTCCGCATGTCTCGCGCTGCTGATCGGGTCATTTCTTGGCTTCACTTTCAACAGTTCTCCATGATTCATGTCTGCAGAAGCTTCATCTTCACCCTGATGCGGACTGCCGTCCCTGTCCATTTCAGCCATCGTAAGAAGACTTCCTCGCGGTTTGATTTTTTTCTTTTCTTTTTTACATAACGGCGTGGATCATCGTGGGGAAAATGAGATGTTGGTGAAGACAAACGATGCGAAATAGAGACCACCGTGGAAGAGCTCCGGGGAAGGATGGCTGCCAGCCTCCACAGCCCCGAGTGGGTCGGGGTACGGGTCGGCCAATCAACGGCAATTATGAACTGTTCATTGAATGTTCATGTCTTCATGTTCTAAGCGCCGACAGCCGCTGCATGTGCATCTTCCCTGACTACGACCAACGTCTAGGTATTCGTGTTGGTTGTGATCCAAGTTTGACCCACTGAGATTTGCTTGCGGATTTCGCATAGCTGCCTTGACTGTGCCCATCACTTCTGTAGCGTCACAAGCCATGATCCCGGGGCCCTGTGTTCCTTATTCTTGCCTGATTCGGAACGAGACGCCGTATATTCACACAGATATTACCAAAGTTCGGCAAATCAACATCGGCTGAAATGAAATGACTCGGTAGCTGTCATGGGTTCAATCAACAGGGCGAGCATTTGAGGCAGTGCTTCTGCGCGCGGAAATTCGACTTTGGGCCAGAATGTCGGCGGCTATAACCAACAGCGTTCAATGTTCTCTATCCCCAAGTGCTGTTTGGTGGAATTTGACGCAAGACGACATAGCAGGCGGCGGCCTGATCCGGTATGGATCGATCAGATGGAGAGGGACTACCGTTCCTACAAGGACGCGGGAAACAGGTTTTCTGACGTCAAGAAAGTGGCTGATGCCTCTTTTCAATTTTGTATGCGTTTAAACACTTCAATCAGTTTAGTGGAACAAGAGAAGATTCGCCTTCAGGCTATTACGGACCAGTAAAAGTGGCTAGACGCTGCCATCGAGTGAGTCCTGACGGAATTCTCATCCAGACAAGTGGTTCTGCCTGAATATTTGTTAAGGATGGCGCGCGAACAGTGCCCGGCAAGAGTGACTTGGCTTCAAGACCAAGTATCCACTGGCTTTTGACTCCGAAGTGACGAGAGGGAATATAGAACAGGCTGAGCAAATGCTTACTTCGGCGAAGAAGACCGGGAGTGATATCCAGTTCCAGAGAAAAAGTCAGTGGACACATGACCTTTCCAAAGGCTCAAGACTGACCAAACCTCTTCTCGAGTAGAAATAGACGACGCCAGGATTTTCCGGAGCCAGAAGAGCAGCGCGAAATGCAGCTGCAGGCAAGAAGTAAGGTTAGACCCCGTGTTGTTGGTAAATTTGAAAACGCGTTGTGTCTCTATCCTTGGGTAAATGGCACCATTCGTCCAAATTTGGTTTGGAGCAAGAGGATCTGGAGACTGGATATTTATAAGAGTATGTGTGAGAGAGACGCGATGGCTTCAAGTTTGCATGTTAGGAAAAACCAAGTCTAGTAGGCTCTCATTATGCAGGTTCATTCATATTGGATCAATAGACTGTGTGTTCCCTTTCCATGCCTTGCTGATTCAACCCAGACTCGGAAGTATTGCAGCACTCAAGCGACACTGCATGTAAATACGGAGTTACAAACGTAGCCAACTAATTCACAGGCTTCTGTATTTGATTGTGAGGGCGAAAGATCTTATAAAGTAGCATGTCCGAAGATTTGATAATGCCAAGGGCAGATGCTATTCCTCAACGCCACAGCTTTCGCTTTCGCGTATCATGTTCTGAGACCTAAACGCCAACAATTTGAAACCCTCGATATGATTTAATTGATTACTTGCTTTGATAATTCTGGCAATTTTTGTCTTCTGTTGCTTAGATCAAGCACGGGCGGGCCCATTGATGTGTCCCTCTGGGTTTTCATATTTTCCACTTCTCAATCCGTCACGTAGCACGTTGGTTTAGACAATGCTCGACTTTACGGCACACTACAAACTTTGATCATGACTCCATAGCACTAAACTAAATCATTTAACTGTCCCTAAACTAGACCATTTGCCTGAATCTTCCCCATGTTGACTCCCACCATCGTGCTTACGGAGCTGGAAGAGTGCGCTGGAGTTTTCATGGACTGAAACTCCCTGTGAGTACCAGGCATTGAAAGCCAACGTTACTCACTAAAACTTTCGGCCAGATTATATGAGTTTAAATTTTTGACTAGGCGTAAGTGACGTATGCGACCAGAGCTGCACTCGTGGCGACCATCTGTTGTGAGACGAAGACATTTCATACCGAGAATGAACGGGCAAATCTTCACTTTACTGTTACATCTGGAAATTCAACACCAGGGTCATGTAGTATGTGGCTTTGATACATGTATCCAAGGCTTCAAAGGAATGTGATCAAATAGTCCTAGGGGCTTTTAAATCCCCATGACAGCCCAGCCAGTGTGAGTCGCCCCGCGAAAAAGCTTCGGGAGAAGGGAGCAAAAATGCTCGATAGGAAATGACCCTGATTCATCCAGTCGCAAAGGCAATAGATGAAGAGCTGGAAGTATGGGACCTGCTGGCCATCGAATGACAGCGACCTCGAGCTGTTTACTCTCAGTCTACAGCAGCCTGTGTAACTCAGGAATTAGCGAGTCACGTCCACATGGCCCAAGAACTGACTCCTCGATTTCACAGTGTTATTTCAACATCATGAGACCCTGTCAGACAGACTACTCTCTTTCTCCGATGGATTTGATCAAACGAGACAACCTGCACTGCCAATTTGGCTGGCCCTTCAAGAGGCACAGCGTTGCGCCCGCCCCACGACTGAAGCAGGCCGCGTAAGGGGGACCGACCGAATAGGGCGATGATATCTCTTCTGCACACTCTCGTCTGCGTTTACAGGCTTTGAACCAATAACATCCAGTCATCTCGGCTGATTGTCCTGCAGGCGTGTACGCGCAGGTGTATGCTGGTAGGGGCTAGTGCGGCACAGCTGTCGCCCGGCCAGGGTGAGAGACCGGCTCGAACCGAGAGCACATTCGCCCGAGCAGCTGGACAGTGAATCGTGTCAAGATCGTGGACTCACATGTTTTGATCGGATATGCGGTAAATATTTAAGCTGCTCATCAGCCCCACTCTCTTTGGCGTTATTCCTGCATCACACTTGTCCATTTGAAAACGACAAAACTCGACCTCCTCTTCAAAGCAGTCTCTTATTCACTTGATATTTTGCAATCCACTAAAGACAGTAACTTCGAACCGAGCCGTCATATTCAAAATGGACTGGGAGCCCTACGTGACGGGAACTATAGCGCGAACTGTCCTATCCGGACTAGTAATCATTCCCGCCTTGGGATTCTCCGTACTTGTCCTCCGTAAGCCCGGCGCCAAGCATGACCACACGCGCCTTTGGGTCGACTTCACCAAGATTGCCCTGGGGCTTTGGAGCGTGTAAGATGATTCTGTCATATCTGCTGTCACTGTTTAGTCTTTGGTCACGGGAGCTTCCAACCAGCCTTCCTGGGCACCTAGATAAGCACTGTCCGGGAAATGAGAAACTGACTCTGCCGATTGTTTTTTCAGGTCCGAACTTCTTAGGCTCATTTATTGGATCATTCTTGCAGTTACTTATGCTCGGCGGCGAGACGGTTTTGGCTTGATACCGCATGGTATTGAATACATCGTTTACGTTAGCTCGCTTCTCAGCTACCTGGGCCATGTCGCCCTTCTTCGCGCCTTTTTCTTTCTGGCTCACGCCTTGACTCAACTTCGCCAAGGCGCCGAGACTGATGATTCCAGAACCTATCACGTCGGCAAAAAGGTCATTTTGGGCATGTCAGCCCTAATTGCTCTCGTAGCTGTAGCAACCTTTGCATGCCAAATCGCCTCGACGGTCTTGTACGAAATTCTCCCGGGCAGGGACCGCTATGTGTCTGGCGATTGGGACAATGCGATTAGGTTGTCATTTGCCGCCGAATACATGAGTGCCATCAACATCGGCTTTCTTCTCATTGCAGCCCTTGGCATGGCTGTTTATGCCTTTTTGTCCCACGGGAAGACCAGGGGCAGTCCTGTCCAAAAGGTAAGCGGTCTCTTGTTGGCCCTGGGGACAAAAATCAGTTCCAAACGGATCATTTGCTAACCTATCCATTTCTATTAGGCAGCTACTCTCTTTCTCACTGCAGTCTCTCTATGGCTCATAACCAGGATATGGAGCTTTATAAACATCATCAAGGAGTTGACAGGTCATTTTTGGGATTATGAATCTTCATTCGTCGGAGTCTCCGTCGCCGATGTGATCCTCGTCGTCTGGCCAACGTTTGCGGCTCTCATGCTGCTTTACAGCTTGGCCTCCAACAAAGTGTTCAGTCTCTCGAGGCTCCACTACCAGGAAAACGAGGATGAGCAGAGGGTTTGGGATGGGCGAACGCAAAGCACTTAAGATCGGCGCAGTGTGTGGTGCTGATGTTGCGCAAGAAACTCAGGCATGGCCGTATCTCTGTGTCTCTCATCTTCTTAGTTCTTCCTCGTGGAGGCCGCGACCCTCGCTCTAGGGTAGAGGATGTTGAAATTGAAAGAGCACCAAGTTGTATGGTTTTATAATTGATAACACTCATAGCTGCCCACACAAATGCGCGAGTGTCAATCTATTCTGCGTTCTGAATCCTCACGCTTGTCTGTCTGGTCGCTAATCGACCGAAGAGTACTCATAGGAGTACTCATCTAGGCTGAGTTAATACAGGCAATGTGCTGGTGAGCTCTGCTAGCAGTCAGTGTGTGATGACAGAGTAGCTTTCGGGCAGCGGCAGTTGAAGGAGATTGCGTTGTTAAGGAGGTACTCTGACATATGTGACTTTAGACCATTTTATGCCAGCGCTAAGAGTACTCATATAACTCTCACCAAGCGTCGCAATATGGTATCCTGGCACACGACAGGGGCCACAGGGCACTGTGCGAGGTACGCTTCGGGGGTCGTATACGGGGAGTTACAGTAAGCCGCCGGCTCCAGCTGAAACTGGCGGACTTGGCGACCGGATTTCAGGCGCTTCGTATCCGTACCAGAATTATCTTCCACAGCACGCCCTGTCAAGCGAATCTTGTCCTTTCTCTCCCCTCTATCGTCCGATCGTTCATTCTGTTCCCTTCACTTTTCATTGTGTAGTCCTTATTTTACATTCTCATCTGTCACTATCGTTCAATGACTCTCATTCTATACAAACCCCAGATTCGGCAATAAGGAGAGAAACCTAGAAATGATGCCACGTCTATCAGACGAAGTGGACGAGGAGCACCTCTTGGGCGCAGAGTATGCGCACCACGAAGGGGTGCTCCCAATGGATCCGTCTGAACCGGGCCCCCGTGCCGGCTTCCAAGCCTTCCAGAGACCTCCGCCGTCGAAATGGAGGCGACCCTCTCCCGGCGGTGGCAGCGGCCTCGGCGGCCTCGGCGGGGTGATCTGGCAAGCCGGCTCGCGTCTCGATGCCGCTCTAGCTCCATTCCGGGCCCGATCGCCGCGGACTATTATCATCCTGCTGGCCCTCCTCAAGTTCGCCATCACCATACAGGCCATGCTGCTCATGCTCCCCATGATGAGGCTCGTCGAGGACGGCATCTGTCACAAGCACTTTAAGCTCGGACCCGCGGAGACGATCCCCGAGATGAAGTGCAAGGTCGACGAGGTGCAGAAGCGGCTCGCGTGGCTCGGTGGGTGGCAGTCCCTCATCGGCGCCGTCGTCAACTTCCTCGTTGCCTTTCCTTACGGAGTCTTGTCAGATGGGTAATTACATCTCACGTATCTACTATGCTTGATTTTCCCAAAGAACTGACATGAAACCGTAAAGAATCGGCCGCAAGGCAGGCCTTGTCTTCGCCTACATCGGCACCGTCACCGCTTTCAGCTGGGCCCCCTTCCTCCTCGCTCACTTCCCCGATATCAGCATCTACTATCTCTTCTTCGGCTCCTGCTTCTTCCTCTTTGGCGGCGGCATCGTCGTTGTCTTCAACAACGTCTACGCCATGGCTGCCGACATTAGCACCGAAAAGGACCGCGCCTCGAACTTTGTTCTCCTCTCCGTCGGCGCCGTCGTCGGCGGCCTCAGCGGCCATGTGTGCGCCGGTTTCCTCATGGAAAAGTTTGGCCCCTGGCTGCCGATCCGCCTGGTCTTCGTGCTCGCCCCGTTCATCTTCCTCATCATCGCGCTCCTGCCAGAGACTCTCCGTGTCAAGCTCAATCCCGAAGAGACGCCGAAACCGCAGCTACCACTCGGCGACGCCATTAGAGAAGGCTTCCTCAGCGGTCTGGTCCAGCTCAAGGACTCCCTCGCGATGCTCAACAGCCGCAACATCCTCCTCTGCCTCGTGCCCTCCCTCGTCGGCAACCACCTCATGACGGCCCACTCCTCCACGCTACCGCAGTACGTGAGCAAGAACTTTGGCTGGACCCTCGCCCAGACCAGCTTCCTCCTCTCGCCCCTGGGCTTCTTACACATCGGCACCCTCGTCCTCCTCCCCTGGGTCTCAAAAATCGTCGTCGACCCCAGAGGCCGCTTCCGCCGCACCGGCTTCGGCAAGGACGCCCTCCTCGCCAAGGCGTCGTACATCATGATCGCCGCCGGCGCCCTCCTCGAGGCCTTCAGCCGGGAGATTGTCGTCTTCCTCCTGGGTCTCGTTTTCCAGACCTTTGGATCGGCCCACCACCCGCTGGTGCGCGCCATGATCACCGAATTTGTCGATCCGGAGCACACCTCCCGGCTGTACGCGCTCACCAGCATGGTCGACACCCTCGGCTCGCCGCTCGGCGGACCGGTGCTCGCGTGGGCGTTCTCGCTCGGGCTCGAAAAGAAGGGGCTGTGGAAGGGGCTGCCGTGGTTCTACGTTGCGGTCCTGGCGTCCCTGACGTGGGCGGCGCTGATGCTCGTGGAAGAGCCGAGGAAGAAGGGGCCCATCCACTTGGAGAGTGAGAGCTCTATGGAAGGATTGGATTATGAGTCAGGGGCCGAGGATTAGCCCCGGATGAGGCTCTTCTATCATTTATCTATTGCTGGCATCAATGGACCTTTCTCATCTTTGCGGCATAGACAAGGCGGGACAAGAACTGGGTTAGACGGACTGACAGGCATAGACAAGATATTTCATGTAACATTACCACAAGCTCGCAGGTTACCGTGGTTAAAGATGAAAAGGTACATGTAGGCAGGCGTTCCTAATCAATTTGATCAAAGCAGATCAATATACCGCGGATGACTTCCGGTTGCCGGGCGAACAAATGACTGCCAACTAACGGGCAGGGCCGTCCATTTTCATGAATGGGGGCGCCATGCCGCCAGTTATTGAAGTTGTCAACGGGGATCATCCCCGACGGAGCAAGACGATTGTGGATTCCCGCCGCCTCGTTGGCATCGACAACAACACATGCCATTCGCCCACGTGGCTGTCGCTTGTCTTGCTATCGAGCAATGGAGAGACCATTTAATTGAAGATTTATTGTAAACAATACAGCAAGGCTGACATGAAGCGCGCGAGACTCCTAATCTGGGTCATCTACATCATTAATGAGGGTATTTTATTTCCTGTTCTACAATTCTCTCACGCTGGACCACCGGGGTCAATGCGCATGAAATTGGGCATTTTCAGGTCCAACCATGGTGCAATGTCCTAGGCTCAATCCGTCTCATGATAGTTTGTTCTTGCTGTGCGGTGGGCACCGTCATGCCTTGATCTCCCAAAACCGCCGATGAGGAGTCTTGATAAGATCGTTATGATCCCGACGACATTAACAACAGACTCGCTGGCGTCATCGCTTTGTGTGGCCTGTGAGTCGGTTCAAAACACGAACTCATGGCCTCTACATTTGCGAAAAAAACAAAAAAAACAGACCAGGACTGGAAGCACCAGCCACACGCCGAAACCCCCTCTCTCTTCTCTGTGAAAGTCTCCAGGTTCCCCCCAGTTCCAAAGTGCCACGATCCATGAGCGAGGATCCTTGCTCTATTGGTAACTACTGGCCACAAACATCAGCATCATTCCAAGCGATTAGATCGTGTTCGGTCTCATCCAGGTCACTCAAGTTTCACAGCACCGCCGAATCCTTCGATTCTTGGCAGGTTTCTAGCGTGTGGCTGTTCCCCTCATCATTCTGCAGTCTTTCAGATTATCCTGTCTGCATCTGCCTGGAACGGATGTCTCTATGGAAGTTCTATAGAAAATGGGGAAAAAGCCATCATCAATGAAGGAGAGAATTCGGTGGCAGTAGAAAAAGACGGCCTTGATCTGCTGTGGCTCAGCTCGACCAGTATCGAAGGAGCTCCCTCTCCCGTCTTCTCGGTCCGTGGCGCAAGCCTACGCAGCACCGATGATCCCGGCTCATGGCCCGATAGTTCAAACCGGAAGAGTGTTGACTGATTTCCCCTTCGCCTGTTGGCCACACCCATTCCCCGGTATTGCCCCATTTCGCCGCCGCTTTCTCAGAACCGGTCGCC
Source organism: Colletotrichum orchidophilum (assembly GCF_001831195.1). NCBI lineage: Eukaryota > Fungi > Ascomycota > Sordariomycetes > Glomerellales > Glomerellaceae > Colletotrichum > Colletotrichum orchidophilum. The sequence goes on along the minus strand of NW_019172973.1, from coordinate 161,587 downwards.
CTGCTAATGTGGTTGGTGGTAAGACAAAAGAAACGCTTGTCTTTTCGATCCGTCCACCGCTATATACGGGCTGCCCACCCATCCCCACCCCGCAATTCAAGGGCGCCGCGCCGCAGAGGCAACCCGGCCGGGCGATGCTCAAGGACGAGGGCCTGATGTCATGGGGTGCCAAGCTTGCCATCGTTATGCTATGACTCTTTTGCTGGGGCCTTGGAAGGAATAGTTTCGTCCATCCTTTCTGCCAGACCCAACCAGCACCGAGACGGACTATGGTTGGGCATTCACTACGTCTGCCAAGGATTGCTGGGCGAGCATATAATGCCCAGGCCTCAGAAACTGTCCCCCCCGTCGTGGGCAGCTGAAGTAACAAATATCATTGTGTTTTGACTCCATCTTCGAGAGCGAGAACTGAAGTAAAATTCGAACCCCCCCCGGCCTCTTGTTACTCGAGGCTTTACCAGCGTAATTCAACCTCACGATACCCTCACGATACCCTAAAAGCGTCTTAACTTCCCGCGTCTTAAAGCTTATTGCCCATTCACAAATACTAATACACCTGATACCTCTCCTTCCATCGAGTACACCAACCACTGCATCGCTGTATCAACCTGAACAACCAAAACATGGCCACCGCCGCCCTAGAATCCAAAATCCGCCAAGCGGCCGTCATAAACCGCAAACTCCTCGCCATCCTCGCAGACACGGACAATGCCATCCCCGACCTCCGCCAACAACGCCGCCTCATCACCGACCTAGACCACCAGCTCAAAGAGTCAGACAGGAACATCCACGCTCTCGAGGGCCGCCGGAAAAAGGAACTCAAAGACCACGAAAAGTACCGCGACAGCGTCATGCGCCGCTTCGTGCACAAGGCCGTCGGGAAGCGCGACAAATTCAACGAGCGCGCCGCCCGCGAGGAGCGCGAGTACTTTGACGTCCTCCAGGAGGAGCACCGCGAAAAGGAGCTCAACAAGAACGTGCGGGAGCAGCTGCGTGACGCGCGCGAGGCCAGCACGTCGCTCGAGGCCGAGGCCAGACGGCACGACGAGGCGCAGTGCGAGCTCGACAGCCTCTACGATTCGATTTTTGCCGGCCCGACGCCGAGTTACCCCGAGGAGGACGCCCTCGAGCAGTCGGCGGAACAGGCGCTGCGCGAGTACCACGACACCCGGTCCAAAGTCGAGGCGGAGGCACACGCAATACGTCTCTTGACGGACGCGATGAAGCGGATGGGCGACTCGTTGAGGCACATGGACGACGCGCTGAGCCACTCGCGCATGGACATGTTTGGCGGCGGGACCATGTCGGACATGATGGAGCGGAGCGCGCTGCAGCGCGCTGAGAGCGCGACACAGGAGGCGAGGATGTTGGTGATGCAGGCGCAGCGGATGACGCCGTATATTGGCGATTTGCCGCCGATCAACATCAACCACGGGAACCTGATGGGCGACGTACTGTTTGACAACATCTATTCCGACATGGCGTTCCACGACGAGATTAATAAGTCGAGGATGTCGATTGAGAAGTGTGCGCATGTGTTGAGTCGGTACCTGCACGAGACGAGGGATCGACGCATGTATCTCTCACGGGAGCAAAAGGTTCGAGGGGAGAGATTGGAGAGTACGCGGACGGCGTTGCAGAAGGAGCGGGAGAGGTTGTTTGAGCAGATTGCTGGTGGAGCTGTCGAAATGGGGTATGCGTCGTCGTCCTCGAATGTTGTGCCGGTTGGGTTGAGATAATGAACTATGCTGAGATGAAATTCGCTGGGATTGGAGGTGTCAAGCGTGCCTACACGTGTAAGGTTACTTGTACAAGGAGTCGTATTGTGCTTTGTGATTCTAGCAGCTTTTGATACCAATCTACACATCACATTCCAGGAATTTGAAAAACATTGTCAATACTTTGAATTGATTTCATTTCGTCATAGTATATCTGTTCGGCCGTTGATAATACACATTGCCTAGTAGTCCATCTCCTGGTGGCGGCCACGCTGCTCACTGTATCCCATCGTCAGTCCATGTATTTACCAAACAAGCGTGCGGTGGGTATGTTTCACTCACGGGTTGTACTCGTCCAGGTCGCCGTATTGCTCCTGGTACAGGTGCTCGGCCTGCTTCTCGGCGTGTCTCTTGGCCTTCTCGCGGTCGATGTAGTCCAGGCCCTTGGTCTCGAAGAGCTTGTCGACCTCGGCACCGGCAATGCCAGCAATCATCTCCTTGGCGAACTGGTGCTTGACGGGCTCGCCTGTGTGAAGACACATTGTTAGCACGATCTTGGATTAGACCAGGAAGGGAGGAGCAACAGGAATGACGTACCGTTCTTGCGCTGGCGGTCCTCAAACAGCTTCATGGCCTCAAAGGCAGCGCCGCCGGCAACGATCTCGTGGCTGAGCTTGCCCTCGTGCTGGCCATCGTAGACGGCGTCACGGTGCTCCTTGGCTTCTCCGAATCCGAACATTTTGAAGTGATGATGTAGATTTGGGGGTGGTGTATAAAGTCAATTGGTTTGTAGTAATGATGTTGAATTTAATAGGAATACGAAAAAGATTTACCAACATGAAATGGAGGAGCAGCTCGAGGGGTTCTTATGCCCCTCCGGCAGCCAGGTCAAGCTCTCATGTGATCGCCAAGGGACCCAGCTAAGCTTGCTCTATTTCGAGAAAACCCCTTAACCTTCTTGCCCCTGGATCACTGCCCGATGACATGATGGAGGGGTCGATCCGACCCCTCGCCCCAGCCCGTCATGGTCCTGCTTTGCCTGGCTGCATTTTCACGGAGGCCGTGTTCCACCGGCTCATGCTCTAGCTCTGCGAATCCATTGGAGAAGGGGAAACCGACGGGAGGCCTTAGCTGAAGCATCAAACAAACCCTTGCACGGCGCGGGGAGGAGAAGGAGGGGGGATTGGGCCTAGTTCGATTTCGTCGAAACCAGTTCTGACCCAGGAAAGGCACGTCTTCAGAGGGGAAGCTGTGGGAGGCCACCGTCGTCTCCTTGCTCTCTGGCCGACTGAGCCTTGCCCGATATGGGCCTGACGTAAAGCCGTGGATGTGTTTTGGCGGGGTTGCTCGGCATATCGGCAGCGCTTTCGTTCTCGTGGGACCTGGACAATCGACGGCTTTGTCCGCGTTCCCACGACCATGGCCCTTTTTTTTGCGGGTTATGATTCGAGGGTTAGTCCGAGGTGGTAGACTCCAGAACCCTTTCTCTCCCTCTCTCTACGTTTTTCTCCATCTGGTTAAGAAGAAACTCTGCCTTCTCGTCGACAGTCCATGACTGAGCAACCAACACTGGATGAACCCAGCTGAACAAAGGTTCCAGCCACAAGCCATTGGGATGGACAAGATTTGAGATGTCGAGAATTCCACGCTTGTAGCCAATTGGGTCAAGCCCCGCCGGCCCGGGGACTTCGGCACTGTGAGCTGCGTCACTATCTTAGCCACCCCTGCTGGGCTGAACCAGAAAAACCCAACTGGTGACGCTGCGGCCAAGCGGCCAAGAAAGCTTGAGTATTGACCCTCGCACGGCTAATCGGCAAAGGTCTCCATGCAGTGCCCCTCTGTGCCCCTCTATAGCTACCCACGAACACTGTCAATCTTGTTACACGATGATGCCCCCGTCAGCCAGTTCATCGTCAGGATCGAAGCAACGGGCACAAGCCTCCCAGGCTCCAGTTCCTATACAGCTCGGCATATACTGCCCACATATCGTTTGGTCCTGATGAGAAGACAGGTTCGACCCTGCATGACTTGGAATGGAGGCCCGGGTCCCTCTTCAATGACGTGTCAGGAAGCTCCGTGCAGCGGGTGTCTCAGGGACTCTTCGATCCGATGTTCAGAGAAAATGGGAAGGGGGAGAGCCTTCGACGTGAGGGGTAGCTTTCGTAAAGTGGGCGAGAGTTGTTTATCCCCTCCCCTTCATCCATGTTCCGAGTTCCAACCCCTCACCGCTTGAAACGACCATTCCAGGCCCTCCCTCGGATAGCTCACAACAAAGAGCCAACGGAACCTTGACGGGTGCCATCCGGGTCCATCGAGATAGCTTGGACAAGCTGCCGCTGCGCTAACTGGTTGGCTGGTGCTGGCGTTGCATTTCCAAGGTTTCGACTTGTGCCTTGGAAACTTGCATTCACCCAGCAGGGCAGCAAGCTCAGCCATGCATAAGGTATTCGTAGACCGCTGCTTCGCGGCCTTTTACAAGCCTGCTGATCCTACGAATGCTGCCCCAGGAGAAGCTTACGCATTGTGGATAAACGTGAGACTGCGGTTTCGTGACATTGCTTTTTCCCCTCCAAAGAGCTTCGCGGTTTATACTAGAGGCTTCGTTGAAGACTGATGATAGATAGCTTGGTTCCAATCACCAAGGCCCGTGTGGTGAGGTAGCTCCCAGATTACAGATGGCCCGGCACAAGACGATCACATTGCTTGGCAACAGCGGGATCATGCATCGTCGGAGGCCCCCGGCTTGGCAAGGGTCCAGACGCCAGGGGTCCTGGTGTCCACCCTTCCCACAGCTAGTGCAGATAGCTTCATGCCGGCTCTCCCACCACCTTGAACTTGTCGCCCATACTAAGTGAGGCCTCTTCCTGTGCGATTCCGCTGCCTCATGGGCAACGTCAATGAGATCCTTCGTCCTGCGGGGTGATCTTCATTCTTGACGCCGCCACAAAGTACCTATGCCAATGGCAATGTCATGAATTGCTCGCTTTGAGATGCTAATCGATGCCATCAAATCTGGCCTGTCTATGACTTCCCACCAAACTTGACCAGGTACTCTTCGTGCGCCTTCTTCTGGCTCTGCCATTGTTTCTGCAGCTTCTTGAGCTGGCTCTTGGGCACGTCACTTCCATCCTTAAGCTTAGTCGGCAGTCCCTCCGCGTCCCACTGCGAGTACTTATCATCTCCCTTAAACAGCTCCGTGTGGGGAAGCTTGGCCTTTTCCCACTTCTCCTTCTCAGCTTGCTCACGCGCCCGTTTCGCCTCTTCCTTGGCCCGGGCCTTGTCCGCTTCCCTGGCCAACTTCTCGTTCTTGGCCGCAATCAACTCGCTGGCTGGCACGAATTTGATCAATGACGACTTGCCATCCGGCCTATCATCCAAGTAAACTCCCAGATTTGTCAGATCTTCGTCACGAATCCGATCCGTGAGAGAAAGGATGGCCTTCTTGGTCTCGGGAGGAACTGATGTCACAATGCGGCGAAGCTCGTCGCGCAATCTCGAAGTGCCTCGAAGGTACGGCAGCGCCAACTGTTCAGGATCGCGCACGCCCTTCGCGGCGAGAGAAGAGAACTCTGCTTCGGGGTCTTGTTGCGACAAAAGGGTTGAAATCGAATCCGCCGAGATTTTCAATGCCTCAACATCCGACTTTGCTGTCTGGAACACCGTTGCGTACGGCTGCACAACGGTCTTGGTGTCCAGATTCGCGTTTGACGCAGGTACCGCCCAGCCAAGGCCATCGTAGGGCGCCGTCGCATTCTCATCGAGGCCGAATGTCCCAAGGATCTTTGTGATCCAACGCGCGACAGCGACGAGCGCGGGCAAGTTAGCTTCTGCGTCTTGGGAAACTACAACCTTGTTGGCTTCGCTGACAAGTTCCTGAATCACACGCATCGCTTGAGGGGTATCAAAGGAGTTGGTGAGGGCGTTTTGCAGATCAGCCTTGGCCTTCTCCAGACTGCTAACAAGTCCTCCGGTGGGCTTCTCTGCTAGGGAAAGAGATTCCACACCGTCGGTCGAAGCGCTGGCATCCGCAACGTATGCCTTGACGTTGATGAAGTAGTTCTACCGAAACGTTAGTTCGGCAACGACTACTGCGATGCGGCTCGGAAACTTACGTTGACTGTTGCCTCCCAGCTGGATGCCTGGGCTCGCATATCGGGAGAAATCTCCACACCGTCATTCCACTTGCCCATCAGAAACACGATGCGCATTCCTCTAGATGTGTAAGTAGTAGCAAGGGCGTCTTGGATAGTCTGGAAGTTCTTCAAGGACTTGGACATCTTTGAACCGGAGATGGACAGGTGGCCCATGTGCATGAAGTTGTTGACCCACGTGTGCTCGCCCTTTGTGTTGTCAACGTAAAAGGCCTCGCTCTGAGCCAGCTCGTTATCGTGGTGAGGGAATGCCAAGTCGATACCGCCGGAATGGATATCCATCTGTGCTCCAAGAATGTCAGAAGCCATGACGGAGCACTCGATGTGCCATCCCGGGCGACCCTGGCCCCATCTGCTCTCCCAGTATGGCTCTCCCTTCTTGGACTTCTTCCACAACGCAAAATCTCCCTCATTGCGCTTCTCGCCCAAGTTTTTCGATAGAGCACCCTCCCCATCCTCCTGCAGTGACTTATCATTACGGTTGCCGGGTCGCAGACGGGCGTATGTGTTGCCAGCCTTCTCGAAAGCCGTAATATCGAAGTACACGGATCCGTCGGACTCGTAAGCGAACCCCTTGTCCACAATGCGCTCTACAAATGTCGCAATCTGGGGCACGTATTCAGTAACGCGCGTGATGACATCAGGTCGCAAGCAATTCAGAGCGTCCATGTCGTCGAAGAATTCTTTCTCCATACTCTGAGTCAGGTCGGTGAATATGGTCTGATCGCTCGTGTCGATAGTCTCTTTGTAGAGTGAGTCGAGGTATGGCAGGAGGATCTCATCGGTCCCAGGAAAGAACTTTTTGTCCTTGATCGCAAACGCAGCGGCATCCATGTTTGCAATGTGCATCTTCGTCTTGGCTTCGTCGTCACCCGGCTTGCCTTCCCCAGTTAGTGTGCCACCGGCGAGAATCTTTCCATATGCGCTGTCCCTTCGCTCGAGGTAGTTGTTCTCGTCGAGATCGGAGGATTGGATCAGAGTCAAACTCTTTTCGGCGTAGGCGCGGAAAGCTGTTAGGGTCAGCTTTGCCAGCTCTTCGCCCGAGTACTTCTTCTGCTTCTCGAGTTCGAGGAGACGCTGTCTCCGGGCCTTGATGATAATCTGCAACATTGGAAATGGTCAACAAAGCCTTGAGTATAAGTGAAATTAGTGACAACAGACCTTGTCGTCAACATCGGTGATGTTCATGACAAACTTCACATCGGCGCCGAAGTAGTGCATCATGATGCGCCGGATGATATCGGTCGACACATAATTGCGGGCGTGGCCCAAGTGACTTTTGTCATAAACAGTAGGGCCGCAAGCGTACCAAGACACTTTTCCCGGGTTGATTGGTGTAAAGGGCACCGGCTGACCGGGCTTCAAGGAGTTGTGCACCTTCAAAGACTCCATGGTCGCGATGGAGGAACAAGCCCTGGAGAATCGAAAGTTGGGTATCTGAGTGGAGAGAGAAACGGAAATTCTGGTGAGTCTAAAGAGGCGATTCATCCAGAACAAAAGGAGAGGGGCACACAGAGGGCAGGGTGCATGGGAGGAGGGAGGGACGTCGAGAGGGTCGGAGGGTCGAGTTTGGAGGATTGAGTCACTCAATTGGGAAGAGAGGGGACGGCGACTTTGTTGGAGGGAGTATTTAGCCGCCCGCCTATCAAAAAAGACGGGTGTGACACCATCTTCAGCCTCGTAGCCAATCGAGGCGGTGTGTCAACATCTGAGTGGTCAGCTCTCGCACCAGCCACATATGCCCCGCGTTGAGCCACAACTGACTTTTTCTCTCTTCTCAGCCTCGCGAAGTTTTTCCTCCACTGTCTCTAATTCGCATTCCCGGCCGGTTTTTCTGCATACTTACCACCAAAGCATCCGGGGTCGGTAAACGCTGGCAGCTCTCGAGCCAGTACGACAACCAACATCACGAAAATGACGAAACCATCACCCTTTCTCCAGCCTGGTCCCAGGACTTCAGCCAATTCCATCGCCATTGTCCAGCTCTCTCGCGACAACCTCGTTCCTCTCATCCTCCAGGACTCGACCGGCGCCGTCGACGGTTATGCCGAAGGAGCTGTGCTCAACACACGATTCGGATCGTTCCCCCACTCTACCCTAATCAACGTACCATGGGGATCGCAAATTCGCGCCTCAATTGTCGACACTGGCTCTAGAGGCCGCAAGCGCAAGAGGAAAGAAGAGGAAACGGACGCATCGACACCGGCAGCTGGAGATGAGGCCGAGACGGAGTCCAGCGCGCCCGCTAAGAAAGCGGCCACCGCCGCGAGCGGCTTCGTGCACATCCTACAGCCTACCGCCGAGCTCTGGACTGCGGGCCTGCCGCACCGGACCCAGGTTGTTTACACTCCCGACTACAGCTACGTCCTTCAGCGCATACGAGCGCGACCCGGGACCCGACTGATCGAGGCCGGCGCCGGCAGTGGTAGTTTCACTCACGCGTCAGCGCGTGCGGTTTACAACGGATACCCCGAGGATGACGCCCAGCGAAAAGGCAAGGTCTTTAGCTTCGAGTTCAATGAGGATCGATATGTTAAGATGCAGGAAGAGATCACAGCGCATGGATTGGAGGGAATCGTCAAACTCTCGCATCGAGACGTCTACAATGGTGGATTTCTGGTTGACGGCAAAAGCCCCGAGGCGGAGTCGGTGTTCCTCGATTTGCCCGCACCCTGGGAGGCCCTCCCACACCTCTCACGACGAAAGCCGGCGACAAAGGACACCGAAGGCGATACACAGGAATGGGTCTCTCCGTTAAATCCCAAAAAGTCGGTCTACATCTGCACTTTCTCTCCCTGCATTGAGCAGGTCCAAAGGACGATCAATACAATGAGACAACTGGGATGGGTGGACATTGACATGATTGAGATTTCCCACAAGAAGTTCAACGTCATCCGGGATCGCGCTGGTTACAGCCAGCCTGAGCGTGGCATCGCGGCGAGCGCACGCGACGTGACCGAGGCAGTCGGTAAGCTCCGCGAGATCGAGAGAAGAACAAGAGAGTACCACAACCCAGCAGACCCCAACTCGGCAGACGACTCGCCGGCTGCGGGTAACGCCATGGACGTGGACCAGGCGGGAGGAGAAGCGACAAACGGCGATCAGGACGAAGGGCCCTTTGCAGGCAAGCCGTGGTTGCAAGGTCGCATCATCCACCGCGCAGAGCCAGAACTGAAGACACATACGTCCTACCTCGTGTTCGCCGTGCTGCCGCGCGAGTGGAGCGAGGAGGACGAGGCCGCTGTGCTGGCGAAGTGGCCGTGTGGCTCAGAGACTGGAGTGATTGGGGCCAAGGACAAGGCGACGCGCAAGCAGGAGAAGCGCGAGCTACTTCAGGGGAATGGAAAGAGAAAGAAGGGCAAGTCTGGAAAGGCCCAGGCTGCATAGGCGGAGTTGGATCGGATGTTGACGATCATGATGAGTAGTAACGGGAATGGTAGATACCCTAGCAACATTGTCAGGACTACATTTCAGGAGTACGGCGGCATTTCAAAAGCAAAGTTGATTGAAAAACGGCTGTAACAGAATCAAAAATCGATAGGGCATCATCTGAAATCACATAGAACCCAACCTCGTTCACCGGCATTAAATCAAAAGCAGATCGTGATGTTCAAGTCATTGTGGAATTTCAGTCTCATTTGATCTGTGGCTGTCTAATCCTTGGCTACCATGGCTTCAGGCTGTCTTCCCTTGCCTTCAATCAAAACCCCAGCCTTCCTTAGAATATCGACCGTGTTGTTCACAACCTCGGGCTTTACACCCTCCACGCCATCAGTAAACTTGACCGTCTTCAGCCACTCCCTGGCATCCGCCTCAGAGTAGTCGAGGTGCGTGCTGATGTACTTGACAGCCTCGTCCTTGTTCTCGTTAAAGTGCTTCACGCCCTTATCAAGCTTTGCAAACAGATCCTTGATCCGCGGGTCGAGCTTCTGTCCTTCCTTGGCTAGCGCCGTCGACGCGACAATCTTCCAGCTGCTCCAGGGCGTGTAGATCTCGCCGACGCGGCGGATCTCACCCGAGTCGTAGTAGCGCTTGGAGGTGAAGTGCTCCCACATGAAGAAGTCGGCGGCGCCCGAGTTGACGGCGTTGCGGAGGTTCTCAAAGTTGTTGAGGATCACTGTGTCCGAGAAGGGCGCTGGTGCAGCCGGGGTGAGCCAGCCTTGCTGGTCGGCGAGGACGAAGCCCATGATCTGGCTGCCGGAGCCGATGCGTGAGACACCGATCTTGCCGTCCTTGAGGGAGTCTACTGAGGCGATCTCTGGGCGTTGAGCGCCGGTCGAAATGGCCCAGCCTTGGTTTCCATGTTAGTAGGGTTTCCCCCGAGTAGTTGGCTTTACGTGTGCATGTCTTGATGGTGAACCTACAGAGGGGTGTGTCGACGTAGGTGCCGACGAGACGATAGCCACCATCTCCGGGGGCGTCTTCCTTGCCGAGGCCGGCGATCCAGCCCTCTGTGAGACCGATGCCGATATCAATCTCTCCGCCACGAATGGCTGTGATCATGTGTCCTGTTCCAGAGGGGAAGGGAACCAAGGTGGCATCGAGGCCAAAGTGCTCCTTGGCAAAATAGAGGGGCGTAGAGAAGTGCTCCGGCACGTAACCGATTCTGAGAGGTGGAGCCATTTTTGGAAAACGTTGTGAGTAGAAAATGAAGAATGAGTTCGCAGGTTGAGTCTGAAATGAGCTGCAGAACTGGAGGAGTAAGAGGGAAGCGGAACTTGCGAAAGCTGCGAATCTCGGGCCGGGGTGGGTGAGGCGGCCGATGACTGTACAGACATTGAGTGAGTGCGGGGTCCCTTCCACTGCTTTCCAGTCCACCGGTGCAGCGCTCAGCGGGGCCGCTGTGGGACACCCGGTCCCCGTTCCCGCCGGCACAGTCTCATTATCAAATACGTCAATACTGACAAATCACGTCACACTTTAATGAGAAAAGGATATCCCTTAAGCGATGGAAGTCTACGAATTTTCATAGTTAAGAGGCAATAAGACAAAAATGCAGCAGTAAGTTCTAGCGCTTGACTTTTCTGTTTAACTGAGCTAGGATGTGAAGGTTTTCAGTGAAAGACTACATGTACCTAGAGGTTGTGACGATGAACTTTGAAATGTCTTGAATGCGGGAGGCAAACATGGAGGCTTCTCCAATGATATGATGATTTTTTCAGGAACAAATAACGCAAACATGTGGATGTTGCAGGCGCAATTAAATGCCACATATAAATATCACATTTTCTACCTCTCAATCCACTCTCATGTGAATCTCTCCGTAGTCTCCTGCATCGATTCTAAGGGGGAGTCTTTCACTGAACCATCCAGTTCTCAGCTGGGAATTTATCTCTGAATCGCACTTTCACTGATGGAGCATGCAAAGAGTATGGCAGGCTCGCCGGAGCCAGAGTCTCCGCGTCATGCCGACTTGGGGGGGTACATCAGAAAATGCTACGGCGAGTTCGGTCGTCCCTGTCCTTTTGGTGCCCAGCAAGAAGTATTCAGCAGCTTGGGCAACCCAATCCTCAAGCCACAATTGTCAAGCAATCGTATCAATCGAATCTTGCTCTTTCCGGGAAGCTTCAACCCCCCTCACAACGGGCACCTTAACCTTCTTCGCCATGTCTTTGAATCAAGCAATGATATTAATATCATTGCCGCCATAGTTCTGCCTCTCAGCGACTACAAATTGCAGAGAAAGTGCGACAGTAGTTTCCAATATGACATGGCGCTGACTCTCAACGAGCGAGTGCGGCTCTGGCGAGGGGATCTGGGACCTTCCGACTGGTATTGGGTTTTCGATCTCGACAGGGGATCCGACTGGCATCACTTTTCAAAAAATTTGGAACGGCAAACAGCCAAAGATGGATTCAATTTGAGATTTGTGGGAGTTTGCGGACCCGACCTCATGAAATTCAATCAAAATCCCTGGGCAATTTCCGGAAGCCACGAGATAATTGTCAGCGACGTTGGCAGGCCATCCCGCCTTTTCGTTCAGAGAAGAATCCCGAGCCCTCTTCTAGGCTATTCGAAATGGGAGCCAGTAAGACTGGAAGGACATGAACAGCCCGGTTGTGCTAGGGATGCTATGACCCCGGCAAAGGGGTCCCTGCGCTTGGGTTCGTCACAAGAGGCGGTTGATGATGGTAAGAAAAATTCACGATTAGTTGACGTAAGCTCAAAAACTCCCAGAACCAATTCTCTACCGGAAAGTAGCTTGTGGTCCTACCAAGAGGGATATGGTCGTTTGGGTCTGTCACCGAGAAGGCGTGCCAGGGGACTGGATTCGCTTTGTTCCGGGTAGGTTTGACCATCGTTGCCATTCACAGATCAGCTCCACCGTCATTGGAAGGATAATCGACAGTAGTCATCCACTGATGCTTCTCGACGCCTTGAGGCCGCTGGTATTTCACCCTGAGATATTCGAGGAAATTTTGAGAGAATGGGGTTTCAACTTGGGACAGACTAGGAAGGAGGAAGCCATAGCATGAAGTGGGAAATAAAATTCAACAAATGAAATATTTTCTGGGAAAGGTTTACCGTTCATGGAAAATCCAATGCTTCATCATTTTGAATTTCATACACCAGCCTCATTGCAAGTGCATATAACAATGCTTTTTGAGGGGCCAATTTTTTCTACCTCACCTGCACAAAGGTGAAACCATGCCGGAACCAGTCGATGTTGAAGAGCAAAGAACATAAAAGTTATACATGGTTTGGCCATTCTCTCGTATCACATTTAGGGGAGATCGCAAATGTGGCCCACTACTTCAAACTCATTCTCATGATACAGACTATAAAATGAAGGTTTCATGGTCCGAGAGAATATTCTGGATTCTGTCACCACTGACTGACTGTGTGCTGGATGACTTCTAAACTTATTGCGTCGCCTTCCCTGACTACAATGTGCATAATCACTCCTACCCGTCGACAATAAGCTGGCTTCACTGAGTGTGCTACCAAATGACTGAAATCTACGGTAGAATCCTAATACACAGCCGACTGGGCACATGATTCTTTTGGAATGCTAGGACTAAAGGCGAGGGTGAACAGTTCAACCCGTTTATAGCAGAACTTCTCCCCATGTCGCACGAATACGACAATTGCAAATTTATCTGACTGCCAAGACCCCAGACGCTTGAATGACGCCTTCAGTTGATGAATCCCACGAGAAACAAGATGAGACTGCCAACCTAGGACGATATCTTACAGATGCCTATGGACCATGCAGGTGTGCGCTGATTCAATCCACGACGTACTGCCACCACAAGAACATCTTTGGCCAACAATACAGCACCGAACGGCCCCAATTGAATAAATGCCAGGAGAATTGTGTGTTGTTCTACTCAGGCTGCTTCCACCCTCCGCAACTGGGACACTATAACCTCCTTCTGCGAGCATTCAAAGGCAGTCAGGACCTCAACGTCGTTGCCGCCTTCATCTACCTAGGTAGTATGGAGGCCCTGGAATCTAAGTGCAAAAAGAAAATAACAAGACCTTGTCTTCAAGACGCGTGACCGCGTGCAGCTTTGGCACGGCGACTCGACTGAGCCTCGGTAGTACTGGGCTTACAATGGTGACGCGGAAAAGTGGCACAAAATGCGGCAACGCCTCTTAGAAACGGTAAAGAGAGACGGATTCGATCTCAGTTTGATTCGGGCAACGGGACTGGACCATTGAAAGCCCATCTACGGTTACTATTCCCCTCATCGGCTGGTACCAGATTGTCTGAGAACCATTTGCAGCAACACTAGGAGAGCATCTCACATCGCCCGGCCTGGAGGGCAACTCTACAGGATGAAAGGTTTCGGGCCTTGGGAGGATGCAATCGACTACACCAAGGTGGCGGTACAGAGAGCCATTGACCGCAGGACTGACACCATGTCTCGTATAACTCTGTCAACTGTCAAGGCAGTCAAAGAGAGTCACAGAGGTGGGCGAGGCGGCTTGACGGAATATGAAGAAACATCAAATGCTAATCAACACTTTTTCCAGGGGTTGGTCACACCGGAGACAGAACAGAAAAAAACGATAGCGACTATGTTGCCGAGAGAGAAAGAATCAAAGTCTGTCGGCCCAGGGGGGGGGGCCAAGAAGATTGGATACGCTTTGTTCCGGCGGATGCCGCGCCCTTGGAAATCAGTTCGACGCGGATAAGGAAATTCCTGGAGGAAGACTCGTCTATCAAGACTCTTGACGAACTCAGAGAGACAGTCTTGCATCCAGAGCTGCTCGAAAAGATGATGCTTGAGTACAGTCGCTAGAAACAAAGAATGGAGGAGAAAAAGCAGCAGCGTTGTAGGTTTAGACTAGAATGGTAGGGACTTTGGTTCTTGGGAAATTTCCTGCGGCAAAGCATCAATCGTACGCTTCTAATCTCACCCTCTCGAAGGGAAGAAACTAATGCCGAGCATCGTCACACTATTGAATCGAGCCTACCACTGTAATTCAACTATATAACCCTTGGTCGCCCTCAGAAAGAGTCCGCAAATCATGCCACCAGCTCAATATGAGCATTTCAGTCAAGGAATACATGTCTCAAGGCACTTCCGTCTCTATTCAGTAGAATTGCTGCTATAGTCTGGCCGCAAGACTAACGCGAATAAGTTTATAATGTTGGACTTGAGGCTGAAGTCTGCTCCTCAACTCAAATCCAAACTATTATGTATGAAGTAGGAAAAGGCAACTTCATCGAAAAGTCTAAGGAGCAACGACATGTTGTCTTCTTTCAAGAACCGTCCCACCCTTCAACTTCATTATTCTATCCTAACAGTCTAAGCGAGTCTTGAACATCAAGCGGAGTCAACGACTCATGACGATGGATACAAACATACTCCCGCAGATACCCTATGTGGACGTGTAGACTCTGGCAGCCTTGGGTAATTCACAAGTCATCAAAGGAGAGATTATGAGACTAGGTTTCCAAGTTCTTGCCTCGAACAAAGCTCGCACAGGTACCAGACACAATTCAGAACTAGCAGTACAGCATCATCAATAGAAACCTTCCCATATGTGCCTGAGGTGTTGACGACTGGGGTGTCATCAGTCATCCGAAAGGTCCCTTTGTCGGTCGCCATCTCCTTCAGTCTGTGGAATCGTTGTAATTATCAACATATGCACCCGAGGCTCACATGACAAGAACCAGCAGTTTTCTGGCCAATTGAAGACCTCAAGTTGGTGAACCGGGCAAGCTGGTCATGTCAACGTTGACAGCCAGTCGGATTGAAGATCTCATGCCCTGCAGTAGCGTGATCGATAGTCGCCAGCTGAAAACCAAATGAGGAAATATTGAGAGACCAACCCTGGTCAACAAGCTAGCAGCCTTATGGAATTGGAGCACCCGAGGGACATAAAGGCAAGACCCTGCCGCCACACGCTATTGTTCTCCCACCATGCATGGGCTTCCCTTGTGTCCCGCCTCGATAGCCGCGCTCCTCGTCCCAACATTCACGGCAGCCATGCCTTCCGTGCCGCCTTTGCCGGACCAGCAAGACATTGCTGAAATAAGCTACACAGGTGACAAGGTAAGCCTGCCTTCGGCATCAACTCACATCAGACTTCTCGAACTCTATCCGTCGACACACGGATTTGACGCCGCATCCGCATCCACATCCGGAGCACGCAGCAGTACAGACGAAAGTGATTCTGACAACGCGTCGTCTCACTACTCGAGCCCCCTCAAATGCGCCATATCGACGACTCCGATCGCCGCCCCGCGGCTATTCAAAGCGCTGTCATACACCTGGGGTACGTCAGGCGCAACTCACAGCATTGACGTCGAGGGCGCGCACTTTCGCATCACGGCCTCTCTCGACACGGCGCTGCGACACATTCGTCGTAAAGATGAGTCCGTCACGCTCTGGGTCGACCAGATCTGCATCAACCAAGAGGATGGTGCCGAAAAGAGCAAGCAGGTGGTTCTCATGACCCAGATTTATAGCAAGGCGGACCAGGTCATTATCTGGCTGGGCCCGGCAGAGAACAACTCCGATGCCCTCATGGAGTGCTTTCAAGAGATCGGGCAAGAGGCTCGTGACCTGGACGTCCAGAGCTATCTCACCAAGGAGCGTCTGCCGCTGTTGCACCGGATTATGAGGAACGAGGACCCAGAAGACCCAGTGACTATCCAGTACCGGCCACTGATAATCAAAGCCGAGGCCAAATTCAAACAGCTCTTACATGAGATGATTGCTTGGAACGAGAGAGAGTGGTTCACTCGGGTTTGGGTCATTCAAGAGCAAGCTCTCGGTACCGACCCGGTCTTTCTTTGCGGTTACAAGACGGTAAACATAGATTTAATTCCCTTGGCCACGCTGATATGGGACTTGTGCATCTCGGAGGAGACATTTAAAGTGCCTACTGAAGCCAGCGAATTTAGGCGCCTTCTGCTTAAGGCCCAAGACCGTCGCTTCAGTCCTTTGATGGCTGTCAGACGTAGGCGCCGCAACCTCGTCAAGGGCGTGGGTCCGGGAGACGACTTCTATCACGTCTTGAAGAGAGCATACGTCGATGGGGACGCCCAAGCGACACGAAGTCGAGACAGAATCTACGGATTGCTCAGTCTCGCTACCGATGCGGAAAACCTGGGGATTACCCCAGATTATGTCACCGAGGAGAGCCATCCCACCTTCATCGACGCAGCTCACGCTCTCGTTCGTGTCGGTTGCGTAGAGATGCTCTCGTTCTCGCAATTCCCCAAGGATATCGAAGGCTTGCCATCCTGGGTGCCAGACTGGAGACCGACGCTGTCTCACTCGTACTTGAACGGCTTTGAGGACGCAGACGATCTCATCGTGCAGGCTGCAGGCGAGAGCGCGATGGAGCTGGCACCCACGGACGACCGTGGCGTGCTCGGCATATGCGGTGTGACTGTTGACACCATCGAAACAACAGGCGACGTGTGGGAGTGGGAAACCGGCCACGAAAGCCGCTACAAACTTCTCCAGACGATCAAAACCTTGTGCGAGGAGGCCGCGGCAAAGGGGGCGGGCCACGAAATCTACGAAAATAGCGACAGGCAGGCGGAGGCCATGTGGCGGGTGCCCGTGGCAGATCTGTACTGGACCAAGGGGTCCAACTATCATCGACCCGGTGCAGCCATCAAGAGCGACTACGAGGACTGCATGAACGTCCTCAGGATAATCTCCCTGACGTTGGAGGCCTTTCCCCCAGAGGAACGCCATCAGCTTTTGGACGACCTCTACAAACAGATTCCGGGGCAATGTAACTACAGCGAGAACATGGACATGATGACTGGCAAGCGCCCATATATGACGCGGCAGGGCTACTTGGGCATGTGTCCGGGCGAGGCGTGCCCGGGTGACGTGGTGGTGATCCTATTCGGCTCTCGGATCCCGTACGTTCTGAGACCGTCCGGAGACGGGACCATGTATTGTTTCGTAGGGGAGGCGTACTGCGATGGAGTCATGGACGGCGAGTTGTTGACTAAGCGGGCGAAAACGGCGTTCCTGATTGCTTGAGTCGGTTAGCCCGCCGTTTACGAGAGAAAGAGGGGGAGGACACGTCTGGGAGTTGGGTGGGAGGCAAGGAGGCGCTCGAGCAGCAACGTTTTGTTTTATCTGTAGAACTTGTCGAGTGTTTCCTCTTTAGGTGTTCCGTTCGACCGTCTGATCTCTACGTGGAAAAAGGTCTATGGAAAGAAAAGCCAGTTCCTCCTAATGCCTGTCGTGTTGGTATGACTGCAGATTCCCATGAGTTACATAAGAAATGAAAGCTGGTAGAGACTGAAGGAAAATTTCAAAAAAGAAGTGTGAAAAAAGAATAATCCAATTTGAAAGTTTTGCGCGCTACTTTTCTTGCACGCTGATGAGAGATATGCAGCCCCAAAGATGATTAAACTCCCTCGCTCGGCTAGAGCGGAAACATCGCCAAAAACCTCCCAGATCCGAGTCTGGCGCTATGAACATTCAAGCATGAACAGTGAGCCAACCCTGGCCCTAAGACTGCGCAAGTACGTATCCGTGAGCAGGTGCGCGTACTGCGATGAACCCTGCGATGAAGCCGCAGACAACCCGATCCCCCAATAGTTTCTCTCCTTCTCCTTCGCAATCCTTGTGTTGAATCAGTGGTCGTTGTAGTCCTCGTCTCTCATGGTATACATGATGTCCTGGATGACGACCGCCCTGATGTGGTGGTACAGAACGAAGCAATAGGCTCCGAGAAGACAGAAACTCATTCCTGTGGCGAACCATTTCACCGCCTCGTTGCCCAACTGGTTGGCGATTGTGATAGTTGCAAGAGTGAATCCTGTATTGGGGAAGACCATAGCCCACCAACCCAAGTGGAAGTAGACGGGCGGCGATGAGATGACTGCAATGGTCGCGATGCCGAACCACCAGGCAGCCAAGGCCCACAGGAAGATGGCGCTCATAAGAGCAATAGTCCTGATGATACCAGCGTCGATCAGGATACCATCGCGGTCGGGGTCGAAGTTGTTAGGAAGCCCGTTGGCCATGCCGATGAGGGCGAGAGCAGTGAAGGCCGGGGGTCCGACATTCATGAAGAGACCGGGGCGGTGCTCACGATGGGGGAGCCCTGCGGACATGAGGCGACCGACCATGTGTGCGTACATAAGTACGGCAACGGACAGACCGAGACCCTGGCAGGTGAGACCGGCAACGACGATGGGCACCGCCGCGATCTCGGGTTGGGTGTCGGCGATGACGGAGGCGATGGTGCCGGTAAGCATAATGGGGAAGATGGGCAGAATCCATGTCGGCATCATGGTCTGGAGGCCAAAGTTGTGCCTGGCAAAGACGAAGCTGTACTGGCCGATGGCCAACATGAGCGTGACGATGAGGTAGCCCCAGAAGGCGATCTGGATGGCCCAGACGAGGGTCTCATCGTTCTCGGGGATGGCGTATCGGTTCGTGCTGGTGATGAGCGTCGCGATGGACAGGAAGAAGGTTGGGAAGAAGAAGCCCTCGCGTTCGTGCGTGAGGGACTTCTTCATGTCTCCGGGGTAGAGGAAGAACCTCGTCAACATGGCGGAGCAGACAAGGACGAAGAGGATGATGTTGATGACATAGACGACGGTACCGATCTGCCTCAGCCCGGGAAACTGGTGCGGTTGTGCAAAGATGAGGAGCGCGAGACCTCCCGTGCTCATGGTGAGGGTGTACCATGCCCAGGTGAAGTGGTGAATGCGCGCCTTCCAGCCCAACCTCGGGCGGTTGGGGTCGTTGATGTCAATCATTCCGAGGCCAGGGACATCGCGCAGGTGGCCGTGGGCGGCACCGTGGTGTGGTACGGTTCCCTTTTCCACGATGGGCGTGATGGTTGTGTTGTAGCCGTCCTTCTCGTTCTCCTTGCCCTTCCTCTCGTTGACGAATCCGAGGTCTAGTGGTGCCAGCTTGGGTGAGTTTGGTCTGGAAGTCTGCCACTCTCTCGAGTTCTTGCGTGTCGACACCTCGGATTCGGTCCAGGCCGAGTTCATGGGATCTCTCCGATCCATTTTGGATTTCTTTTTTCTTATTTTTTGTTGTTTTATTGCGGTGTATATGCTCGCTAGTAGTGAACCGCTCGAAGCAGGAAACAGGCAACGCACGTCGAATCTCGCAGAGAATAAGTCGTTCGCTCGCGTAAAGGATTATTGAGTGAGTGTCGGTGATGGGTAACGACCAAACAAGAGGGTACCGGAGAAAGATGGAAAATAAGGTTGTAGATATATGAAGGCGACGATAGGTGGGGTGGGAGTTTATGACAAAAAACCAAACAGAACTTAAAAAAATGGGCACTTGCTGTCGCTGAACAAGGGGATTCCAGCTCCGGTGGGTTGATGGTAAGATTGGAGGTCTTGGACCGGATGATATATCTTGGGAGACTGGAGAATTTGAGAGGTGTGCGTAATGAGTCCGGCTCTTCAGACCAAGCCTTGGTTTCTCAGAATAGATACTGACCGACTGACAAAACACGGTATCAGTCCGGTGGGGACGGGTACGTGCAGTCAAGTGAAGGTGAGAAACAGCAGCAGTAGCAGTGCCAGCAAGGGGGAATGAGTGGCAGAGGAAACAAAAATACACCAAAGTGTGTGCGTATGAGATGAGACAATCCGGTAACTGGAGACTGGACGATTTTGGTTTCTGCCACCCTTGTTTGAGAAGTGGAGGTTGTATGGCAGAAGGGGAATGGATGTGTCTGCTGTCTCTCTCCTCCTCCAGGTGTTTGTGAGGCTCACTGACCTTGGAACGACTGTGCGGTACGAGGAAGGGCACGTCTCAACACCAAATTTGGCTCGAAGTTAAGACGGAAAGACCCACAAGAGGGCGTGTAGTGTACGTTTCTACTTACGCCAAGAAATGCAATATTGGGCTATGAGGTGGAGGGGCATGGACGAGCGACGGAGGCAAGATCCACAGATATGAAGATCCAAAGCGGGCAGCAATAACCGCACCGCGGTACCATAGGGTTCCGTTGGCTTTGGTGGCTGTAGGGTCATCACAATGTGCATACCAAGGCCTGCTTGCTGCTTGCTGCTATGCTGTATGTGTGTATATGTGCAGTGTGTTGTAAGAAGACGTGATGTGAGGCTCTTTGAGAGAAACCGTAAACGTGGGCTAGCGTTTGGGTGTGCCGTGGTAGCGGCCGGCCTGGTCACGGGTTTCCAAGGCGTACCCCCACGACCGACCATATCCATGCACAGGGTGACCCAGATGAGCGACGAGAGTTCGCCAGAAGAGGAAGGATCTCAAGACCAGGGGTAGGCTGTCATGGGTCCGGCAAGACGGCGAGCGAGAGGATGTCCAGGCTGCAAGTCGGAGCGGTGGTTGAAGGAGACTTTTGGTGAAGGGCGCCTACCGTCGCCTGTCTCAGACCGGGGTCACAAATGCGGTAGCTGATGTACATTCATTGATAGGAGAGAAGAACCTGCGGCCAGGGTCAAGGGGCCTTGGCCCATCGATGTGAAGTGATACAAGCCTCGAAGTATTTTGGGGCTCGAGGGGGGTTACTCCTGGATCGTCACGGCTTGGGCAAAGACAGTAGTTCGGTCGTAGCCGTGCCAAGGAGGCAATCTTGGCAATCAAAGAGTAGCAGAGCCAGACGTGCCAGGACAGGACATGGACTAGTAGTACGGGTACGTGTGAGAAAGTATGAGAGAGTATGAGAGAGAGACTGAGAAGCACGGTGTTGTGGCCAATCGGAGGGCCGCCAGGACACCAAGGCCGCGAATCCTCGCACGTAGGTATCTAGGGGCCGTGTGTCACACAAACCCGCGGCTGGCTTGCTTCTTTGATTCATTCTCCAAGGCTTCCTTATCTGAACAATACTGGATGGGGGCCCATCTCGACGTCGATCACCAACGCACAGCACGGGAAATGGAGGGGACCCCCATCGCTGTGGCTCTCTCTCTCAGTGTCTGCTGTACCTATCCGTACAGGCTCGCAGACGCAGAGAGAGTCTAGGGTTGCAGGGGTGGCTGCTAGGTTACGAATCGGGCAATATTAATAGACCACGCATATGCCTGTTCAGAGCTCGCTTCAGCATGAGCTGGAACATCGCTCTTCCGCAGGTATTAGACGGTCTACACTAGGTTGGAAGCAGTGTACATCGTCGAGTGCGGTGAAGGGTAGCAACAACAAGAAAAGGTATCCGATCCCATGATTTCGGGGGGTTCCATCAGAGACATGGATACGCACAGTGGCGCATGCCAGAGTCCAAGGGGCGTCTGCGCACGCGCGGGCGCGCTTCTTACGCAGCGGTCCGCTCTTCCCTTTCCCTCCCTCCCGCGCCGCCGCCGTTGTTGTCGCCGCCATTGGGGGGGATGATGCTAGCACCTGCAGAGCAACGCTTGAAGCCGCTGCAGAAGCAGCTCGAGCTGGGAAGGGCGGATGTGTAAGTCTCACGGGGGACCCCCGGCAGTCCGAGTCGGGGCATTCGTTTCACTAGCTCTGGCCGCCAAGAGATGAAAGGGCCCGCCTCTTGGACCTCGAAACACGTTAATAGTACTCCGTAGTTGAGAGAGAGAGTGAGAAAGAGGACGGCAATGGCGGGATTCGGTTGAAGAACTCTTTTTTCAAATTCCCGTGCTTGCCGTGCTCTACCTTACTCGCTGACTGTTGCTGCTGCTTCTTCTGCCGCCGCATGGACTCTGTGCCAGAGAGAAGTCGAAAAGGCCAAGCCGGCCTCAACGATATTGGACTCCTGCCAGCTCGTGTCTACAGTCTTGGCCGCAGGTCGCGCACCGGATAAATGAAGCATTCGTAATGAAAGGCTGCGCATCTTTGCCAAGGCCGACTCTAGCTCATCACTTCGAATTCTGATCTCGTAGGTCGTGATGGGACTGAGAGTTGATCCACATGGTTCATCTGCAAACTTTGCCCTGCCACAATATGTGTTCTCAAGCCGTGCTGCGTATACGGTACTGTCGAGACGTTAGTGGCCCACGCCTCACTCAGATGACGGGCTCCCCAGATTACAGATGGCCCATCGAAAAACGCTTCAACCTTAACCAAACACTAGAGATTCTCCACCTGCAATGGATACGAAAACGGGTCGGGACCGAAGCAAGACCTCGAAACAGGACGTCAACTACGGATACTGTAGAACGGCCGCCGGGGATCCTTTTGCTGTAGCCCAGGTCACTCTCCCCCAGTGTCTAGCGTATTTTCGGCAGCAGCGCATGTTTGACGGGATTCAGGAGACAGAACCCACCAGGGCGAAACACCACACTGCTCGAAGAAGGCGACCAGGGATCTGGTTCCGGGGGGCTCCCCCAGAGATAAGCGTCGAGCAGCCAAGGGAGATGTGACATTCGACGGGGACCGGTCACCACTGCCTTCTCTTCGTCACCTCGATTATCAGACTCAAACTCAGACTTGGGAATCAAGACTCAAGGTATCATACTGCGGTTGTCCCACCCGTCCAAATTGAGATGGAAGTCAAAAAAGAGGGCCGCGCCCGTCCCGTTGCCCTCCCACTCCCAGATTACCTCTCCCTGGCCAGAGGTCTCATACCCTTGAAGAGGCTTCATGGGTGGCTGGCCCTCGCCGATGCGCAGGTGGAATCTGACAGCTCGGACGATGACGGAGATGGACAAAGACAGATTGCCTGTCACGGAAGATTTCTGCTGATAATCCTCCACCTCTTGATCGACGTCTTGGGTGCCCAAAGAGCCGTGCCGTTCGAGCCTAAAGTGACGGTATGTGACAATTCATTGTTCAATGCCGCCACGATCAGTGACAGCGAGCACTGGTGGGCGACCAGACACACACACAGTCACCCACAGACAGGCGCCACACAACGTGGCCCTGGATGACTTGGCCCCTCGGCTGTCCATCCGCTAAACTCGGAGGGTGTGCGCATGTGCAACCGCGAATCATAGTTGGCTTATTTCTAGAACACAGAGTCTCTCGAAGGGCTCTGTGAGTTTCCCTTCTCACCCTGTGTGAGAGGCTTAAACAGAATACCGTCACCACACGATGCCGGATAGCAGCAGCTCACTATTACTATGCTATAGCAATTCGGACGAAGGCTAGCGGCCTGCAGATTAAAGCGGTAGAAAGCTGTACACTATGAAAGATGCCAAACGTCGATACAAAACCCTTACCTAGAGCCGTCAAATTCTGTCTTGGAGATCCCATAGTTTTTGATTCTTCTCTTGTGCCCACTATCCGATTGTAACTGCACGTCGCGTCTTGTTTACATGTTCGTTCACGAACGAAGCCACGCTGATGCTACTCATCTCCCCGAGCAACTTGGCGTTCTGACATCATGGACCAGATGCCACCCGCTCCACACCAACAACAGAGAAACAGTGGCGGTGTTTCCTCTTGGAGCAGTTGATTGTGCACCGCAACCCAATGAAGCTCCCGCCAAGATGGTGCATCGCGGACGGGATACCGCCAATAGAGGCAAGTCAAGAGCACATTTTTCACAAGCAAAAGTGAAGCAACCAAATACGCCCCTGTCCATGTGACCAAGGCCCCCCCCCCCAAGCATCCAGTGTACGGATACAATTTCGACGTTCCTCGCTTGCTGACTTGGCTTCCACTAGGGCACCGGTGAGCTTGCACATCTGCATCAAAGCCGTTACTACCTAGCAGCCTTCCTCGTCATACATTCTTGCTCAATCTCTTGGCCAGATTGGGTGACACGATCTACCACCCGCCCAGCGCCAAGTAGGAAAATTCCCATCTGCTGCTCCCCTTGCCCACTTTGCACTCCCAGCGCAGCGCCCCCCAACCAGTCCACGGGCTACGTACGGGACGGCCTTCTCGGTATCTAATGCAGCCAGGCCGATCACATCTACTTTGCGGCTGCGACAGCGCCGCCGCACCGCCAAGACGCACACTTCGAAACGTCTGGTTCAACGTCGGCGGTGCGACGATGAACATTGCCGCAGCCGGCTGCATCCGCTGCCGTGTGCGTTAGCAGCATTGGCAAATGCACCGCCGCATCACAGAGAGGGTCCACGTCGATGATGACAGGAAAGAATGCCTCAACAACTGTTACCCTTCCCGCCGTGGCAGTGGACACTTACCTCTTGGCGAGAGCTTCACTTTCCACTCAGTGAGACTTGAGTGGTGTCTTTTCCATGGACTCTAGAGAGGAGAGAGAGAAACAATGAGAAACACCAAGGCGGCGCCTATCCCATTGCACGGCCTCCCTGACAATGCACCGCCCTTCCCACATCTCCACATCACGGTTGAGTTTGGTGATGAGAATCACCGCCAAGTGAATGTTGACGCGTCGGGGCCTTCCATCCGCACCACTTTTCCTTTGCCAACGAAGTTTGTCCGCCCAGTCCGGTCATCAAAAACAACCTGCACCGTCAACGATGTCTCTCTTGACTCATCTACCATCCATTGCCTTTCCTCTCCGTTCTGGCAATCTGGGACATTTGCTGTGTCTACACCGTGGTATTCACTGTGGAGCGTTCTATTGATGGAGTCTTCTTGGCAGTATTGGACTTGTTCGGTTGTCCAAGGAAGACCAAGATCCAAGACATGCAAAGTTGCAGATCATCCGGCGCCCATGGGTACATGTAGCAATTGAAATTGCCCAAAATTTCACCATCTTGTCGTGCTTGTCAATCCGTTCACTACCTAGCCCACGGAAACCGAACCTGTCACCGCGGGATACCGGCTCCCGCTCTGTGCGCGCGCTAGACTTGGGGGGTAAAAGGGGTGGCGTTTTTGTTTTTCCTCTTCTTTTCTGTTTCTTCTTCCTATCATTTCTCAACGTACTCGTGGGTTCTCGAGAGATCAAAGCAATCAGGGATCACACCACAACGTCCAAGCAAATCCCTTGGCGGGATTGAAAACAAGCCTACCCATATTCTCTTCAAAGTTTGTAAAGCATCCATTGCTGGGTGAGGTGATGAGCCGCCGAATTATAGACCGAATGCGTGGCTCCTCCGAAAAGCCCCGGAGCAACCAAGTCTCACATGTCCGGCTCACCGTGGTGTGTTGCTGGCTGCTGGTACCAGGTTGTTGACGTCCGGCCGCAGAGAGCTCGCAAGTTGCAACCATGTCATGGTGGCCGGTTTAGAGGTTCCATGTCAACGTCGATGGCCGACTATCCCCAATCTCCCCTGACTCAAACAAACATTATTTTCTTTCCATTGTCCCCATTTAGCTCCGTGCACAGAACCCAACTGGACGGATCTGGCCCGGCGTATATTCCGGCGGGCTACCTTCGGCGGGCTACCTCCGGCGGCGCCCGAATGAGACGGCCGGACCACCGTCGGCGAGTCAGCGAGGCAAGGATCACAGTCTTGGGTCTCACTACGCCTTCGCCCTGAATTTCAAAAGCCATATAGCATAAGCTTCATTCTCGGTCTCACAGTTTTTTTTACTCGCCGCCGGACGTCAAGGCAAACTATCGCGATGCTACATTCGACCACCGAAGAACGTCCGGTTACGTTATGGAAGTATAAAAGAATTCTGCAGTGTGAACACCATCGGCAGGCCCGCATGTGGAAGCTGGGCGTCTCCCGCACCTCCCGGGGCGAATATGGCGAGTCCGTACAAAGTCTTGGCCCGATATGAAGCCTTCCTAATACGGCATCTGACAGATGGCAATCGTCTGCCCACCGGCATTGTTAGAGCAGGTCCCGGTGATCCCAACAATACTCGGAAGGTGCATCAAGATAGCGGACTTCTCGATGCGGCATTCCTATCGTCAGCGGAATGAGTTGAGATTGGTGCTCTTCGTGACCGGAGACATACGCAACGATAACACGGCGACCCAGTTGTTGTGCGAACCAGCAGGTGCCAAGACCTGAGACTATGTGCGGTTGTAGATCAAATTTAGCCCGACGAATTAGTCCATCCATCACATTCATCATGAAAGCCTCAGATTCACACACCGCAATCACCACCACAGCCGATTTCATTGGCAGAGTGAAAAAGCCGAAACTAGTCGGCCGAATGTTTCAGCGTCGGACAGGTTGTGCCTGAATCTGAATGGGCACTACTACGTAGCAAAAAGCAAAAACTGCTAGAGAAACACCAGCACTGCGTAATCCATCCGCCGCCCTATGAAAAGCTCTTTCTCTACCTCTCCCTCTCTCCCCCCATTGAATAAGAGTAGAAAACATCAGAAAAAGGTTCATACGCCGGGGCTAGCAGCACCCCGTAATACCGCGCCCCTCGACAATTACGAAACGGGGACCCCTGGGGAGCCGGCCTGTCTCAAGGAGTTGAACAACGCATACACCTACCACCGATCCCCTCCCCTGTTTACCACAAGTCCAACGCGTCCACGGATAGTACCCAAGCACAAGACGGTTCCACCATTTGATTTGATGTTTCTGCAAGCCTCTGAACGGCAAGAGTTTCACTTCTGGTTTATTATTGGCTCTCCAGTTGCCTGCCAGCTAGATAAGCTCATGTAAGCTGCACACCCAGCAGCCGCTCTGTGCAGCCTATCACGAGCACCGATACTCCAACGACATCGATCGGCTTCTTATTTGTCTTAGTTTTTGGGACCTCAACAGTCGCAGCTATTTCGAGACTACCGAATAATTTTTGTTTAAAGACACATCACTGATAGCAGGGCTCATTGAGGGGATCGAGGAACTCACGAAAATTTCACGGGGCTGCCTGGTCCTTCTTGTAGTCTTGGCCTATGTTCCATGATTATTAATATTGGTTCGTTCAATCTTTCAAGTAATAACTCTCTTCACATTAAGCTCGTGCGATCTTGCATCAGTTAAATTGCAATGGCAGGGCAAAGCAGTGACTGCTGAGGGCTCCGGAGTAACCGATAAGATGTGCTCTAGAAATGGGGACCCTATAGTATCGAGAGTATCAGCCGCCTGATATTTGAAATTGAAGTGTACTGTTCTGCCCCTTGAATCTCGTTGCTTCCGATCTACCGTCTCTGGCGGCATACAATAGATGACGATGCGTGTATCTTTTGCAGAATCTCGACCCCCATCACTAGACTGTCCTTTGACCTTCTGACCGGTTCACGGGTGTGTAGGAACCCAACTCAGGGGGTCACTATATTGGGAGATGGAACCATAGTTTGACAGCAAGACAGCGGTGGAAGACACAGGTTCCGTAGACTCACCCTGGCAGATCAGGGGATGGATGACCAAATATCCGTGAACCTTGGCTCCGTTATCACTAGCCACTGACAGACCACACATGCGTACCCACGAAGATGAACATGGCGACTTGCGACTGAGCATTGAGATGTTATCCATCTAGGGGTATAGGTCTACTTTTTTGATCACTCGCCTTGCGTCACGGGAGAAACTTGGCCTTTCTAGGGAGGATAAACGCCAACGTACCTAAGGTAGCAAGGCATGAGTCAATTTCTTAGTCCCACTCGCACTTCATGCAGGGAATGGCCATTGACATGTCCATGTCAAGCAATGATTGCCATTGTGATATACCGTACATACTATACACGCAAGCGCTACGCAACCATTCTTTGTTCATTGACTAATTTCCAAACTCCCCGCTAAAGCATTTTACCACAGCTCGCAGGTGGGCTTCTTGTCCTTGCACTGGAAGCTCTCCTTGAACTCCCTACTGTTGGACATGGTGCCAAGAATACGGGCCCACTTGGGCGCATGGGGATCAGTATAGATCCGGTTGATGGCCGTATCCTTCCGAGACTTGCCACACCACCAGTTGGAGTATGTGACGAAGAAGAGCTGATCTTGCGTGAAGTGCTCGAGGCCCGGCAGATCCTTGTTGGGGTGCTTGTGAGCACGGCGCTTCCAGGCCTGGTACGAGGCCGAAAGCCCGCCAGCGTCGGCAAGATTCTCGCCGAGGGTGAGGCGCCCGTTGACGTGGAGAGGCTTGTCGTCCGGTCCTGGGACTGAGAAGTCGGAGTACTGCTCGACAAAACACTCGGCCTTGTCCTTGAATGCCTGGACAGTAGCGTCGGACCACCAGTCAGTGTAGTTGCCGTTCTGATCGTAGTGGCGGCCAGTGGAGTCAAAGGCGTGGCTGAGCTCATGTCCAGCGACGGAGCCAAAGGCACCGTAGGACATGTAGGCAGGGACCTCGACGTCGAAGACGGGGAACTGCATGATGCCGGCCGGGAAGACTATTTCGTTGCCGGGAGGGTTGTAGTAGGCATTGACGGTAGGGACTGTCATACCCCACTGCTCCCGGTCGACGGGCTTACCGAGGGCTGACCACTCGTAGCCGACGGCGAACTTGCGAACAGTCAGAGCGTTCTCAAAGAAAGTCTCCGGGCTGACGTTGACTGAGTTGTAAAAGTCATTGAGACTGGGAGGGTCCATGATGTCGGGGCTCTTGGTCGGATAACCAATCTTTTGAATGATATTCTGAACCTTCTCCATGGCCTTGGTGGTAGTCTGCTTGTCCATCCACTTGGCGGCCTTGAGCTTCTTGGTGAATTCGGTTTTGATGTCGGTGATAATGGTGTCGCCGAACTTCTTTGCCTCGGCCGAAAATGCCTTTTCGACGAAGAAGCGGCTGAGAATCCAACCCAGGCCATCATCAACGTGGCCAACACAGGTACGCCATCTCTCAGGGGCAGATTCGGGGTCCTTGATTAATTAGTACGACGGCGATTAGATGCAGCACTGTCAACTCACCTTTCCAGCGAGCTCATTCTTGAAGCGCTTGTACGGCTTGACAGCGTCGGCGTCAACGTAGGATGAGAAGGACTGAACCGCCTTCCAAATGAAGTAGTTCTGAATGACCTGCTTGTCAGTTCCAGACAGAATGGTAGACAGCTCCGTCATGTACTTTGGTGCCATAACAATGACACGCTCAACGACGAAACCATCAGGGGCGAGATCGTGGATCAGGGCCGTCAGCTCAATCTCAGGGGCAAGAGCAGATGCCTCGTCGATAAGCATTGGGTTATAGTATTTCTGGTCGTGTGTCAGTTTCTTCAGACCTTGTCAGTGGCGCCATTCCCATTACTCACTGTGACATCCTCGCGCTCCTCGGTACTAGGAGACGCAGCTGCCAGAAGCTTCTCAAGGTCAACAACCTTGGCAAAGTTGTCCTTGTTTCCATCGGGGTAGAGGTTGCCGAGAACCTCAACAGCAACACCCCGATACTTCTCGACGAGCTTCTCGTCTTCGTATCGCTCCTTCGAGGGCAGACCCAGGCTGTAGGGGGGCGCAACAGAAACAACGACGGTTTCGGGGTCTCTGTCATCCGCGCCGGTGCCCGAGGCAACCAGAGCGTCTATTCCATACCTGGATAGAAGAAGAATGGCATCTTTGGTAGGGCTCGGGTCTACAGAGGCGGCCTCCTCGAGAGGATAAGTGTTCTTGATCTCGTCCAGAATCTTGATGAGGGGTTCGACCCCAATGTCTTTGATTTTGTCCTCGTCGACACAAGCATCATACGCAGCCTTCATCTTGTCAAAGTTTTGCTCATCGGCGGACTTGTCGGTGGATTCGAGACGGAGGGGGGAGAAGTACGAGTGCTGGAAACGTATTAGCCACTGCTGTGGATCATGACTTGATTGTGCTAACCTGGGAGTCTTTGGGGTAGGGCGCCTCAAGAATGTGGCGAAGCAACAGCTCCGAGTTCTCAGACATGATGGTGCCGGTGAAGGCATCGCCTTGGTCGGCACGAAGGTCATGTCGGTCTCTCCATCCACCGCAGACGAGCTCCTCAAAGTCGTTGCATGGGTCGAGCTCCTTGTAATTCGGCGACAAGTTGTACAGGATCTCGGAGGCGGCATGGACACAAGCCGGGGTCAAACAAACGGGCGTCTTCTCTTCGTGGATGGGTTTCTGGGCTGCACAAATAGAACTTAGTAGCTGCCTGCAAATTTTCACAGATGTCCACAAACCTTGCGGAATATTGTAGTACAGCAAGCCGGCAGCGGTAGCCAGGACGAAGACCTTGACGACGGCTTTCCCGGCGGAGCACCGTTGGGCGTATGGGCACCGCGTCGGCCGGCCGTAGAAGACGCGCTGCTCCGGCTCCGGGATAAGTGGCGCTTTCTCCGACATGACAGGCGATTGCGCGATGAAGGGCCTGCTTGATAGGGCTATGGCGATAAGATAGTTGACGAAACCAGCCAGCTGAGAATCGAGATGTGGTGATAAGGAGAGATCCAATGACTGGGTAGACCGTGGTTGCAGATGGGAAGTGGATCGGGGGGGATGACCTGATGGAGCTCTCGGAGCTTTGATTTTGGGGAGCTCGGAGCTGGAGCTCTTGGGGCGATGACGCTTTGATGCGGAGAAGTAGCTGGAGTGCAGCTGGCGGGGCGACCCTAGCCGGGGGTACCTCCCGTCCCTGCAAACTTGGCCGCAGGACGGTGTGCCTCGCGATGGAGCTAGAATGCCTGGAATGGGACGTGCGCCGGGGAAACACCGCCGCAGCTGCAAGCCTGTGCTGCAAGTCTGCCGGCCTCGACCCCTGTTCCTGAGGTCTTGCACTCTTAAATCTCATGTTGGCTGATTTTGAGCCTCTCACTTGACCTTTCACTTTGAGAAATAAACGAATCATGATGGAAGCTCTCTTCGGCATATCATCCATGGTTCGGGCTCAAATCTTCATGTACCCGGCTCTGATCTCATCCCTCGCACCCCGATCTAGCATCTAGCGTCTCATGTCTCATCCGCTCAGGGCATGTCTGTTCCTGCAGTAGCTCTGGTCGCTGTGTTTGACGGACATCTGATCGTCGCTCATGATTGATGGTTCATAGAACTCATGGGAAAGACTGCGTAAACTAAGCTCTGTGGTCCCGGACTGACCTTTCGACCAACCTAATGTGGCACCGTCCGTGGCTTGGAGTAGCAACCTCTAGCCCCAGCCCTGACTAAGGAAGACTGACTTGTGACTGAGGAAAATCATCTTCCAAGACTAGCCCTCAATGCGGCATTATGAAGTCAGACTTGGTGAAATTTCGACATCGCAACGGACTCTATTGTGGCATACTTCGGAAATCTCGGACCAAGTGGTCCAAGTCTCCTTCATCGACCAATATGAGCTAAAATAGCCGCCGAGTCGAACGAATTCTGAACTCCGATGACGGCCCGAAGCAATCCGACTACCTTGAATCTTCCTTCGGCTTCGTGAGCATACATAGCAGTGAGCATATTCGGAGAAAAGCTGTTGATTGACGCATCATTTGCTTGACCACGTAGGCCAAGATCTACCCTACGCTCGATATCACCAAGTTCGAACTACACCTCACTGGTAGCCAATACTCCGGTAATATAAGTTGCAGTTCGATTGCTGGAACTCGGCTGATTCACCTCTGGCTCACGTCGCATTATATGAACGCTGTGCCAGATAAGAAGTTCGAGGGACGTCACGTAGGCATTGTAGAATGCGGGCAATGCAGGATCTGAAAATGCCTTGACTCGGAGTATCGGTCGCAGCATTCAATATTCAACGCTGTCATGTCTTTGATCGGTACTGCCTTGATTATGCTTTTACAAGAGGGGTGAGTTCACTGAGTGATAAAAGCGTGCGGGGGCACGATTGCAAAGCCTGCGTGTAGGTATAAAAAACTCATGTTGAGGGTAACCACTCTTCAAATCGCACCACGTCCAGTGGTTATCAAGTAAGTGGCAAAGACCAAGTAACAAATTCATCATGAGACAAACTTTTTCGTCAGTTGCCTTAGCGGCTACCGATATCCACGCCTGCCGACGCGACTGGGCCACCCTGGACCGTCGTATCGAGTGCCACAGTCATCACTATCATGGCCACAAGAAGTGAGATATGTCTGTAGAACAACCTCCTTCACTTACTGAGTATGTGTAGATTCTGGTGAGCTCCTTTGATACCAAATCACTGGACGAATGCTCTCATTATACATCCGAAGACCACCTCGGCGGACGCAATCGAACTCAGGCCGAGTGGACGCAACAAAACTGGATTGAAACCGGCTGGAGTACTTCCATTGAAAATTGGTTGATCTGTTACATGGCTCCCCTTGAAACTACCTTGATTTTGAACAGGCCAGATGGAAACATCTCCAACGTCAGTTTGATTGAGTGTATGGTAGAAGAAGAATCAGCCCCGCCGTTCAACACAGCTTAAGCTCGAGCGATGAGTAGCAGGCGGAAGAATGGGTGGAGAGGAGCGCGTCTGCAAAATCTCTCGCACCGCGGAAGTATTGAGCACCTAAAATGTGTAGATCTGTCTTCTTTTGTATTCTTATATCTGTTACAGGGGATGGACCTAATACTTCGCTCCAAACAATTCTAAATATCAATCTGCTTCGCAGTACAGTAAGGGTATTGTCGATGCTTTTTCACACTTCTTCGCCAGTCTCATTTCCACCAGCATTGTCGTTTACGAATACACGCCGTCAAAAAGAATTGACTTTTACCAATCACTGAGCTTGCTTCCTTTCAGTGACCCTCCATACAACGATTGATCCGCCTCACTGGGTAAGATTTGTAGCAAGCTGTCGCTGGTCGTAAGTCGCCTCAGCGGCACGCGATCGGGTGTAAGGGTGGCGAGCGAGTCCTTCTTTGTGGAATTGGCGGTCGAACTCTCGGCCAAGTCATCTGTGGCAATGGTTGCAATATCCTGGGACACAATCTTGACGTTGCCGGAGGCCCTAGTGGAAGTCCTGTTTGTAGATATGTTGGCGACATAGAGCAGCTCAGGGAAGAGTCGTCGGACGAGGGCTCGGGCTGCCGGCATGCATGCCACAATCGTTCCTACGCAAAGCTCAATGTGGGACCAGAGCGCTAGGCCAAAGAAGTCGTCTAGAAATACGTTGGTCAGAGAGGCATGTTAATGGAATTTGATTATTCTGAGAGCTCACAGGTTGGGTTCCATGATTTGTTAAATTGCGCTACGCTGCGCAAGCGAACAGCGCTGACGATGGTGATACTAGGACAGACAGGTCAGTCAAAACAATCGTCAGTGGAATAGGTAGTACGCTGAACTCACAAGATCCCCATACCAAACATGGACATGATGCCAGCTTTCTGTCTCTTCTGTAGGTTGAGCCTGTAGATTTGGGTCAATGGTAAAACCAGCATCCAGAGATCGAGAGCTATGTTGATTGCCGCATGGGAAAGAGCCATGGCTGATAGATCGATGCAA
Source organism: Colletotrichum orchidophilum (assembly GCF_001831195.1). Taxonomy (NCBI): domain Eukaryota; kingdom Fungi; phylum Ascomycota; class Sordariomycetes; order Glomerellales; family Glomerellaceae; genus Colletotrichum; species Colletotrichum orchidophilum. Next base: position 128,239 of record NW_019172973.1, on the reverse strand, counting down.
TGCCCAGAATGTTTGCCATCCCACCCATACCAGAAATAGCTGAGGGGCTTGCACTGGTTGAAATTGACGACGACGAAGGTGACGCATACGATGACGTTGAATATGTGCGTCCCCCAGAGGATTTGGCGGAAAGTTTCGGTAAGAGCGCCGAAGATGCGTAGATAAAGAAAGAGGATCGAGGCTTTGATGGTGGCGAGGGTCACGTAGTATACCATCTCAAAGGCGAAAAAGCCCTGCGATAAGTGTCAGCAATGGCATCCCGAGAATCTCATCCCGTGGAATTCAATCTTACCCTTATGAATGACGTGATTTGATCCACCGTCAGGGTCCAAATATCCTTTCCGAACCCTTCTTGTCTTCCTGCGAAGATGTTAGTTTCCATTGTCTCTGGGTAAGGTAGGACAGTAAATGACATACCAAGATGCGTGGCGACCAAGAAAGCAATCATCATTACCTGTTAATTTATCAGTCAGCCAGGCTGTCATCCAGATGCCGCCATGATAAGCCTACATAGGCAAAGGTAATTGTCGAATCGTCCAATCCCCATGTCGACAGACCCATCCATTTCGTTGCCAGCCGCATGGCAAAGAAGAGGGTCACGAGTCCGAATAGAAATGACGGAACCCATGCGATTGAGACACCTTCGTCATGATATTCGAAACCGCATTCATGCCATGTCTGATTCTTCGTGTCTGACAGGCTCATGTTAGCGTTCGTTTATTCCCACAAATGCGACCAGACACTTACAGAGAGCTTGCTGCACACTGCACTGAAGCCGAACACAATGGATCACGGCCATGTTGTAATTCATGTCCTCGCAGAGACATGTCGAGTTCGTGAACTGACATGTTGTGTAATCGAGCGGTTCGAATAGGCACGGTAACTAAGATCACATCTCAGCATGGTCCTGACCGGAAAACTGATGAGCTATCTCAACCAACTTACTGCGCAATCGGGAACGTCGTCGTATAGGCCATACACCAACGGTAGGCACGACAAGAAGGATAGGTAAAGAAGGTAGGCCTTCATCGCTAGTTGGGCTTCGCTGGGGTATCAAATTGTGCGGTGATCAAATCATGACGGTAGTGAAGGGATTCGGGACTCGAAGGGGGTTCTGATGAACACCAAAAGTCAGAAGACCGCAGCGCGAGGGTAGTAAAAGAAGAAAAGAAGAGGAGACAATGCAACCATGGGGGAGAAACTGTCTGGGAAGGTAACAAATATGGGCGAGGGCCGGCTCGGATCAGCCGCCGGAAGGACGGGGTGTCGTCGTGCAAGCCACGGCGGAGATGGCAAAGTTGCTGTCCGGGTGCGGACGAGTCGGCCCAGACCACTGGGGCCGGTTATCTGAAAGAGTGCTTGACTGACGCTTGGAGAAGGGGGGGGGGGGGGGGGGGGGGGGGGGGGGGGGGGGGGGGGGGGGAGGCCGCGGGGGGGGGGGGAAGGGGTGGGCGGGGGGGGGGGGGGGTCGGCCGCGCACGGGGGGCGCGGTCCTGGAAGGGGGGGTGAGCGCGGCTGTGGGGGGGGGGGGGGGGGGGGGGGGGGGGGGTGGACGTTATTATCATCACTCATTACTGACACTCTTCTACGGATCCCACGTTTTCCTCTAGGCTTCTGACTTGCTGTGGTATATGGTCTCCTATGGTGACTTTGGGAGTAGACCCTGAACCGGGGAAGACAAGTCTCAGATGCCCGCGGACAGCCATCGGCGGAGGATTGGTTTTTCTCGCCGAGTGCGTGCTCGACACCCCAGAATCTGGATGATCGGAGCCGGGAAGGGAATCTGATGTCCGTGGGGCAGTCGGTCCGTCGTTCGGTTAGTTGGTTAGTTAAAGTTTTGCAAGCCTCGCGAGGTGGACGTGGAGGCGTCCTGAGGAGTGACAGGCCAAGCCGACACAGCAGAACCGCCGAGAGGGCTCCCCGTTCATCTCTGTCGCTGGCGGAATGAGAAAAGTGTCTAAACCGAATGCGTCACGAAGATGCTTCTAAGCCTCTTTTTCTCTTTTTTTCTCTCTCTTCTGACTTCGCCCCATTTCTGCGCCTCACTAGATGCCGAAGACCAAGTCGAGCTTGACCAAGGCTCAGAGACAGGAACTAGCTCTGATTTGGTCTGTGGCGGCTTTGCCGACTGCATGCACAATTGGCCACTAAACCTCGAGCATCACTCACAAGAATGTGTTGGGGTCGGGCATTATCACGTTTCGAGACATGGCTCCTCGCCTAACACTAGCAACACAAGCCTTTTATGGAGTCAATTCTTCCGTCGTGCTAGGTACTACACTCTCCCGCTTTTCTTGCCGATGATGGCAGTGAAGCCTCTTAGCAAAATGAAGAAGAAGAAAAAGGCCGGCGTCAAGAAGCGAGAAGAATTGCCGTTGAACCAGAGTTTTGGGAACCTGAGCTTCCCTTAGATTCGTAATTACTCCGATGAATGGCCAATCACCTCGTGCCATGGCTCAATAGGCTTCGCTGGCTTCCTGATCGCGCCCACCACGTTGACTGAGAAATTGAATAATGTTTAGTGATCAGTTTGGATTGCCAGGCTAGCAAAGACAGCAGCAAAAGGGTCAATCGATACCATGGTTATGGGTGGAATCGTGACCCCGGACAATCTAGAGGCTACGTTCCCGACCTAGACGGCCTTTCTGGGTCGGATTTCCGACTCCGCCAAGTGTTTCCGGCTCTCCAGATGATGCCATGCGACCGGATATGGATGGCATCTCATCAGAGGCACGACAATCTTCAACAAAACACTCCCAAGCGTGTTGTCTCTTCAGCTGCCGAACACACCCCGACGCACCCGGCCTCTTATCAGCTGTTTTACCCCCCTCCCTCACTATTGACCGAAAACGTGTAGACGAGCTTGGCAGATTCCGAGGTGCGCAATTGACTCGGCAATGACAATGCAGCATTCCAGGGAGGGTTTGAGGGGGACAATAAGGACACCGGTTTTGTGTAACAGAGCTTATGCAACATTGAACGCGCCGAGATGATACACCGAGGAGTATAGCTCATCAGCCTTCACACCTGCAGTCATAACGGTTTCCTTCGCTTTCGGTACTCATCCACTGGCATCTGGAAGTCTGGACCTTGGCTATTTCCTGGTGAGTTTGGAATCTGGAGCTGGGCAATGGAGGATCAACCGTCCCACCTTACGGATCCGTTGAACCTGCGGTGAGCCATAGCTTCGTAGCATGTTGAATCTGGGGACTCTAAGTGGTCACAGTCCTGTATGATGATTCATAAACTACGGATTTGGCATGTGTCAAGATCTTGACTTCGACTTACATTTTGCAATTTCTGGGCCCAAGATTGTGGACGGCCTACCTGGCCACCGTCTTGACATTTATCACTTATCACCTAGCTCTATTCCCCATCCTGGGTTCGAACTTGGTGTTCCACGAGAGACCATTGCTGTACAGATGGAGCTGCCAAATATCACCTGACCGGAAATGCTTTCTTCAGACTACCGGAACTTGGTGGGCAAAATGTCTGCCCGGACTCATCGTATTCACCGCGGTCTAGACCACGAACCAAGTCATAATCGCCATTGGCCAGATCTGAATGGCACCGCAACGCGTTCAGGGTCTCAACCAACATGATCCCGACCATTAATCCGTGACCCAGGAAAGGCTCAATCCGGAAAATAGCGTGACACTACTCTTTGGCAGCCCACGTGCGCCAATCCTACCCCGCCCGTAAAGACTTCTTCGGCTCTAAGGCTCCAGATCTCCGATCGATGCGCTTAGCTTTACGGCCGATGTTGTTCTCCGGCAGACTCCGTGGTTGAAGGATATTATAAGTCAAGCAGCACCTAGAACCGTAGTCTCGGTGCGAAGTTTTTTTCTTTTTTTTTTTTTCGTACCCGGCATCCCGGACAAGATACAGAACAAAGTTTGCACCATCTTTTCATGCTAAAATATGATTGATGGTCAGGTGATCACTTGCGATGCTGATACTCATGATGGAGTTCCCAAGACGGAGCAGAAGCGACATAGTCTGGGTTTGGAAGGTTTACCATTATGGCCCGAATCGAATGTCAAATCTTCCTTAGATCAACTTTTTGACCACATGACAACCTCTATTCACTAGAAGCCCCAAGAGATCAAGCTCGTCACGTGTAGTCAAAGTGTTTGAACTTACTTACCATTCTATTAGGCTCGTATGCTTGTTTGATCAGGTCTGAGAATTTCCTTCAGTCCAGCATTTCCCTTCGTGTTCAGTTTACCTGGCACTCTTGCGGTCTTTCCTGAACCTCCTGGAGCACGAGAGTAGCTACACAAAGAACTTGCAAATGGAAGTTGTATCTTGTCGTGAATAGTCAAGGCTTGTTCGAAATCTTCACTGAGAACCCGATGGCTCTGAAAGTTTAAGAAAGCCGGTCATGAACTCAACTTCCATGCAATTTGCTATATCATGGCTTCTTTAGAGGCTCGGAGCTCCCGTAAATTTGGGTCATTCCCAGCTACGCTCATGTTCTTGGGATCTAGTCATAGGTCCTTATACAACAGGTCAGATTGCGATCTACCAGCAGTCTCGCTCTGCGGCTGAGCTACAGACGAGATCCATCAACTAGCTTTTGCAAAGCTGCACACGACGCGTTTGCAGGAGGAATCCTTGGATTATCTGTTGGCTTACAAGCCTGCATTCAACCATGAGATCGATTTCCATTATGGCTTTTCTGTCCCACCGCAGCCAAAAGCCCCGATGTCATATTAGTTACAGGAATTGGTATGCAGATAGCAATCTGATCTCGCGGATTGTGTGAGAAGGTGTTTCACGAAGCTGCATTAGATCGGAGACGATTCTCCGAAACTATCCGCGCAAATGCCACCTATATTCTTTCCTCATCTTTGATGTACCACAAAATTGGCTTTCGTACCGGGACCGATCCGAAAAAGACCGTAATGCCTTTGGCTCACAGCTTCAAGAAGAATCGAAGGAAATTTAACCGCTACCGCCGTATGCGGCCAATTAGACCACCAATGAAAAACCTCTTTGAGATTCTCAAGAGTGGTATTGGGGTGAGGAAAAGGTTTTCTTGAGAGCGGGCAAGTCGAAAATTTCATTGGCTCGCCGGATTCTGGAAGCTGTGCCGTTCAAAATAATCTCGCCAGCTTTTTTGAGGGGAATTTTAGCCAACGGCCCAAGACAGATTGTTCAGGACGTCTTTATGAAATCAGTGCCAAGCACCATGTCGAAGTACCAAATGAACTCCAGTAGACTTTCGATATGTGTCCTTTTCTTCATCAGGCTCGTCCAAATGCAAGATAATCTGTCAGTATCAGGGGAAAGAATGAAGAGGTCTTGGTCCTCGATAATACAGTTCGGAAACGAACAGATTTTGAGGTGCTCGATGAGGACCCTCAACCCATATTGTAAGTCATATCAGATTGAAATTCCAAATGACACCCAGGCAAGATCTACGTCCGCATTTTCCATCTGTTCAGAATATGGTCAAAATGAATACTTTGCTCCCCGGCCAGTGAATAGCGTCTAATGCACTCATATGCCGCGGTGAGATGACGATACACAATTCTTGTCAGCGCCCGTCAGTAGCCCATGCAAGATGTGCCAGGGGATTGAGAGCATCATTGACAGTGAATTCAAACTTGCTCATCAGGCTTGCGCTCCGGAATGACTGTTCATTTGCGTAGATAACCTCCATAACGTCTGAGTAGCCTGTAGCAGTAGTAACATTTACATTTTGCCCGGAGACGGCACAACTATTGACCCCATTGGAGTGCCTCGTCAAAGGCCCGAAAAGCTAGGTAAATTCACAACCTACGAGTCCCCTTCTGATGCAGAAATTACACAGTATGGGACTTTTTCTCCTCAGGCAATGACTAAACACAAGCAAACCGATGAAGGGCTCGCCATTCTAATAGAGGTGGGTGAATGGTAGAGATGGGTACTTCAGAGTGACGAGCCCAATTTCCAAAGTGAACCTCAAGACTCGTGCATCTTGGTCAGTTAATATTAGAGAAAGCTGGTATCAACGGTGTGCTACTTGATTTTCTTTGAAGGAATTTACGGCTTCAGTTGCCCGGTTCTCCTTGAGAAATTTCCATCCTAATCGGCGACGGCAGCTCATAATACCAGCAACCCCACGCTTTCCACGAGAGCCAATGATTCTGAGCTTCTAGACGCGGAGGGCCTGAGAGATATGTTGCCAAGATTACATGCACTTTGGCAAGACTTGATTCATCGCAGGTTGCTCAGAACCCATCAAGGTAGCTTCCGTGTTTTAGAAACAATAACTCTTCAGAATTCCTCAAATATAACAAAACGATAAGGATCTTCCAGCCCAGGGGTTTTGTACAACAAATCTGGCTAGCTAGGAGTAGTAGATCCTCCTTCTCTCTGACGCCACAGGCAATTGTAGGACAGCAGTGGACAGGAATGAAAACATGATCTCCCGGTTGTCGCAATTTGGAGGTGAAGCGATTGTGGTGATACGAAATTTGGTGACATTTTCCGCGTTCCAGTTACTCCCTTCCCAGCCTGTCGGTAAATGCAGACATGCCCGCGTGCAGAAGAGCTGTCTGAGCCGACGGGGCTACCAGGCTTGGCAGCTTGTACCCCAGGCTTTTCAGGTCCAGGGAGCAAGTGTGTCTATCCGTACTTCAGTAAGTAGGAAGGTTGAGAATCTATACGTGCTAAGCTTGCGATCCGGAGAGGTGGCTTAGAAATGTACCTGACTTACGCATTAACTCAGGCTCACTCATTTATTCGGGTCCATTCATTGATGTGCAGACGGTTTCATACAGGGACAGACGGCAAACTTGGATCATTGCATGGCATCTTTGGTAAGTCATTAGTCGAGCAAGGTGAGTTGACAATGCCCATCATTGATAAAGGATGTGGTGTACCTATAGGCAATGGTCCCACCAAAGGCCCATGGCCCAAGGCCTAAGGGAGCCATCTCCAGAGCGAGACCCTGAACTCCACTGAATGAACCCTTGCAACTTGCGTGCCGCGTGCATGCCGCGTGGAGATGGCTCCCGTACACAGTACCTAACTGGCCGTCATGGATACGTGCTCGGTGGGCCAGTAGGATGTCGCAAGAGGAGCCTGACTAGCCTCCATCCCAGTGACATTCAAGAACTGCTGGGGCAGAAGGGTAAACAGCGAGATGTTTTGCTGCAGTACGGATACGTGACGGGAGGATCTAGCATGGCCCAGGCCAAGCTTCTGAGAAGTGGACAGACGCGGTACGAATAAAACCAAGCCTCAGCCAACGATGTGGCACAAAAGTCCCTGTACAGGTCTTGCATCGCAGAAGACTCGGGAGATGTTCTGTTCACCACACCCGTCAGGGACTATTCCAATGAGACCATGCTGTGGCTGTTTCCGTTGACTGTGAGTGGACGGACGTAGCACCGAGAGACAAGCCCTGTCGCCGCCAACCACCAAAGGGGAAGAGCACAAGAGCAGTGAGAGAAACTGGCCGGGGGGGAAGGGGAGGGGAGGGAGGGGAGGGACAAGACGAGATTCGAGAATGAAGCAAGTTGAAAAAGAGAGAAATGCCATGTTTGGGCCCGTGGAGCTTGGGCCCCCACCAGCCAGACCCGCTACGGGTACGTCTACACGTGATTTTACTCGCCAATCAACTTTAGCGTCATGGAAAACTCAGACTGGTCGACGAGGATTGGTCGACTGGCGAGATTAGTCATCGGCGGTCCAGAATCAGCGCTTTTGCCTTTGTCTTTTCTTTTTTTATCTCTGTTTGTCACCACCACCCACCACCCCCCGACCGTCCAACCACTACCACTACGACGGGGACGAAAAAAAAAATCACAGCAGGTGGTTTTTCCAAACCTGCCTCACCGCCCACCGAATGTTCGTCTCCGCGTCCATACCCTCCCGGGATCTTCGGATGGAACAGGCCTACAGTCAACATCATGTCGTCGGAGCAAGATTATCAAGATCTATTCGGTCCTCAAGCCAAGAGGGCCAAACGTGGTCGAGTAAGTCGATGGGGTCGAACCTCTTTTTTTTTTTTTTTTTTTTTCCCTGGTTTTTTTTCCCTCCCCCCCCGCCCGCTCCCGGACGGCCGGGGGGTGCGCCCTCCCCTTTTTCTTTTTTTTTTTTCCCCTGCGCTTGCTTCCCGTTCCCCTACCAGGGTCCGGGTGACATGCCAGAAAAAAAAAAACCAAAAAACCAAAAAACCAAAAAAAAAACTTCTTTGGACTTCAGCTAAAATTTTGTGTCTCTCTCTCGACAAAAACTGACTTCTTACTCGAGCAACAGCTCCAAACCGACAAGTCGGCGAATGCGATTCGGATACGCGATAACCAACGACGATCACGCGCCCGCCACAAAGAGTTTGTCGACGAACTGCAGCGCAAAGTCCAGGACTACGAGAAGCGGGGCACCCAGGCTTCGTTGCAGATGCAAAAGGCGGCTCGAGACGTCGCCTTTGAGAACTCTCGACTCGCGACCGAAAACACTCGATTGCGCGCCCTTCTCGCCAGCCGGGGCGTATCCAACAGCGAGGTGGACGCACACTTGCAATCGTTCGACGACGAGGGCAGCAAGGGCTCGCCCAGTGCGTCAAACACCACGACACTCGCGCCCATTCTCAACACCCCCATCCTCCTCGAACCATTACCGACCCAATTGCCCCCGCTGCAGGAGCACTTTGGCAAGGCGGGCTTCTCGTCCGAGACGGAGAACGAGAACCTGGCGTCCCAAAGGAAATTCGGAGACTCGCTGCTGCCGCCGGTGCTCACCCTTACCCCAACGTCCGATGTACAACAGAGCTCCCCGCTAGATAGGCTCGCCGTGCTCGCCGACGCTAGTCTCAACCGCTCCTCCTCCCAGGCTGGCCCTACCACCAACTCGGTCTCGGAACCGTCTAGGAGCCCTCATCCCTATCATCGTCGGAGTGAGACACCTCCCCGTCCCTTGGAATCCCATCAGCTCCCACCGGCTGCCTCGCCGCTCGAAATGTCTTGCAATGCTGCCGCGCGCATCATTGCCGATATGCAAGGACACGGCGACGATCGAACGACCCGGTTGGCTCTGGGCTGCGGCGCCCAGGAGGAAGAATGTTTTGTTAGAAACACGTCTATATTTCGAATGCTCGATCATTGATGACGAGACTGACCCAAACGATCCTCCCGTTCGCGACAGGCTACGGTTCCTGTGTCGAGGACCCCCTACCACCTGGGTGCTATCCGTGTAACTCTACTCAGCTATTTTCGTCCGTCGTCGGTATGGATGTCCCGCCCAGCACCCAAACGAGTAGTCGTTTGAATGCGCAGTTCTACGGGGTACAGTTGCACCCTATTGCCGCAATTCCGTCGACGCGACAGCCAATGGCAACGGCTGAGTGCGACTCGCGAAAACTTGTTCCTCAATAGCTTATACCATCGATGGGCTTGTCAGATAGATCTGACGCCCGCGCTCGCGTTTGCTTGCTTCTACTTGGCCCAAAGACACGGTCGACCACTGAGATCGAGAAGGACTCATACAAGCTGAAAGGCAGTCTCTCCGGTCTCGCCACAGACCGCTTGATCACACTTTCGGCCGACCTGCCATGCGACTACTAGGGAGGGAGATATGTCCAGGCGCACGCATGTTGGTATCTCTCAGTGCGCGGGCACAAGCGACTTAGCCCGTATTCGAACCCCATGTCGGACGGCCAAATCGGTTGCAGTGGACAGTGGTCGGATTTGAGGATGCCAGCGCCGTGCGTCAATCTGCCATCGCTGCGGAAGCATTCAGGAGGCGGCCGACGATTTCAACCTGTTGCGTTTGGATGGTACGGCTGCTTTATGTCTCCAAAGACATCTTATCGAAGGAGCCTACGGACTCATCGCTGATCCTGGGCTACTGAGCGAACATGCCTGGTTTAGCATGGGCGAGGACACACCATCTTGAAGCATGTCAAGAGTGGCTGGTCTCATCCCAGTGCGACGCCATTCGAGTAATTGTCACCTAGCTGTACATGTAATGTTCTAATGTTAAAAGGCCACGAAGCCATATTCCCCCGTCCACCCCTGTGCTCTGCACTCATGGGTCGTTGTTCCGCATGTGCTTGCATACATTCTTTGCTTTCTAGCTAGCACTTCTTGTTTGTCACACTCCTCGGCTTGTGCTGGCCAAATCTTCACCCATGGCCTTGGGGTCAGATATACATGCCTGCCTGATCAGCCTTGTTATCGGCACACTTTCTCGGACGAATTGACGAGGTTCCGAGTTAGGTTCATTTCCCCGCAGAGATCTTCAACGGCTCGGGGAACGTTGTATTGACAAGGTTGTGGTTCTTAAATGTCTCTCTGGATTCAACTTTCACGGCAATTCCCAGAAAACTGCATCAAGACAGTTAATCTCCCCAGACTACCCGCTTGCCTACACAAAAGCTCTCCGTCACTACTTTGCAGGTTGAATAGACTGCGCATCGCGAAACACATTTGTGGGATCATAGTCGGCCTTGATCCACTCCAGCCTCTGCAAATTGCTCCCCCAGTATATCCTCGGCGCCTCGCTCCCGCTCACCTGGGAGTCGGGATAGTTGGCATACATGCCCCACTGGTCGCTGCCCAGCGCCCGCGTGATGCTCTGCCGCAACCCCTGGAGCAGCGCGAACCCGTCGGCCGGGTACGTCTGGCTCGTCGAGACGCCGTCCTTGAGCTGGAAGAGAAGCATCTTGTCGCGGTGGACGTAGGCCGTGTCGTCCGTCTTAGGGCGCGCCACGGCCGAGGTCGGGCCCCCGTGGAAGTTCATGTGCATGTACCAGGACCGGGTCGCGGTGAGGCCGTGCTTGGCGATGGTGTCGACGAGGAATTGAAAGGTTGTCTTGGCTAGGGCGGGCGTTGTGAGGCTTGATGCGTACGAGTTGTCGTGCTGTTGGCCATGTCAGTACACACAAAGTTTCTTTTCAAACTTTTGGGACGCTGTCGTCTCTCATTACTTCGTTATACGTTGCCGTCGTTATATCGATATCCGTCACACCCGCATAGTGCTTGATAAAGTCAATCCACCCAACCGTCTTGGAACTGGACACCTGGACCCCAATCTTTGCAAGCAAAGGCTGCACAGCGGTCCGGAACGCCTTATCATCACCCACATACGCGCCATTGAGGTAAACCCCGTCATTGTTAAACGTCGTGGACATGGTTAGCTCCGCCGGCATCGTCCTCGCAAACTCCTGCGTATCGACAAGAACCTGCGGCAACTTCGCCACGTCCCAGACCAAGTCAATGTCAAAGTACGTCACCTTGTCGGGCGCCGCAAACGTGTTGAACTCGAGTTCCGCCACGATGGCCATGGACGAGCCCGCGCCGCGGATCGACCAAAAGAGGTTGGGCCGCTCGGTCGCCGAGCAGCGCGTGATGGTCCCGTTGGCGAGGACGACGGTGGCGGCTTGGATCCAGTCTGTGGCGAGGCCGTAGGTTCGCGAGACCATGCCGTGGCCGCCGTGGAGGGCGTGGCCGCCGACGCCGACACTGGTGGGGGGATACGAGTGAGCGAGCCCCAGGTTTTCCTTCTTCCTCCTTGTTGTCCGTGGACAAGTCCAAGACTCATTCATCATTTCAGATTGGCAACTCACGCTGGACAAGTACCATGAGATATCGCCCTCTTTCCCTGCCTGTACAGCTCCGTAGCTACGTGCCCCAGCCGCGCACCGGCCTGCACTCTGGCCGTCGTGCCGTCGCTCGCGACCGTCACTCCGTACATGCGGTCCAGGTTGATCACCAGATGGCCGTCTTCGCCGCCGAACCCGGCCGAGGTGTAACTGTGCCCACCACTCTTGGCGCTGACGCCGACGCCGTTCCTGGCGCCGCATGCCACCGCGGAGGCGATCTGGGGGGTTGTGGTCGGGACGACGAGGAGGAGGGGCTTGACGGGGAGGCGCAGGTTGTAGGGCGTGGGAGGCGAGGAGGCGATGGGCACGGAGGCGGTGCGGAGGCAGGCTGTGAGGTCCTCGAGGGGGGTGCTGAGGGCGAATGTTGCCAAGGCTAGGAGGGCGATGGCGAGATTCATTTTGGGCGGTTACTCGAGTCTTTGCAACTACCTGCTATACTGCGATGTTTTGAGCTAGACGGGGCAGCAAGTTCAGTTATAGAACTCTTGTGAAGCGTTCTTCATCACGCCAGAGTCTTAGCAAGTCTGATCAAAAGTCTGATCATGTTCTCAGCTTTCCCACACAATCTGCGCCGAGTCTTCCTCTAGGGCTGGGATGTCATTCCCGTAGCTGGCAGAATTGCCTCAATTCGAGATCGCCATTCGGTAGCTGCATTGACTGGGCGAATACGCTGACTTGTCTTCCTCGTTCCCGTTTCCTTCCCAGCGTGGCTGCATTGCATTCTCGCCCCATCCCTACGAGTACATGCAGTTCGGGTACGCTGCATGTCAGCTCGTATATGCGCGCCTCAGCCGATGAACTTTTGATTAATGTAAAAGTCTGCTGTTCTAGTTGAGTATGGCACTGAATAGTATAAGACGTTTCGCAACTCGATTAGGCGATCGGTTAACCAAGTAGTCATGGCGAATCGAAAACGCTGTACACGATATTGCAGTCGCGGTTTACTTACCAGACACTTTTAAGTACCTACAGTGCCGCATTTTGTGCGAGGTATCTACTTGAACTCGTGTTTGAGACGGAACGCTTGTACTACTAAGCTTTTTAAAAGATACGCGTGCTCAATATAGCAGGCTCCAGTTATTCCCGTAATCCGTTCGGAGTGCCGAAGTGTCGACACCGAAGCTCGATCTTCCAATCTTCGATGACAGCTTGCTTGGAATTCAAAAAGCTCCTAATTGTGCTCTCACATGTATTTGCCCCGCACTGCGGCAGGCTGAACGGATCTGCGGCGCATAGCCTCACTCCAAGCTCCAATGACCTTTGATATGCGACCCAACAACTCCCAGGCTTCTCGTCGGGCTGACTGGTAGTTAACTAACCTACACAGAGGTACATTTGCGAAAGTTTAAAGTCCTCATCTGTCCTTCATATTGTGTGTTATGAATCACTCAACCGTAAGGCATGCCAGACAGCGTGCTTCGACGTACAGAATGAGTTCACCAAGTTTGCCAATTCCACCTCCACGAGCTGCTTACATACCGAGTAACCATGCCCGTAGAGCCCATGACCAGGAGGCTGGGTATGACGTTGTACACTATCAAGATCACAACCGAACCTCGACGACGCCCAACCAATTGGAGTCTTTCGAGAACTCCTTCCAGCGCTCATGGCCCCGGATATTGATTTCTTTTGCTACACATAATATCGCGGTAAATCTCAATCGATCTGCATGGCCTGGGATCTCTCTAAAACTAGAAAGCCAGTCAAATGGCCTTCCTCTAGTTGAGAGTTCTCAACATGCCGACGTTACTGAGCAACAGCATTCTGCCCTCAAGAACTCGCCCAGCCAACCTAAGAGTCGCGAAGAAAGGGCGCCATTGACGCCGGCAGCATCAACGTCAGCTAGGCCTCGTCGCTTCAAGATTGGAGAATCAGGAAAGTTTGAACCTTTGGACACAGCCACCTCTACGGCTAGCGAAAATACTGCCAACACTACAACGAGACCTCTGAAAACATTTCTGGATTTGCCTACTCGCCCACCACATCCATCTCATGATCGCAGAGCGAAAATAAGCGATATCCTCGAACCACTCTCCTCCAATGCCCCGTTTTTATTATTATGTGAGGGAGGGAAACAGGATGCCGTCATCTCGCCGATGAAATTGCCGGATACAGTGGATTCAAAGAGTCTGTGGGCTACGTTATCCGGAGTTGCGCGGCAGCGTCCTGCGCGATGGAAACGATTGTTTGGCCCTGAGAGACTTGAGCTTGTCAATGTGAGGAAAATTCCCAATACTCACCCGCCCAACTCGTGGTCTGAGACAACGCTGATTTTCTGGAAAATCGAAAGATACGAATCGTTGGCGAGCATGCTCATCAATCGGAATCTTTTCGAGGGCAATTTCACCGCGTCAACATTGACAAAAGAATTGAGGAGCTCCAAAAACAGATCGAAAAGCACCAGTTTTATAGGACCAGGCCATTCGACCCTGAGTACGATGATGGCGAGGAATCCGTGTGCTACCATGATCTAGAGTCGGACAAGGTCCAGCACGGCTTGGACGTGTGCTATTGGGCCGACTGCGATTCGAGGGACCACCGTTGTTGCGATCTTCAAAGACAAGTGGACAGGTTAAGAGAAGTGTCAAAGCTCACGATGGCATCGACATGGGCCATGGTCCTGGCGAATCCAGAGCTGGCTGTGGGAAACGACATGCTTCACGATAAATGGATATATTCTTCAAAGTGAGCAGATCCCCGGTGCCTTTAATCTTGTGCCATATTAGGCGACACTTGCTAACCATTAGCCCAGAGATATTGTACCCCCTCGTCACTCGGCTGTGATTCGTGGCGTGGCAGACATTGAGTTCATCGGCTTCCGCATCTTAGATTGGCCGTACATCAGCTTCAGCACCCCATTCGGTACAATTTTGGTCGGGAGTACAGTGGTTTTCATTCTGTTTGTCATAGCTGCCCAAGCCATATATCGAGACTGGGGAGTAGCCTATACGGCAGGTGCCTTTTTTGTGGCATTGGCTGGGGTATTGACTACCTGGATTGGTTGGACAAAAACTAGGTGATACATCACCACGTCCATGGACACGACATGACGCAAGTTTATGCTGAACTGCAATCTGTTCGCTTATTTTATACAAACATGAAATGATTGCCAAAGGAGGCAGTCAAGATCAGACACGGGCTCAGCGAGTGGCTGTTGTGACATAGAGGAGTACGATGAGCGCGACTGACAAGAACCCAATAATCGGGGGGATGTGACTATGAGATTCCTCATCTATCCCCAAGAGCCAGTAGGCGTACGTAGCAGTCCTTCGGCTTGTACGTCAAACCTTCCTTTGCACCATAGCCAGACAACTCCCTCGGGCACGGAAGAAGCTGAAAGTTCCACACAATCAGCGCCAGAATAATCCGCAACTCCAAGTACCCCAACCTCCTCCCGAAGCAACCGCGAGTTCCCAGCCCAAAAGCGAGCTGAGGACCCGCCTGCTGATCAAACTCGACCCCGCCCGGCGTGCTGAATGACTCGACGAGCCACCGTTCCGGCTTGAAGTGCCCGATATCCGCGTCATCCCAGGCCCGGGCTTTTGCGCTCTGGCTGCTCTGGCTGCGAAGCGATTCATCAACGTTGCACGCGGGCTTCATCATGCTGTGGCTCTTGTTGAGGCACATCACGACAGTCCCCTTGGGGATATGGTGTCCCAACAGCTCGGTATCGCAGGTCGCCTCGCGGTCGACGAGCGGCGTAGCGCCGCCGCAGCGGAGAATTTCTTCTACAGCAGCGTCAAGGTACGGAACCTTTATGGTGTTCCCTGTAATCTCCTTGACGGTCGGACTGCGTTTCTCGGCGGCGGCGTCGGGGAAAGCGGCTCGGAGTGCCTCGCGCAGGTTGGTCTGCCGTTGGGGGTTATCTGCGAAGAGTTTGAGACCCCAGCACATGGTCGTGCTGGTTGTGTCGTGTCCCGCGACAACTACGCCAAAGATCTGCCCCAGGATGGTTAGCTTTCATGCTGCATTTTCTCTAGCGCAAAGTCTGGTGCCTACCTCGTCGACTATGATTTCGGAGAAAAAGTCTGGCGCCCGCCCTTCGCTCTCCGCTAGCTTTTTTTCCCGGAGGACGATCAACTCTACAGCGGACAAAAGTTTGGACTGCTCGTCCCCGACCTCTTTTAACCTCTTTAGCGCCTTGTCGATCTCCTCCCGCGTGTATTTCCTCTTGACGTTGAAGACGCGACGTAGCGAGGGGAGTTTCTCGACAAACCACCACTTTATTCTCGGAATCGGCGAGCCTTGCAGGTACTCGATAGAGTCTGCCACACCAAGCGTCGCGTGTATCTTTTCGTCGCAATCGCCCGTTGGAAATTCCAAGGGCGCGTCGCTACTGAGAGTCGACCCTCGCAAACGCCTGATATCCTCCGCACCCAGCCCCTGTATAAGATCCGACGTCGGGCGCAGCGCGCTGCTGGCAAAGCTGCTGCCAAACGTAAACGTCAAGACGGCGTCCAGAGAACCATAGTAGATATCCGACTCCGCAGAGAACGGCCGCCCCTCTGCGATCCGCGCCTTGTTGTTCCAGAGCTGGATGAGCCGCGAGGCCCCCGCGTAGACGGTCGGGGCCGCCACCTCGTTGAGGAATTGAGGCGACATGAGGTCCTGCAGAAGCCTGCGGTGCCTCTTCCACTTGTCGCCAGTCTTTAAATGGATGTGGTGGTTGCGTCCGGCGCCCTCGAGGAGGTCGGCGTCGAGCGACGACCGGTCAAATTCCTTTCGTCGCAAGAGAATGTCTTGAGCTTCCCTAAAGTCGGAGAGGATCAACAGCGGCTTGCCGAGGGGACGAATGAAGACCTGGAAGATTGGTGTATCTGCGAATTTGTCCGTCTGCTCGTTGATCCATGCGTTGAACTCGCCGGTGCGTTTCATCGCTTCTTGCACGGAGGGGATGTCTCCCAGTATATGCTTCGTCGCTTCCACATTGTATGGGATTCCGGGAATCGGCTTAGGTAGAGCCCATTTGTAGAACAAGTACAGGAGAAGGCCTACCACAGCGAAGATGGGCACATAGGATGCGGTAAAAAGGGGGAGTCCTGTGGGAACAAGTTTCTCGTCACCGAGCGTTCGCCCAGGTAGCGCAGTGCCTAGCATCGTCGTGGTGGTTCTGTGACACAGTTGCAGTGACGTGCGACCTCTTTTTACACGTCCGACAGGCCAACAAGAATTGCTGATACACTGGCAGCACTGCTTTTATAGAATCAAGTCCCTGTGCAGGGTAGATAGCGATAGCGGGTTCGGGATGGACACTCGCCCGTTATCTTCTGGGGCAATATTTCCCCAAAGCACGCACTGAAGGCCCCCGCGATGAACCAGGTGCCTGGACCATGGCAACGAACCCGCCCATCACCAATTGCGGCAGTCTTCGTACTACGCAGGGAGACATGCAAGATAGTCAGGGTCTCGTCTGATGGGGCCCCTGGCGAACGTCTTTCCCGACGCGGCAACCGACTCGCGGGCGGGTTGAGTGTGAGATTCGATGCCGGCCCTGAGGTAAGGATGATCCCCGTAGGAATCATTGCTGCCCCCCGCAGGGTTCACATGGGCACAGGGTCTCTCGCCCAGTTGTCGGAGCGAGAAATCATGCTGAGGGACGCGAGCCTCGGGAACTTTGGGGCGGTCCTTTAGCGCAGTGTGGCGTGCCGCGTTCCTTTAACAATTGGATTTTTTTCGGAACTGGCTGCAAGTGACAGGTCTTTGTGTGAGTAGAGGTCGTCCGAGTGGCGTAGTGCCAATGGCTGCCCTGACTGATATGAGGCTGAGAACTGGGAGAAAAGGCGGCTTGGTGCTCCCTTGGCATTGCTTGGTTGAACCAAAGTGGATGAATTCGGATGATGATGTAAGTAACCCCAAGGGATTCACAATGGAATTTGCGGTGGGGGTTTGAAGCGAGAGACTCTTGTGGCCCACGTCGAGACCTCTAGCGATGCTAGATGCCCCACTAGATAGATGTCTTAGGTCGCCTTTGTATCGATGGGTTGACGAACCAGAAAAGCAAAGTGGCGGTCAGCGAGGAATGAGGTGATAGGTGATGGATATGACCGGAAGCCGCCTAGACTTAATCCGCTCACATATCTCATTCGAGATGCGGCACGGCCATGCCACAGAGAGACCAAACAAAACCTTGCTAACTACCTTACCATTCATCAGCATCGAAGAGGAATAAAAGGTACACATGATAAAATTCAAAAGAGAAACGATCCCTTGTGGGATTTAACCACTGCATCTCCCCGAGGTGGGCTCGAACCACCAACCTCCAGATTAACAGTCTGACGCGCTAGCCAATTGTGCCATCGGGGATAAGCTCGTAATGAGCTGTAAGGACGTTGTTGACGTCAGCAGGCAGCTGACGGGAATATCAATGCTAAGTTGTATTTGGTGGGTTTTGGTGGGTTTCTACCGACTAAGTGCGACAAATTTCGGCATCTGGCGACAAGGGCCGCGAGCACTGGCGTCTCAAGACCGCAGAAGTGGAGAACGGTTTCTTAGTTTGGGCCTTTTGGGGCCAAGTAAACAATCTGAGGGTTGCAAAGCCAGGACATAATCCATTTAGATGTACAACGGTTGAGATGGGCCGGAAAGGGTAAGTTCTTCGTACGTAGAGTTGGTTTGCAGCATTGATTTGTATCTTGTATCATATTAGATGCAGTATCAGTTATCACGTTTGCTTTTCGTGGAGGGGGAATTATGTGCCTGTTCTCGGCGGTGAATTTTGCAATCAACTCTGATACTCATCTGACTTCAGCCAACAGCAAACGAAGCGCGAGAAGTTGCACACATATACACTCCAAGGTCACCATGCCATAACGTGGAAGTGACTATCCAAGAAGTTGTTAGGCAACAATGGTCCAATGGCTGAGAAAACCAGACAGCAAACTGTACTGGGATCCGAACTTGGAGTAACACGATCCGAGCATTGTTGATCGGTTCGGGAGTTTTCACCGCTTAGATAGACCCGTGACATCCTCCCTAACCCTCAAACTGCACGTGGATATCCGGACTGGGGGCTTTGGCGAAAGCCGGAAATTCAACCCTTGATTCGAACAGGAAGCCAGGGTCGTCGTTGACTCTTTCCCTTGTCCCAAGAACCTCAAGCTTTCTAACAAAACAGACTAGCACACTCAATCCAACCTATAAAAACTCAATTTCGCTGCCTCATCTGTCCCGTGTATATCCAGGGTGAAGGAACGGGAGCTGCAGTACTTGACAAACCAAGGATAAGTGACGTGAAACTGGTCCCATCAGCCCTTGGGAGGGGTCGGACACATGATAGCGTACAGAATCGTCCCTGGAAAAGATCGAGGAGCCTGCTAAGGGCGTGACTGTCCGATGCCTCAACTAGTATTTTCTGATTTCGATTGTTGGATTGACTTGATGGCGATGAGCATTAGTCGACGTTTCAAGTGTCTAGTAGAGCCTACGTTAACAACTTGAGACATGGCAGGCTGATTGATAACTCGATGGGCTTGCTTACATTGCTGGGGCATAATCAGGTTGGGTCAAATCAGTTCCCGGTCGAACAAATTTAGGCGCCTAAAACTTTCACATAGGATTGTGAAACGCTGTCTCGTATACAAATCTAGTCTTCAAGCAAGTCTTTCGCTACCAGTTGCAATCAGTGTCAAACTAGTGAATATGAAGTCTCAGATCGCGGTTAGGTTTCACAGATGACCCCCCCGCGTTCAACTGCCAAAATTCGCTCCGTACCCTCACCCGCAAGTCGAGAAGATGACATTTCAACCAAACCTTTCACCATTGCTTAGAAATCTTCCTTGGTAGCAACTTGTAGATACTTCTGTATATAAGCCTTTGAAACCGATTTGCCAACCGGTACAAGTATCAACGAGCCAATGATCGGACGCTGAAGTGGTCGCACGCCGACCAACCTGAAGGTGGCAATAGGTAATGGGAATAGAGCCGGTTCAACTGTTGCTCACACGAACGGGGTTAATAATCAACAGCCAGGCGAAGCTCACCTGTACAAAATTTGCGTGCAGGTCCTCTCTGACTTTAACAAAGAGGATATCCTCGATACTTATGAACTCTCCTTGGACACTCGCACGACCTTGGTGAGAGACAATCGACTTCTCATCAACGGCAAACGTTTCTGCTTCACCGGCTTCGGCAAACATGAAGACACGCTGATCTGGGGCAGGGGCTTCGACCCGGCTTGCATGATTCACGATTTCCATCTCATGAACCGGCTGGTCGCCAACTCCTTCCGAGCGTCCCACTACCCCTACGCCGACCGGCACGGTATCTTCGTCATCCACGAGACTCCCGCGGAAGGTCTCCACCTCGGCCTCATCGCCGGCGTGTTGGGACTCGGAGAGCCTCCGACCTTTGCCCCAGAGTTATGCAATGAGAAGACGCAGGCGGCGCACGAGCAGGCCATCTGAGAGCTCGTGGTGCGGAGACAAAAGTCACCCGTCGGTGGTGATGTGGACGGTCACCGACGAGTCCGCGTCGGCAGAGACCGGCACGAGGGAGTACCTGGAACCGCTGGTCTCACTGACCCGCGACCTGGACCTGAAGAGGCCGGTCTGCTTTGCAAACATGGGAATCGCCACAATCGAGTTGGACCTCGCGACGGACTTGTTTGAAGTGATCTGCTTGAATCGTTACTAGGTACGGTGGTATTCTCAGACGGGCAATCTGGAAGAGGTGGAGCGGGTTGTGGCGAAGGACTTGCTAGGGTGGCAGGCCAAGTATGGTGTGGACGCTATTGCTGGGCTGCACACCCTATGCGACGTTCCCAGGAGTGAGGAATACCAAGGGAAGGTCCTGGAAATGTACCACCGCGTCCCTGATTACGTAAGCAGTGCGGTAAGAGAGAAAGCCTGGAGCTTTGCTGGTTTCCAGACGACTTCGAGCATCCCCCAAGTGGATGGGAAGAAGAAGGGCGTCTTTGCGCGGGACCGAAAGCCAAAGGGCTCGGTAAAGTGTTGAAAGCGAGACGGACGGCTACCTTATACAGAGCAAAGATGTATTAATCAATCTTTGGAAGTACACGAGCACTTGGAAACTATTCAAAAATACTAATGACTACTTGAAGAGTGTGAGAGGAACTCATCGCCCTGATCCATCTCATTGACACCATCCCAGGTGCGCTCCCCTTCTGGGCTCGCCGGCCCCACTCGGAGCCGAGGTATTAACTCGCGGCCGGGGTGACTAACCCTTAATGGGTTGCCGAGGCACCCCGCAGCTCACTCAAGGCCCGAAGATTACAAAAAGTGTTGGCTTGTAGTTCATACAAGAAGAATAGGTTTCCTGTAGTTGAAACGTTGTTTTTGGCGTACCACATCCGCGCAGCTGAATATTAGCGATGGCACGCCTTCCGTACCCCGACGTCAAGGGGACTCCACTCAATATTTCAAAGATCCTCGCCCATAGCCCGGCGACAGTCAACCACTGGGCGAAAATCGCAGGTGCTCACTTTAAAGATCTTGAGCTATCTTCCAAGAACCGAGAACTAGTGATTCTCCTCAGCACGGCCAAGTTTCGGTCTACCTACGAGTGGACGCACCACAGCACAGCCTCCGCCAAAGAGGGCGTCACTGATGCGCAGCGCGAGGTGATTGCGCAGGCCGGGAAACAAAAGGGTTACTTCTCCGGCCAAGGAAAACTGGAGTCGCTCGCAGAAGTCTTTACGCCGCGGGAGAAACTTGTCTTGCTGTTTATTGAGGCCGTCATCGACGGGCCAGACGTTGCGGATGATTTGTGGGCAAAGGTCAAGACAGAGTTTTCTGATCGAGAGGTGGTGGAAATGATCACCCTTCAGGTTGGTTTCTCCGGTAAATATTTCTCGATCCGGATGCTAATCTAGTCAGGGATTCTACTACACCTTTTCACGCCTGACGACTGTCTTGGATGTCGAATTGGAGCCCTTCGCCAAGCCGTCGAAACTCTAAGGGACATCTCCGAGAATCCCCCTTGGCCGTTATGGTGGTTCGATGCTGCGGGGACCGTCCTGCGGCAGGGCATGCATCTGTCCAAGATCCGTCACAGAATGCTGATCAAGGCTTGGCAGTTTGGCATATCTTTAGAAGTCAGCCCTTCTGCAACATGTGGCTACAGTCTGTAGCAAAGCAATTGTCTCCATCTAAGCTTGACATTGAAATCACGACGAGTGGAAAGTGTTGTTTTAAGTGTTTCTTAATCTCTTATAGTATTTAGAGTGTACTACAATGTACCGATACACCCACATTATTAAAATGGCCAGCACTTGATCGGATCATCCGAGCCGGCACACAGCGCCTTTTCGTCTCGTGAATCTTTCATGATCATCCACTCCCTCTTCCTCTATTCTACCAAAGTCTGAAGATGTGTCATGTCCGCAGCCTCTGTCGCTGACTATGGGCGATTATGCGGTGGAGGCGTCAAAGTCGAGGGCGGTAGAGGCGTTGCCAGCCTCCTTCTCGTCCAGGGCAATGTTGTTGTTGAGCTTCTTCTGCTCCGTAGCCATCTTGTCGGCGACGTCCTTGCCCTGTGCCTGCTGAGCTTGCAGCTTCAGCATGGTGGCGGTGAGCTTGAGGACCTTGTTCTTGATCTTGCCGCGCTGTTTGTAGATGAAACGGTTAATGGCGTACAAATGTGAGATTCTGCAGAGAGATGGGTACGAACCTGAAGGGCGTCGGCCTCCTCACCGGTGGCACTCTCAATGGCGGGGTTGAAAGCCTCCTTCTCGGCGTCGTTGGCGATCTGGTTGACGCTGTTGAGGAAGTCCAGGTCGGCCTTGGCGACGGTGCTGAGGTCGGAGGGGAGACCGGAGAGCTTGTCGAGAGCTTCTTGCTTGGCAGTACCCGCGGTGCCGCCGCTGATGGAGAGGTCGTTGAAGGTCTGAGTAGAGAAAACGGTGGCCTGGCGACCGCTGAGAGGAGCGGCGGTGGTGAGGGCGGCGAAGCCAAGAGTGATGACGGAAGAGAACTTCATATTGAAAGGTTGAAAGATTGTTGCTTCAAGAAAGTTGAGAGCAGTCAATATGATGAGGAACGAAAAGAGGGACACGGACCCGGACGAATTGAAGGAGTTGATCAAGATGCGTTGGAAGAGATAGAAGACAGCACAGCTGTTGTAGAAGAGAAGAAAGAACAAGCAAAGTTGTAATGATTGTGAGCTTGATGAGGAGAGGAAAGAAGACGCGTCACTTTGAGGAAGATCGAGCTGATCTTTATAGATTATTTCAGACGATCTGCCAGTCCGTTCACATTAGGCGATGAATGCTATTGCATCGATGTATTGGATGTTTGCGTCTCCACGTTACGCCATCCCCTTTCGACCCTGTAATCGTTCTCGTGGTGGGATGTCCTCAACATCGCCCCCGGGCCCGAGTGCCCAGCTGCCGCAAGGCACCAGATAGTTGCAGGGCGATCAAAAGAACTTCAGGCCAGGACCAAATTAGGTTGCATGTAGCATGCGGCGGCCAACATGGGATGGCATGGGGCGTTCGAGGCGGGCGGGTTGAGACGTCCACGTCGCGGAAATCTTTGGCGACTGTTGGCAATGGAGTTTGTACAATGGCTTTGGAGGCGATGGTGACTCCGTCAAAGGAGGTCTGAAGTTCGTGACGCATGGGTGCGATGAAGCTGCCAAGATGTTGCGGCTGCATCTCCTAGACCTGATCGGGAAGCCACCTTACGACCGGATCCGGCGAGAAGTGACAGGGAAGCCCCTGACTGAACGCCTGTCGTTACAACTTTGAGCCTCGTGAGGCTCCGTGAAGACTGGACGCTGAGAAAGGGGGGCGGGTTGGGGCTGGTGAAGGAGGCGAAGAGAAGTATCAACGACCCAAGGGTGCATATGGGCGGGGATGGGACTGGGGCAACCAGCTGGTGGTTGGCTCACTCAAGCCAGAGATATCTACCGAAGCTCGAGAGGATACGGCAGGTATCTTCGTATGAGCTGCGGTCCCATGTTTCTCCACGGTCGTCTCTTAGACTCTGTAGTAATCAATAAAGATTATGGTCATTTCAGCGGCAAAGCTCCGAGCATATAGACCCCACCACCATCCCAAGGGGGTTTCACGACCCCCTGTGTCTTACTGCCAAGCTTATTTTTCAGACGTGGGAGGCCAACTCTCGAACGGCTACAGCTTTGGCCGTGCCCTATCTATTCAAGACCATGCTGAAGATTGTGGAATCGTTGGAGGGCTGGGGCAATTCATCGGTTTGTGGCTTTGAGCACAAAGTTGATGAAGGACCTCTTCGGATTTGCCATGATGCTCGTCACCCAGGCAGGGATTCTGCTGGATCCCCTGGTGATCCCAAACACCGCAGCCAAAAAAAAGAGGCCTCGGAGACTGGAGTTCGATCAGGACCTTTGTTTGACTCGTCATCTTCCGAGGTTCTTCCCATTATACTCATCTCATCTTTTCGCCCGTGTGGTAAAACTTCTTTTGACGTCGGATATGACAAGTGTCACTGACATGACTTTTCGCTCTATAAGGTAGTTAAGCGGCATGTGGCCATAGCATGAGCTTTCATTACATTGGTTCTTTGGACAGAAATAACCTCTGCCGAAGATTCTGAAGGAAACTTGGAGGAGATGAATACGTGGCCTGCCTTATTCATAGCAACAGTCTTCGGCTCTGAACAGGCGGATGAATTATTGCACCCATCTCATTGTAAGGGTCGCCGCAGCCAACCTTAACAACAGATTCCCCAGCGAGACAGCACGCTAAGAAAAACAAAGTAAAGACACTAGAAACTGACCCTCCGTTCAGCGCTCCTGGGTTCCCGGGGCCTGAAACCGCTCCACCGCCCCCAGTCTCAAATGTCACATCACCCACTCAAATTTAAGCGCTGCGGGGACGGGCGACAGACGTATTCTGGGATTTGTTTTGCAGATTGACATATATGTGTCTCATGATGGTTTGAATCTTGAGAATTTCTGGGCACGTCTGGACGTTGCGGTAAGCATAGGGAGGATGTCTGCACGCCGTATTCGATTCCGAGTCAACCATGTCAATATCACCCTGCCTTGGTGGTTGAAAGACATGAGCCGAACAGGTATTGGAAGCAAAATAAACATTAGACGGACGTCTCAAGAGACGTGACGAACTCTTCTGTTGGCCATGGGACAGGCCACACATGGACGGGAAATTTCGACGACAATGAATTCATAATACTAGCAGGCTATGCACATTGCCACCCTCTATAGCGCATTTATATTGAAACAATGAGGTGCGACTGTGACGATGGACACGCACACCACAATATCTTGTCTCGATGGGCTGCAACAGACACGGGGCGGGGCCGTGGCCGATGAGGGCCTTTTGCCATGGCGAGAAGGGAATTAAAGCGAGACCGGAAACGTTATGCCATGCTGGTGAACTGAGATTTGTTTCGCGAACATGCAAAATGTTTCTATTTGGTGGCGCTTCATCTCCAGAAATTACCAGATGGCAAAACGAGCGTGCACCCACGGCTTCAACCTGACGATTCTCCCCCTCGTTGAAACAATGTGACTCACTGAAGGCTTCTGTATCCTTGATCTCTATCACAGCTTTCCCAAAAAACTTCTAGATACGCAAACGTCCAGTCTCGAGGATTCATCTAACGTAGAAGATGACGAGCCAATAAGAACCAACCTAATGATAAGAACTAGGCCCCTCTGGTGAAGACCAGTGCACCAATCATGAAGCACTAGCAAAGAAGCTGGCCGCAAGGTCGAATTCTCGCAGTTTCCCCGCTCCTCTGTCAGCAACTGCGCGGCAGAGTTAAGATCCATCTCACTACTACTACCTTACCTTACATGCAGTTACAAGGGAAACATATCAAGACCAACTGAATCAAATACCTTCGTACCCAATGAGCGCCAGTCCCGAACAAGTGCCCCACGACGCACATCCAGTGCAGCTGGAAGAGGCGCAGTCTTCAGCGCAAGCGCCAGATATCATCGAAGCTGGCAGTGACGACGGAAATGATGACGCGTATCAGCCCAGGGAGTGGGATGCTTCCTCATCAGCCTCAGCTTCCGTCACGTCGTCGGTGTTGAAGCATTCCTTTGAAAACGGCAGACGGTGAGTTACGCATGCAGGGACCGTTGGCAATGCATCCCATCCGCATGATCGGAGGCTCACGAAATTACCAATCAAAGTTATCACTCATTCCGAGATGGGAAATATCCCATCCCCAACGATGATATTGAACAGAACCGCGAAGACATGAAGCACGCCATGGTCATGGAGCTCACCGACGGCAAGCTATTCCACGCCCCTATTGGGGACGCGCCCAACAAGATTATTGACCTCGGGACGGGTACTGGTGAGTTGGCTCTCAGAGCCTGCATTCAGCTGGCGTTGTTCAACATTGTCCTCACAAACTAAGCATACATACAGGCATATGGGCAATGGAAGGTATTTGATTCTTCGTCCGCGGGATTAAAAGCGAGGGTGAGCCATGGAGACTGACAGTGCAAAGTCGGAGACCAATATCCTACTGCAGAGGTGACTGGCGTGGATTTATCTCCAATCCAGCCATGCTGGTATGACCACATCATCATGCCTGTCTCTTCCCATCGCCCTGGTGTCCTGACTAGAGATCTAGGGTGCCTTCCAATGTCCATTTCTTCGTCGACGATGTTGAGGATGAATGGCTGGTAAGCGCTCTCGAGATTCGAATTTCAACCGACTCTTGGTCCTTTGCTGAACCGTTGTAGTCCGGGGACAACTTCGATCTCATACACATGCGAAACTTGGCTTCCCTTGTGCACGACCTCCCAAAGCTTTTGGAGCGAGTTTTCGAGTAAGTTGATCCCCGCCATGCTCACCCAGCTATTTCCCTCTTTACTACTCCTCATCATGTGCAACCTCGCGCTCACAAACCCCGTACCCCCCCAATGTAGCAACCTCAAGCCCGGAGCCTACATCGAGACACAAGACTTTAGCGCCAACGTCAAGTGCGACGACGGCACCATGCCCGACGACTGGCCTCTGCTAGAGTTTTGGTCAAAAATGCGCGACGCCATGCTGCGGATGAAAATTGAGATCCAAGTGGCCTCGCGAATCGGTGAGCTCATGAGAGATGCCGGCTTCGTCAACGTCCAAGTGAAGTCCTACAAGGTGCCGGTCGGAAGATGGCCGCTCGACAAGAGGCTGCGTCTGGTGGGGCATTACATGCGCTCCGTGACGGAGGACTTTTTGGGCGCCGCGGCGAGCAAGCCGCTGGCGGCCCTGGGTATGGAGCGTACGGAGATTGAGGTCTTTCTCGCGTCGGTTCGGAACGCGATTAAGGATCCGAATGTGCATGCCTATGGCACGTACTACTCCTGGGTAGGACAAAAGCCAGTACAATCTGAGGGCAT
The DNA here is from genome assembly GCF_001831195.1 of Colletotrichum orchidophilum. NCBI lineage: Eukaryota > Fungi > Ascomycota > Sordariomycetes > Glomerellales > Glomerellaceae > Colletotrichum > Colletotrichum orchidophilum. The sequence goes on along the minus strand of NW_019172973.1, from coordinate 101,337 downwards.
GTAATGAGGATGTCTGATGAGAACTGCGCCTGCGGCATGGGCACATGACACGCCGACCCGCAACGTTCACTGTAAGCCCACCCCGAGCCCAGCCATGTGAAAGAAATGGAATGAAACTAGTTCACTAGCCTGATGAATTTTGAGCAACTACATGTAGGATGTGACAAATACGCGTAGGGCCAGAGTAATGATCGCCTCTACTTTGCCACGTACCAGAGAGCGGGAAAGAGTCTAGACCGATCATGGACCTTGGAAACCTGGGTGGTGTTACCAACAGAGAGTATCTATCGCCCAAATAAAAAGACCATTGCACACATGCGGTATACATATACGCAGGGCAGCAAAATGAAAGGGACGAGACTCGAACTCGCGCGGGTTGCCCCACCAGGAAACAGATGTTAAGCTGACCTTAACCTGGCGCCATAACCAACTCGGCCACCCTTCCGTGATGTAGATCTTCGGAAACCCGAGGACCTGGAAGTGGATGCCTGGTTTCCTGCGCGGCTATCCTTAGATTGCATGTGGTAGGTGAGGGGACATGGTCACGAGCCAAGTTGGCTTCATAAGTTCATGATGTGGGAGTTGTGAACGCTAAGAACCCTGGCAGAGAATTTTCTTGCGGGTCCAAGAACTCAAGGGTATCCGTATTATGGATACAACTTTGTGTGGAGGATCCAGTTGGCCTGGGCCGCCTGGGGCCAGACCCCGGAGCACTGATGTCTTTTCGGCATCGTGGAGGGCAACCGAGATGGCAACAAATCTATTTCATCCGACCGAACCCCATATCTGGAACGTGTCTAGCCTAGCGTTTATCCCCACGATCCAACCCCACCAGTCACAGCATCGGTTACTTTACACGACTGTAAAACCTAAAGTTGAGGTCGCGACGTTGGGCTCCGTGCGGGTGGGATACTGACAACGTGGTCTCTGCGCCGATGTGACTTTCTTTGCAGGACAATCAGTAGTCCGTACATCGTGACCAACAATGCGGATGCGGGCATCACACATGACACCTCGTGGAGACAAAGAAGCATTGTCTTGCCCTCAAGCGTTGCTCTTTACATGTGTCTAGGAATCAAGTACAGACACCCAGATTCTACCGCGAGCTGTATCACGAGACAAGCTAGCTGTACGTTTCGGTCATAAGCAGCATCGAACATTTCTCGCAATCACGGCACGGATACTTCATGTAGCCATGCCCAAAAATGGTACTAGGAATGGACGACATTGCGCTTCGAAAAAGGGATTTTCTTTCCCTAACAGCTCCTCAAATCATGATGAGCTTTCTCATAGGTTCGCTACTTTCATCGGGATCGAAGGTTTGACACATGTAGTTGCTCTTGCTCGAACCTCCCTTACACATAGTACATGTCTCCGTATCGAACAACGAATCCACTAGAAGCGGCTGATAAAAGTGAATGAGTCTCCATCAAATTCGATCACCAGGGCGAAGCAGGTTATTGGTTGGGGTCTCGCTCGGCGTATCTTCAATGATTCTTAGAGCAGTTCGACTCAACCAGTGTGGCTGTCTGTGAGGTTTCGCACCCTACAACCGAGCCAATTCTCGATCTAAATGGAGGCCCAGACACGAATCTCATCATCATGAAGCTGAAAGCGCTATGATTTAGCGTGGCTATCACTTCCGTCGACATGGTGATCTCCCCCGGTGCCACGTTGCCGGTATCGCCTGAAAGGGCACGAGCGCCCACGAGACCAGGACCGCAAACGCGCTCCAGTCTCCCATAATCAAGTGTCATTGATAATGTCGCCAGGGTGGTCGACTTCTTCTTCATCATTGGCTCGGTTGGTATCAGTATCAAAGAATTCCTTGCCGGTTTCCCGGCACCCTCGAGCGCGTAGGGCGCCTCCACTCCAAGGCGGCTTCCAGACTTTGAACTGGTTCGTTCGCCTCGTGTCTCTGGAGGCGACCTGATTAAGCTATTGGGTCTTTACTTTCTTCGCCCCGGACCCGCGGAGACGGATCTCGCAGCTGGGTGGAACGGGAGTGCATTTCGACTGCATTGGGCGCAAAGTTTCGTGGAGACTAGCGCGTGGTCGCTGACATGCAACCATGTTCCAAGACCACTCTTGACTCTTCGGCGTGGGAGACCAAGGGAGATTACTGGGAACGTTTGAAGAGAGGGAGGGCATCCGGCTGGCAATGACGATCTTGTCGTCCTTTCAACGTGACTGCAGCGGCTAGACACAAGCACGTCGGTGGGCGCGGTCTAGTGTTCAGCGAGGCACCGAGGAGGAGGGGGCGGCTAAACCCGTATTTCGCGACGCGGTGCCGCAGCGTGCCTACGCCTTTCCCACTGGACAGGTGTGCTGCCACGCGCCCTAATGAGAGCCGGTGAAAGGGGGAGAGAACTCGAGTCGCGGGGAGACAGAGGTAGACAACCGTAGTTTGGCAGCTCGCCGTTTCAGTAAGTGGCCGCCACGGTCACATGAGGAGCTAAGGAGCCGCGTCCCATCCATGAAGCCAAGCAAAGTCAAGCAACGAGGCGACTGGGGAAGTAGGCAACTAACCCCAAGTTGTGACAAGGCCCGTTGGTCAAAGGGCCCGATGGGATAAGTTTGCCGGACCCTGACTAGTGTCCAACCGCGCCGTCCCCCAATCCCTAAACCTTGAGCAAAGTCCCGCGCCCATTGGAGCGCGTCGGCGCATAGGAGAATATCTGACCGGCCTCGGCCCATCAAGACCCGATATTCGACCCCAGAGTGTCACCCGCCCTCTTCCCCAGGGTTATGTGGGAACGTCTCTGGACCAATGCGGGGGGCGGGGTTAAGGACGTTTGGGGAACCCAAAGTTGCCCAGATTGCGCTTGTTGGATTCGTGGTGGGATTCTCCTCCCGGTCGCCTGTCGTACGTCCGCGTTGGCTGCACTAGCGTAATGAGACCCGACTGGGATTAAAAACATGTCCATTGGACACATCAATGGACGGGTTGGCAGTCTGGAATTGGGGACAGCAACTAAGACACAAAGACCTTTATTAAAACAGCCTGCCCAGTACCACCCTCTTCCTCTTGGCTCTCGTCTCTCTTCTGTTCTTGTTTGCTCGTGTCCCTTACCCTCCCTGCTCCTCCTCACCAACAAACCCGGCCAAGCAGCTTCCACCAACTCCAAATTCTCGGCGCGGTCCCGAAGCATCAACAAACATGACCACCACCATCGACTCCAAGTCGTACGGCAGCGATCCCGCAAAGGTCGAGGCCTATGCCGCAGGTGTCGACCATGTCGCCGACCTCGACGAGAAGGCGTCCCCCGCCTCCTACAAGGCCGATGCTATCGAGGCAGAGCAGGCCGAGCACAACATGGGAGTCGTGGAAGCCGTCAGGCTCTACCCCATGGCCTCCCTCTGGGCTTTCATCATGTCCACCACGATTGTGAGTGATTCTAGCTACTTTACCGCACTCTATCTAGTAGCTAACAAGCCCGGTCATCCAGATCATGGAATCCTACTGCGTCTTCCTCATGGGCGCTTTCGTCGCCATGGACGAGTTCAAGAACACATTCGGCGTCAACACCAGCGACGGCAAGCAGATTGAGGCATCGTGGCAGTCCGCGCTCCAGATGGGTGGCCCCCTGGGCGCCATCATCGGTGTCTGTATCGCCGGTCCCATCACCAGTCGCATCGGATACCGCTGGGCTACCATTTCCGGCCTCATGTTTCTCAACGGGTTCATCTTTGTCTTTTACTTTGCCAACTCGCTCGCCGTCATGTTCGTCAGCCAGCTCCTCGAGGGTATCCCTTGGGGCATCTTCATCGCCAACGCGCCCGCCTACTGCTCCGAGATCGTCCCCATGCGCCTGAGAGCCCCGGCCACCCAGATGCTTCAGATGTTCTGGGCCATTGGCGCCATCATCGTCGGCGGTGTCTGCTACGTCTACGAGAGCAAGCTCGACCCCAGCGCGTACAGAGTCCCCATTGCCCTCCAATGGATGTTCCCCACTCCCCTCGCCATCCTGCTCTTCCTCGCCCCCGAGTCACCTTGGTGGCTGGTTCGCAAGGGACGTCTCGAGGAAGCCGCCGTTTCGGTTCGCCGCCTTGGACGTGCCTCGGCCGTTACCAACACTGAGGAGTCCATCGCCATGATGCGTCGTACCATTGAGCTTGAGAAGTCCGTCAAGGAGCCCAGCTACTTTGAGCTTTTCAAGGGCACCGACAGATACCGCACCCTTATCGTCTGTGGTGTCTACGCTGCCCAGAACCTTACTGGTAACCTTATCGCCAATCAGGCTGTTTACTTCTTCAGACGTGAGTTTTTCATCTTGTATTCTTCTTTGATGAAATCATTTGGTGGCTAACACATAAGTAGAGGCCGGCATTGACTCCAACCTTGCTTTCGCCCTGGGTCTCATCACCTCAGCCCTCCAAACCGTCTTCGTCATGCTTTCGTGGGTTCTCACGACCTACCTCGGCCGCCGCACCATCTACGTCTGGGGTTCCCTCATCAACGTCGCCTTCCTCTTCGCCCTCGGTATCGCAGGTTCCGTCGGCAAGTCCACCGCCGCCTCCTTGGCGATGGCCTCTTTGGGTCTCATTGTCTCGGTCGGATTCACTCTCGGACCCGCGCCCGCCTCGTGGGTCATCATCGCCGAGACATCGTCCATTCGCCTCCGTCCCTTGACCACTGGTATCGGACGTGCCGCCTACTACGTTGTCAACATTCCCTGCATTTTCCTCGCCACTTACATGCTCAACCCCACGGTATGTTTGCTCCCTCTCACTCTATCCACAAAGATAAGATTCACATGGACTAACACACGCGATAGGGTGTCAACTTGGGCGGCAAGTGCGGTTACGTTTGGGGTGCCACAGGTTTCTTCTGCTTCGTCGTCTCGTTCTTCTTCTTGCCGGAGATGAAGGGCCGTTCCTTCCGCGAGATCGACATCATGTTCAAGCGCAAGGTCCCTGCTCGGAAGTGGAAGAAGACTGTTGTCGACATCAACGATGACGAGTAGATGGACATTGCAGCTTTGCTACTAGTTGGATTAGGTTATAGGCCTAAAGTACTTCCGCTTATTGAGAAGTAGTCAATGCGGGGTGGTTCTAATAAGGCAGTACTACGGCGAGGAGGGTACAAAGGGGAAGAGGGGACAGGGAAATTATTTGAAGATCATGCCAGCATACGGGCAGATAGATATCTGAGTAATGTCAGCAACGTGGCCCCGTAGCCAACTGTGTTTGTCTGATATTCTGAGTGACCACACGCTTCTGTCTTCCACCTCGCAAAACGTCGCCCTGCTACCCACAGTGGCACTGTCTATATCTGATCGGTGTTAAGACAAATGACCAGTCTTGCAGTGCATGAGGTTGCAGATAACATCAGACAACAGGTAATATTTCGGCACATGATTAGTCACATTCTTCTCGAATTTGCTAGCCGACTCCATCCAGCTGCCTTAATGGCAGGCGAAGCCACGTAGTACATGCTCGCAAAGTGCTTGATTCGGCCTATAAGAGATACATATATACCAATCATCCAAGTATCCCATGCTGAGAAGCAACTCTTCCGAAACCTGTACTCCCATGTTGCAAACATGACGATATCGTTCGACCCTTTCGTTGCGATCGCACCATCAGCTATACATCGTTTTACGTGATTGATCGCTAGCAGGTTCAACGAAGTGAGTTGACGTTGATCGAAACCTTAAACAGACTCAACGGGAGCCACACGGACTCGTCCACTCCTATCTGAACGATTAACGCAAACAAAACGGTTTAAACCTCGCACCTCATCCTCAACATGCCCATCACTCGCGTCCGTAGCCTCTTCCAAAATCCACGCCGTCTCATCAGACACAATCTGCGCCACTCCCTGCCAGTAATTCCCCTGGCTCGAATACCGGCTCTGCACCATAAAGACAAGCACCACGGTGAGACCACAAGCCATATTCACAGCCAGAACGCTAAAAACGATGAGCAGGCCGCGAAGGCTTTTTGGACTCATCACGTGCACCGAAGAAGTCAAGATGGCGTTCGCCTGGATGTCAAATTGCGGCAGCGCCTCATTGATAATCGACCCCGAAAGGGCTGTGAGGGTGGACTGCATGGCCACGCCGGGACGGTTGGTGATGTTGAGGATGTCCGAAAAGATGGCTTGGTATTCGACGTGCGGCTTGATGGGAGAATTTCCGCTGCCTTGCGGATCCATAAAGAGAGAAAAGTTGAAGGTCCGAGGCGAGTTGTATAGGTCGTTGATGAGCTTGTTCGTCAAGAACTGCGTTGCATTAAGGTGTCGCGGGTTCTGTATCGAGTCCACCGAGAAGATGCCGCGGCTTGTAGTGTTTGCTCTGTGGGCTCCGATGCCCATGAGCTTTTGAATCTTCTTCGTGTTCCAGACCTTGGCCTCCGAAGTCCAAGTTACCTGCGCCTCTTTCAGATCCTTCTCGCTAGATAGTTTGACTTCGGCAAAGTTGAAAGCCAGCTGCTGGAAGCAAACCGACATGTCTAGCCTCAGGACTCCCGTCTCGACCCTCTCGCCATTGGGGGCTCTTCCTCCAATGGAACGAATATACGTGAGCCACTCGCCATCAGTAGAAGCGACATTATTTAGACCAAAAGTACCCATGAGAAAACGACTGCCTGGTCCTCTCCACAGATCATGGGTGCCGTTATTCCTGAAGAACAGAAAGACCTGGGAGTATGCCGTGATGGGTTCCTCTGAGATGGTGTGGTTCTGAGCACTCGGGCGCGCGGCTGTGCCATTGGGGATGCACAGGCTATTCGTAAAGCCCTGCCGTACTTGTGTCTCGGTGTATTGAAATTGAGGAACTGAGCAGTTGAAGCTGGACGGGAAACAGTCCCCCTGTTCGCAGTTTGCTGGTAGTAGTAAGCCTGCTTCACGGAACATGGTCTCGTAAGACATATTTCCCGCTACTTGCAAGTAGAAAGGGATAGTAGACGAGCCCGGCGGTGGAATCGTCACCGAGAGGAAAGCGGACACCGATGGACGAAGGCATACAAAACGTGACTCGAAGCCGTAGGCACCGCCAGTGTACTCGCGTAACGTGGACGTTTGCGACGTAGGGAGGGGAAGAAATGTTCTTCTTACGATTCCCGTGTCGCTGAAATTGAACTGACTGTCCATCGTGTCTGCTGCAGAAGGCAACTCGCCAAATGGCACATATGCCGTTGGGCGACTAATCCAATTATTCATCTGCCGATTCAACGAGATAACATCGCCGCTCATGTGGACCTCGAGGGCTCTGGCCTTTGCATCGCCGACGAGATCATTGGGAGCCAAATCCGATACCAAAAGAGTCGACGAGAACTGAACTACAAACGTCGTGAGCAATAGCAAGACGCAGAGCCCGGCCTGCACATACGACCTCCGCGCTGACGTGACGAGCAACCACGCCAACCGGAACGGTCCGTCGTTTGCACACCGGATGACGGACATCTCGGCCACCCGAAACAGTGGGACACCGTGCTTCTCCAGTATCACACCCGCGATGAGGCTCGTACAGATGGACGCCTGTGCCGTGACCGCGATGCGTAGGAGGACCGTGGAGAGGGTGATAGCCTGGGTGATGTGCTGGCTGAGCATGATCCATCGCCACAGCGCCGAGGCGGTCTTGCCGTCGTGCGAGCCCTCGTCGGTCCATAGGAAGAGAAGGAAGCCCAGTATTGCGAGGACGAGTGCCGTTCCACCTCCTACCGTTGCGAGACCTAGAGGGCCGAGGCCTTGTTGGAGGCGTTGGGAGTAGCTCGGTGAGCGGTCACTTTTTGGTTTGTCATGTTCGGGTTTGAACTTGGTTCGGGAAGACTTGAATCGCGTCATGCTGAATGAGAAAGCAAATGTAGAGCCTTGCTTCTTTAAAGCGTGGCAGTATATGTCTCTCATGGGAGATATTGAGTGGAAAGCCTGCCAGTACAAAAACATATTATAGATGCTCAAACGCAAAACGGCATTGCGCAAAAACTTGTCTTTTAAGCTGAACTATCCTCAGGACTAGCTTCATCTCCAGAACACTTGGTCATTCCGCTCGATGAGCTCCAGGGGTGTTGAAAAACATGCATATTTCCAAACGCAGTCTCTGCATTCAATGGCTGCAACTATACGGACCTTTGACAAATCTGCCTTGCCGGGCTCAACAAGCTGTCACACTCGGCTCCGAGCCGTCGGTAACGACGTCAGTGCATTTGGGGTGGACGGCCGCCCACTACAGACGAGCTTATCGAGGCAAGGAGTGTGATGCATGAATGCCAGCCGGGAACGATGTGCCATCCCGTGGAGAGGAGTTGTTGTTGGACCATGGACGGCTTGTGCGCGAGGGGTGGATACAGGGATGCTCCGGCAAGTCGTGTCGCAGAGACCGAAAGAATCTCGACATGCCTGCTCCGATCGCACACGCTCAGTCTTGAGTTGTCTTGCGCACGATAAGGTGACAATCGACGCTAGACAGTAGCAAGATGGGCAGTGTAGGTGCAACCTAATATATGTGCGGCTGTCTCAAATTGTCAAGGGAATGGGCGGACAGGAGAAATTGACCTTGTGAAGTACTTCTGTACGAAAGGTTATCGTCAAGCTATACGTGCGACTATAAAATAGAGGTACAAATCGATGGAAAGTAGGTTCGTCTCGGGTAGCTCCATTGCTGAGATGGTTGATCAATCAGACAAACTGTTTATTAATTAAAAGGCACACAAACAACCCAATGCGCTCCATTTCAGACATTTGATGCGCACCAAGGAAAGAAACAAAGTCTTACAGCTTGAAAACAAGGATAGATGAGGCAAAATAGGCAAAAATTTAGGTCGTACCCGGGTTCGAACCGGGGTTACCAGAAATATTGAAGCAATCAAAATCTGGAGTGATAACCGCTACACTATACAACCATGTTGTATGATTGGTCAAGGCAATCAAAAGTATATATTGCCTAGGCTAAGGGGAGTGGAGTCCCTCATTCGCACGCACCTCGTGAGAGCGAATCGATGACGCCCTCGAAAACGTTTCCGAATTTCCTGCATGCTTCCCAGTCTTCTTGGAAAGTCCATTACTCGAAGTTCGGCTACATTCGTGTTGATTGTGCTTCGAGGAGGCCAAGATCATCTCATTAAGTTGCCTTGGTACTCCCCTTCATGGCAGGAGCAAATTTCTAAGCCATGCTCCGCCATCAGACCAGCCAGATTAAAACGCTGGAAATTAGGGGGAGCCTTAGCAAAGATGGGATATGAAGCAAAGCCCCGAGTGCTTTGCCTTTAGTGCCTGATGCTCTCGTGAAGCCTTCAAGCTCTGCACGTCCAGCTTCAGTCTCTCCCTTTCTCCCACATCCATTGACCGTAGTCCATCTTTTCGGTCTAGTCGCTTTTGCGACGGCATCCCTCGCTCCGTGCTACATAGGCCCAGGGCCTGGAATCCTGCCTCGAGTCAGCCGGTCTCATCATCAACATGACCCATTTCCAGGAGACCAAATGCGATGAGAATTACGCCAAGCTGCAGGAGATCAAGGCCGTGTACGACCCCGAGAACATGTTCACTCCTCACCCGCAAGATGTTCCTCTGCCTGGCCAGCAGGCCCCTGCCGCCATCAGCTAGATGGGATTTGATCATATAAAGACACACAAAGACTTGAGCGGGTTTCAAAACTTTTGATTGTAACAAATGGTGCGCTACGCGGCAGGCTTGGGTAGTAATGAAGCATCCAGTTTCAAGCCGTCGGGTATTCTCTGCACTGCTTACATCCGGTGATACTCTGATTGTTCTCTTCCACACCCTTCAAGCCGCCAGTTTACCCCCATCCAGAATCCTCCTCGCTGAATCCTTTATTGCGTTCATCGCCACCAGGTACAAGCTCGGCCCAACACTGATCCTGGCCACCCCGATCTCGCCCAGCTCCCCGGTCGATAACGAATCTGGCCGATCCCCGAGCTTAACAGCAATCCGCCCACCGAGCTTATCTACAAGCACCTGGACCTCCGAAGCCCTTAGCCCCCGTCCCGAACCGCCCCAGAAAAACACAGTCGTGGCCCCGGCCTCCAAATACGCCCGGCCCCGCTTCACGGCCTCCGCCAGCGCGCCCTCATCGTCGCTCGCGCAGTACGGCTCGAGGCGGAATACATCGCACCGGGCATTGAGGACAAAGTCGGCACACCCCGCGTCCCGGGCCGCCGCCAACGCTCTCTTCAGACGAGCGACTTGCGTTTCTACGCCGTAGAGGGACCCGTCGATGCCCTTCTCGAACCCGGCCGACGGGATGCTATCTTCGATGTTGGCGCCGCTTGCACCGAGCGTGACGGCCGCCGCCACAATCTCGTCGATTTGGTCTCCATAGCCGTCTTGGAGATCGACGGAGAGCGGTAAGCCTGCGGCTTTGGCGGCGGGCGCGAGTTGACCTATTGCGGCCATGTTTTGCTCTAGCGTGAGGTCCTCATCTTTCACGCCCAAGGTTGCGGCGATTGCCCACGATGCGGTTGCGATGGCTTTTACGGGCTTCGCGTCGGTGGTGTTTAGGGACAGGATTGCGTTGAGGGAAGCCAGGTCCCAGACGTTGGTGAAGATGATGGGCGACGCGGGGACGTGCAGCTGCTTCAGTTCCCGGGCGAGTTCGTTACTCATGTTGGGCGGTCTTAAGTCTTGGGCGGTAATCCTGGTTTCAGGATGACGGATGGTCGTTCCGGATAGTAAATGTAGAGACCCTATGGGACGGAGATGTTCAACTTCGACTTGAGGATGACTCTTCGAGCGGTCCAAGGCTTCCATCACCAAATGGCCCCATCGCGCTAGTGACAAACGAAGGGCGTCGTCCCAACTAATACTACTAACCCTTTCCCGATGCAAGCCGCGTCTGGATCCGATGTCGCACCAATTCTTGTGTGAGGTATTACACAGACCTGTAATTATATGTTTATTGCGGCTGCTTCCATATATTTCTTGGGCCATAATTTGTCTCCTAGTGTTTTAACGAAACTTTCGTTTTCAAGACCGGCACAGCCCTAACTTACATGCAGAATGACGAGACTTCAGCCATGTTTCGTGCGCTGGTCAGCAACCGCGTGGTGCCCGTTCGGGTCACCGGCTCGAATGTCGACCAAGTTCTTGCTCCGAGAATAAGATTGTTCAAGACAATGCCGATCGACGCCGGATAATCTCCCTTGGCTCTATGTACGCGCGTATTAAAAGAGCACAGTTGGCCACCTGTAATTAGCAGAGCTAAATCTCATTGCACACTAGATCTAGCGGGGAACCAATGCCTGGAAAGGTATTCTCGCTCACTGGGAGAGCCAATGAGGTAAGTGACCTTTGAGGAGAACCGCGCGTGCTGTAACGAACCCCAGGGACTCGTCAAGCTTGTTATAGAAACAAAGAACTTGTAATATAACTTTCAATCTCTCAATTACATATCAAATTTGACCTAAAGTGCAGCCGACTGGTAACATTGGCCCTATTGTCGTGCGAAGGGATTGGTGCTGGTTCTAACCTAGCTGAATTCCCATTCCTACGTCAGCTTCCTCAACATCTGTGCCAGGCTTCTCGTCATGGAATTGGCGTGCTGAACAAAAGTTATCACTCATCACTCGTCCGCTCTACTGCACGTTTGGTTCCTCTACTGGAACGCTCTTTCAATAAGCCTTGGCGGACCTGAACGCCACACTAAGCGGTGTTCCGCAGGTTTTCCTGCAGGGTCTCAGTAAGACGACTCTGCAGCTCGTGTGAATACTGCATAGCATGCGGAAAATTCGTAAGCAATTGCATGAAGGAGAAGGAGCATGAGAAAGATCAAGAGCTGCCCGTTTGAACAGCCATCTTCAACTGGTATAAATATCGTACTCAAATATCGTTCACTCCACAGACTTCATAGTAGTTCGCCTCAATAAACAAACTGCCAGAACTATAGCAAAGATGCGGGCTTTCATTGTATCATCCCTTCTCTACATCGCTCTCGCTGTAGGCCAGAGTCTACCCTCTCGCGTCGTCTACCAGTTCCCAGAAAAGCCCAACTGGATCGAAAACATCGCCGTCCGCAAGAATGGCAACCTTCTCCTGACTCTCCTCACCTCCCCCGAAATCTACCAAGTCGCCAAGCCGTGGGAAAAGTCTCCGTCAGCAGAGCTCGTGCACCGGTTCTCATCGTTTGACGGGCTTCTCGGCATCACCGAGACCTCCCCTGATACGTTCCTGGTTGTGGGCGGCAACTTCTCTGGGATCGGTGTCAGCGTTCCCGGTACCTTCTCGACGTGGGAGGTCAGCTTAATTCACAAGAAGACCACTGCGACCAAGATTGTCGACGTTCCAGAAGCGTCGTTCTTGAATGGCGCCGTCGCTCTGCCCTGGGATCGCAATATTGTCCTCATTGCCGAGTCTGCGCATGGAAAGGTTTACAGAGTCAATATCAGAGCCAAGAAGCACGATGTTATTCTAGGGGGTCAGAATCTTGAACCTACATCCGCTACGGTTCCACCAATCGGAATCAACGGTGTTCATATTCGCGGAGATTTCTTATACTGGACCAACAGCTCCCTTAGAAAGGTATTCCGAGTCAAACTCGATCGCTCGGGGCGTGTCTCGTCAGGAGCAACCATAGAGCAGATTGCCAGCATCGACGTGGCGTTCCTCGACGACTTCACCTTTGACAAAAATGGCGATATCTGGGCCGTGACCAACATAGACGACAAGCTCGTCTACATAAACCCCGAAGGCAACAGCACAATCGTCGCTGGCTCGGAGACCGAGCTGACTATCGCTGGGGGAACCGCCGCTGCTTTCGGTCGAAACGTCAAGGACAGGGAGATCTTATATGCTGTTACTGGTGGAGCTCTTGCCAACCCTGTTAATGGGACGATCACAGAGGCTGGAAAGGTGGTAGCTTTCGATACGCGTAGCTATAGCCTATAAACAACGATTTGACAGGATACAAGTTTCTATTAGTCATTCTCAAGCTACGATACAGAGCTGGAGGTAGATATTTGAATTTTTTGGAAAGTACTAAGCGCTGAAATTTAAGTAGAAATCAATATAAAAGCAGCGTAATTGGGTGTTCAATGAATAGGTCTTTGGTGGTATTGCCTGGCATTTGGTATCATGTATTACCTAACTACTCGACCTCATCGAGGTGATCTCAATTCGGGCCCCCTCAGATGTTCAGATATGTACAATCAATTTGCAGGATTTCCAGCACAACCGTGATGGAAAACTTTTTGAACTGTTTGTTGATTCTGTATAATGAATCTTCAAAGGTTGGCCCAGCCATTCCCAACCAATAGTCGCTACTTATCCAGCCAATATCAAATAATCTCGAACCCCTAGTCAACTACTTGCATGACCAAATTCTGACACAGAACTTCGTGATCAAGCTGGGCTCCGAGACTATAGACAGTTTCAACTCTGTGAGTTACGTCGCAGCATGACAAAACAGCTCGATCGGTCAGTGAGCAACCTATCAGGATTCTCAGGCAGTGTTTCCAAAAGCCTCTGTGTAATTGATAACATAATGGGGTATGAGTGAAATTTTCTTTCTGATGAGTAAATAACTTCGAGTTTACTCGAGGGAAATCAAGCAATGCCCTTCAGGCTGAACTTCATTCCTGTACCATATCTAGTTGCTACGACAGCATGCACTGCCTCTAGCAAGGTTGCGGGACGTTCCAGAGTTTGTAGCTTAATGTAGTTTCACGTAACAGAGATGGTGCTTGCTTTTGTATCTGCGCGATACTGACACAGGCTTATGTCAAACTGCGAGGAACCCTGAACCGAAAGCGAATTCTTTAACCTGGATGTCGGCAATTCCGCTGACCCTGTCCATGCACAGTTCCCCACGATTCTCCACCAACTGTTGGTGATCGTCCCATCCCTTCGGTGCTGCACCGGATTCGGAAATCACCTACGAACTTTAGTACAGCGGGCAATGAAGTTTGGAGTTTATTCCAATGTAGTTCTTCACCCATGGGCAAATAAGGTGCAGACAATTGGGCTCTTTTGCAATTTGGAATTAACTGCGAATGATACTAATAGTTAAGGATAGATTGAGAATTGACTCTATGAGTTGCAGTCGCTGCGATTGTGTACCAGCCAACAATGAATCGAGCGACGCGGATATTCCATGAATGGTGCCAAATCATGAAGCCCATGTTCCATCTAGTGCTCTCTACACCACGCAGGCTCCTGGAACTTAAAGATAGGTCCGAGATAGGCCTCGGGCAGCACGAGACCACCATTCATCCAGTCACAAGTGTAACCCCACGTATGATCATTGTCGCAGTTGGTGAATTGCTTGTCAGCCGTTCTGGACTTGGTGACGGTGTCTTGGTTGACGTAGTCCCACTCGCAGAAGCCGTGCGAAGCCAGACAAGTCACCTTGGTCTTTCCATCGAAGCTCGGGTCTTTGCCCTGACAATCCTCCACCTTGAAGATCTCGCTCAGGTTCGCCCAGCCCTTGTCATGGATTTTGTTCAACGCATCGACATAGTCATTCTTCCAGTCATTCGGGTTGTGAAGCGCGTACGAGTCGCCCGTGTCCGGGTCGATCCAGAACTGGTAGCAATTACCCGCAGGACCGAGACCGGGGCACGAGACCGCGCCGTTAGTGTCGGGTGCGTAGTCGAGCGCGTTGACGCCAGTCGAGCGGGTGGACACGATGCCATTTGCCTTGAGGGAGAGTGAGAGGATGTAGAGTTGCAGATCGTGGTACAGCTCGGTAGACTGTAGGTTCAAGCTGGTGACGGCACGCTGACTGAAGGCACCAGGCTCGGTTGCAGCCAGGAATAGGGTGCTGTTGCCTTGGAGTTCCTTCAAGGCGTTCTCAAGACTACCTTGGTAGTCAATGATGAGCTGAGCGAGACTGCTGCCGATTTGGCCCAGCGTGATAAAGCGCGAGTTGGAAGAGCCTGCTACAGAAGTCATGAAAGAGGAGCTCATTCCTGTTACGACAGCCATCCCCGTGGCAATTCCGGCCAGGAGGGGGTTGGCAAATGCGCCAACTGCGGCCATCCAAAATCCGCCTGAAATCGCAGTCCACAACAAGCTGCTCGGAACTTGAGGATCGGTAGAGGGGGAGACGGTGGCAACGATGTCCCCGATTGTGTCTGCAGCGAGGGAGTGACCGTTCCAAAGAGCCTCGGAGAATTGGTTGAAAAACTGAGAGATGGCGTAAATGTTCCAAAGAGTGTAGAATTGTTGCGGCGAAGAGTAAGCGCCATCGACGCCAGCAGTTTCGAAAGCGGCGCACGTATCCCGAGTGAGGGTGTCGCAAGTTCGGCCGCCGTAGCCGTTGAACGCGAGGTAACACTGGGCGAATCCCAACGAAGCGCAATCAGCCTTTGTGCCGTTCTCGGCCAGCCATTTCGTGATGTAGTCTGACACGTTCAGCTGGGCCCAGCATTCCGGCTTAAGTCCTGTTGCCGATCCTGGAGAGCAGTCAAATGCGCGGGCGGCGAGGGCGACATCTGGCGAGGAGGCAAGCACTGCAGTGCGTAGGAGCCCGACGAGGAGAAGCAGCCGTGTCGCCATGGTAAACGACAGCGACTCGAAGTTTTAAAAGAAGGACAAAAGAGTGTGTAGCTTCAGGTCGAGCTTGGTGTCTTGAACCACTGTAGGCATTTACAGCCGGGCACTCTCTGACCTATGTACTCAGTCGCATTGTGCAATCGAGAAGATGAATCGCATTATTGGAGTGTCTTATAGTATCTACCTTAAAATTGGACTTTGAGGAGATTGACTCGAGGCCATCATGAAAAATGCGTTCCATTCCCTTATTCAGCGTGTAGTTGAACAGTGATCGGCACTTTCAGCGTGGTTTTCATATGAAGGGGCAGAATAAACTTTATTTAGAGTGCCTTGACCACCCACACCTTGATACCGTTATGGGGCTGTACAAGGTCATTGACTCAAGGTCTCACCGACATCATTCCGGCACTACCGAGAACGACGTCAACTAATTTATGTGTTGGAAAAACAACCGATCGGCTGCTGTTAGTCGAGCCTGATAGGGTAACGTAAGTCCTGTGATATTATTCAACACCCTCGTCTTACACGAATTTCTGACTGACGAGATAGAAGAATTGGCTTAACCTCATTTTATAGTGGCCAGCCCTATTGCCATTCAACCCAACCGTGCGTCACTCTCATCACCTCCATGCTGATCAAGTACTTGATCCGGAGAACGTATGGGGCCTGGATGATTCACAGGGCCGGCCCATGGGACGCGCCATTATCATGATGCAGACTCGAGGAGGATTCACGAGACAAAATACAAGACAATATAGTTACCGGTTGAATTATGGCAGAAACCTACCTCGGCCGACTTGTTAGCCGTTCCCGACGTTCCCGACGGGATTACTTCCTGTTGTTCATGTTCGCCGCGTCACGATGCCCGTCCGAGTGCCTCGGAATCACGACTTGACATTTGGCCTCGGAGAAACGCAATTCCCTACAAACCTTATGTAGTGGGTTGGCTCTGTCTAGAAGGTAATGTCATTCCAGGTTGGGTCTGATAACCTTCAGTGATGGGAGTGTTGCTCGCAGCCTGCCGAGCAAGCACCTCTCTCTCATGCTGAACCAAAGCAGACGACAGACACCAGTAGGATGCGCAGCAGTCTCTCGCGTCGGTGCCCTTGATACCATAGCGCTTGCGGATCTCAAACCGCTTCCGCATGACATACCTACGAGGCATTGTCAATCGACTTGAGTAAAGCACTCGGCTAGCAAATCGTGACTGGGGCGACGTACATCCAACCAAAGCCGGTCAAGTAGGTGACTCCCATCATGAATATACAGTCGCGGTTGATATGCCTATAGCTTTCCATGGAAGGTTCTTTTAACCGATGCGACGTTTGGCCGAGCACTACAGAGACACGTCAGCAAAAGACTTACCAGGCTCTACTATCTGAGGACTGCATACCAATACATGGCACAAAGGTGCTCAACAGGCAAAGCTCGCACGAAGCGCAGCAACCACATAGCCCATGATGCCAGCCATTGCTTTGGGTACTTTGGCTGTTTTCATGCCGGTTTAGATCGTCAAGGTCCTGGGTTCGCTGGGCGCCATAGTCTCTTCGAGCCTGAGAATGAGACATTCGTGCCCAACGTTTGAACACTGGGAGCAGTTCTTGGAGCTAGGTAGTGATAGACAGGCGAAAAAGGCAATGTGGATGGATGTGAGATGAAAGAAGCATAACCCGGGACTCGGTAATGCAGGTTATTCATTTCAATCCTGTGTCCACGCGTCCTTCGTGTATACTTTCAGGCCGTTCAATTTAGGTAGGCCCCTCAAAAAGCTTGGGCGAGCGATGATGTCGCAACTCTGGGCAGCGCCGTGTCGCGCCAAGTGAACAAACGGCACATCATTCCCGGATATTCCGCCATGGCAGTCTTGGCCCGCATGCGTGGTCTGTGTGAGCCCGTGAGGCGACGTAATGCTCGGTGGAGTTCCTGACCCGATTGAGCGCCAGCCATTCAATCACTGAACGGATAACCTCCGGATCTCCTCGCCCCATCAACAAGACAGAGTTTTCAGTGCATCGTATTTAAGAAACCTTAAAGCCAAAACTGGAGAGTTGTGTGTGCTATCTTTAGCACGCAGGTTCACGTTGACATATGAGCACTGCTTCACAGAGATCAGCTCCTTCATGTGTACAACGAAGAAGGCAGGGAGAGCATCAAGTCGCTCACATACTGCCTCATCTAAACTACTTCATTGCAGACATTTACACACGGAAAACTCTCGGAGGTGAAGACCTTCGTCTCCCTGCCTTAACTAAAGATATTGAATATGTAAATTCCAAGAAAGCCTTGGTACGTGGGACCGTCGTCCCTGCTTTGTTATCAATCAGGCAGTGTTTTACAATATGTACAAGAAGATTAAAGTATGCTGCTTCAGCGATATCCTCAAGTTTTAGGGATTAAGGTGTGTTTGGATGAACATCCAACCTCTTACCAAGGCCACCACCACGGGTTGGATCGTTTCACAACCCAAACGCCGCGCTCAATGGTGTTGATAACAATGTAACCGCTCTTGAAGTAAGGGTAGTGGCTCCAGGTACCAGTGTAGTTGTTTGCTCCACCGCCAGGCTCATTGTCGTCTTCCGGGAAGATGTCAAAGTAGGCAATCTCCTTGACGTTCTTGGCTGTGGGATCCCACCGAATGGACGAGATGTCCAAGATGCGTAGTCCCGCACCGTAATTGCTCTGGTACGATAGACCGCGGTGGATGAATTGGTTATGGTCGACACTGCGGACGGTGCCCTTGAAGATGCCAGAGTTTTTGGGCTTCTCGAGGGATCTGATATCCCAGAAGTAGGTCACGGGAAAGCCGTCAGCGGCCGGGCCTGTCTTATTGCGCTCGTCAATCTCATCGTCCAGCACCAAAAAGTCCTGCCAGTTGGGATCAATGACCCAGCCTTGATGCGTATAGGTGGCTCCCTCGTAGGTAGTACGAGAAATGATGCTGGTGCTGTTCTTGTGGGTCACATCGTAGCTGTAAGACCAGTCAGAGAAGCAAATCTACCGAAGATGGCATCCAAAGACTCACATAGTCAAGGTATCCTCGTTGTAGCCGTAGCAGATGTCGCGACCCCAGTACTTGACGTCAGGTCCGCGGTACACGATGCACTGCGCGTCGTGAACATAGCCGTCGCCAGCAGCGCATCCCAGGTACAGCGGGTTGTTGATGTCGGCAAGATCGAGGAACTGCAGCCCCGAGTCACACGGCAGATTGCGACGGGGCTGAGCACCGACGGCAACAGCGTACCCCTTTTCCTCATTGACAACCACATTATGGCTGCGACCGAGAGGCAGAGCTTCAATCCAGTGAGCCGTCAAGTCTTTCTCGTTGGAGAAGACAACAGGGTTCTTGGGGTCAATGTCGAGGAGCTTTGGTGGCGTTAGTCTTGAACTCGTCCAATTTCTTTGAGTCAACAAGATATCATGGGTAGTGTTATACCTTGCGCAAGTCAAAAAACTGGATCCCATGACCAGGGGCCTCACTACCAACGACAAGATAGTTCTTGTACGTCTTGATCTCGCGCCATCTGCTTGGCTCCGAGAAGTACGGCAGCGTTCCGAGGTAGACCAGCTTACCCTTCTTGGAGATCTCCGCAAAGGCGGTACCGTCGAGCTGTCCAATCGCGAAAAACTCTCGGCCGTTGGGTGACGTCCATCCCCACGATCCGGAACCTCTACCAGTGGAGTTGCCAAAGGCTGCGTGAGGTTGGAAGTCATAAAGGTCGAGCTGTTGCAAGTAAGCAAATGAGTTCTCAGTTAATGCCGTCTACAACGTTCACCCGATGTACATCCCAGGCATCAACTCACATCTTTGCATCTAAACGTCTGAAGAGGGTCGCCCTTGACGAGCTCTACCTTGCCATTCTTGCACGCGAGATAGTCCTTGACACGGCCCGTCCACTGAGTCGAGTCGAACTTTCCTTCGGCCTCGGATTGTTCCCATTGAGCCTGTCTCTGTCAGCTTCGTGGCCCACGGCTGAGTTGTGAGGGTCTCACCTACGATCTTGTGCCCCATGCTCTCTTGATGCGCCGCACCAGTGTCATACCATGCCGATAACTCGGCACTAGGCTCCAGCTCTCTGGCGACGGATACTCTAGAGAGAGCACCAATGGCGGCAATGAAGGTGTAAGTCTTCATCTTGGCGGCTTCTTTACTGCCAATACGACTAGAGAGAAAGAAAACGCCAAAAAGACAAGAATGTCAGATCTGATCTGATGCGAGAGAAATCCTTTGGAAAATCACCAGGCGCCGCATCTTTTGCATTTTATACCGACCACGATTTCCGACTACCCTGCAAGCCAAGCAACGCGATAATACCTCTGCGCGCAAAAGTCCCAGCAGATGCATTCTCACCGCTGTGTGGTTGCAATACCACTTACATTTGCCTCTTCGGCCATTGTTGGCATGCACGATCTGCAGAGGCCAAGCCATGGCGAATATGTTGTCTCAATAAGGCCATCGCTTAGCAGTTTGGCCCGCAGGTACCAGACTTGAGCCCTTCCCCGTCGATGGATCTTGTCAGACGGACAGTTGACGAAACTAGTTTTTCCAACTGCCAATATGAGATAGGATGGAATAGGCAGGTCGTAAAGATGTCGCAAGTTCTTGGCACTATTGGTCAACGTCACCAAACTAGCCTGTCGCTGCACTTGCCCACGTGTAACCATTACTAAACTTTTTTCATTCTGAATCGGTGTGGCCTATGCCTCTACTCTCAGGCAAGTTAGCAATGCTCGATAGCCGATACGTTGGGTAGAGTCGCCAAGAGCAGATGCTGCAGGTGGCAATGGCACCATTTTCAGAGCCCTGTAACCGACCATCAGATGTGCGGGGATACTCTGCGATTCGCATCTCATATTCAATTCTGGCCAGTCATTCGAAGAACGCAGTATATCGCGTAGGTATGCGATTACCAGGTAGCTACCGGGCGCGGCCAAGACTGATGCTGTTTGTAAGATGTACACTTTGATGCAATTGAGGCAAACAAGTATCCTACTATGAACCTATGATCCTTGGAAGTAACCGCCTCAAGCGGGTTACAAGCATTATAAGCTAGCGTCAGATTTGGGCTTTGGATCACGGGTCATTGTACCCTCATGTAGATGTACTGCTGACATGGAGAAGACCTTTGATCATGGTTATACGTGCCGATGTTGGAGCCGATTTGTCCATCAACTCCAAGCTTGGATTTACATAGAGTGTTGGAAACTTTCCGCAGCTAGTGATCCACGATCCCGAACCTCTTGAGGCAGGCGCAGAAATCCCCTGCTTCGGCTCTGTTGGTGACTTCCATCAAGTACGGTTCTGCGTACCTTTAATTCCCACCCGGCGCCCAGCTATGCGGCTCTAGGGGGCTGGTGTTGTCCGTTGACAGGTCTTGTAAGGTGCTCTCAGACATTTCGTGGTCAGAGCCCTCTCGCTTTCGACCAGGCACCGGAACTTTGAATAGGGTCAATACTGAGGATGATGTTGCGCCTAGAACTGTTTTGACAGGTGCGAGCGAGCGTCCTTCGATTGGTTTGATGCTGTTATGCGGGCATTCCTAGGAACAAGAGACTTGCGGGCGTTACAGTAAATAGCACGTCCCCTATCCGTGGGGTTCACACCGACAGCCGGTTTGGGTGCCTGAAAGAAAGTATCTACAGAAAATCCGATGACAGCTATTTCCTGTCACTAATTGAAATAGTCAGAAGACTTGATCGGCAAAGCTGGCTGTAAATGGCGCATGATGCAGAAGCTAATCCTAGTTCCTAGTGGAGGCTCTTCTCAGCGAATTATAGGATCCAGCACTGCGATACTGCCTCCATCTTCTGCTGCAGGTGCTACGGACAGTTGAATGATGCCCTGCTGCCTAGCTGCCAGGACTTGACTATGACAGCAGCATCCCATCCCATCTGATGGCTGACCTGAGGAAACATTTTGAGACGAGCTGCTACAGTGCAGTAACAGCACAAAAGGCAGACTGATCAACAAAACTATCTCTCTGTATTTTTTATGTATACTGTGAATACCAACCTTGTCTTAATTGTTGACTGGAGATGGCATGCGGGCACTGATCGAGTGGAGTGACCATTGGGGACACTTCTCAAGCAGTATATATTCGCTTCGCTTACATTCTGTCATTATGCGTCGCCTACCAAACACAGCTAGCTTACTCGCAGTTGACTGATCTGGCCGATGAGCTTTAGGGGGCGTTAGCTCAGCTTGCTTTAATCCATAGCTATTTTTGTACGTGGAAAGGGCAACTACCAGAAAAGCTAGCATATGTTGCCTCCTCTTCTGCTCACGTTCTCAATGTTTGAGAAGTCAAAAACTGCTCTCATAGGCCTCTTTCAAGCATCTGGTAATGGCTCTGGCGGCCTGTACTGTTTAAAGATAAGATGTAAGGTCGGGATGACGTACGATAGTGCATATAGCGGCACGTTCTAGAAAGCAACTTAAAAGGATTCATTTTCGGCTTTAAAGAGTAGTTTTTCTTCCCCTGTTGAGCACGGTGAGTTGTACATAGTAATGTGGGATTTGTGTGAAAATTGTGTGGGTCACATTCAAGGAGTCGAAGTGTGTTGCAAAGAGGAAGAAACAGATACTCATGACTAGCAGAACCCAACAAGAGGTGGACCTGATACCCAGCAGGTGATCATCCAGCACGAAGATAAAGCGCGAGGGACGACGCTCTATGTACTCATATCAGCCCTTCTTAAAATACTTATAAACACCAGAGAGGAAGTTGGTCGTTATTAACCATTCTGGTCTACTCAGAAAAGGAAAGCCAGAGTGACTCGTCAGGCGACCATAACTGAAAACAAAAGACAAAGAGGACGCAAGTTGGACCGGAAACAACGCAGTAAAACCAATCTTTCCCTTGTCCACCCAACCTGGCCCGATTACTTAGCCAATGTTTTGATGTGACTGTCTCGCCGGTTAATTTTTCAACATGCATCATGTCAGTAAGTCAGTCTCCTCTAGACTGTGCTCACCCAGAAGCAATGCTTACATGTCGCCCATAGCCACCATACACACTGTCTGCCACATACTGAGGCCGATGCGGGGCGTAACCCCGCGGTAAAGGCCCCTGAGGCCGTTCGTCTGGTAGATATACCTAAACGCATTGCCCACCGTCATCTTCCTAGGACGGTCAGGGTATTCCTTTTTGCTCTGCATCTCGACGTGGATGACCTCGATTGGCAGATTCCAGCCTGAGAGAGCACCACCCAAAGCCGACGCTGTGGTTTTCTCTACCGCGCTCAACTTGTCGCCGTCGCCGTCTTCCTCGTGCGTGACTTTGCGGATGCCCTGCTCTGCAAGGCGGCTCAGGCCGAAGCGCGTGCCCCAGTTCGTCATTTGGCGGATGGCAACGGCATGAACGCCCTTGTTGATCTCGCGCAGGCCCTCACGTCCGTAGATATCCACAAACGTCACCTAGATGGAGACCGACTGCCCTGACGCGGCCATCTTGTGCTAGGTAATCTTGACCGTCTTCATACATGTGCAGATACCCATGGTCGTGTACGCCTGTGCGACACCGCCCATCGCGCCGCCGATAATGCTTCTACCGAGCTCACTAGCACCGCACTCCGCGCGTAGTACTCGGCCTCGGAGGCGACGAAGAGCAGCACTGCGCCCTTGGTCGAAGCCTCGATCCAGGCCCACGGGATCAAGCCTTGGTAGACTAGACATTTCGCTTTAGATTAGTGAGGCTGGGAAAGCAGGGCGGGGGTTGATGTTGTGGGGAATAGCACGCACAGCCCAGGACGCCACCGCGGTTCCAAATGCGGCCCAGGGCAGTCGCGAACCCATCGCCTCAGTTGGCGGCCATGGTGGTCTCGATGATGTCTGAGGGCTGGCTGAGGGTGGTGACCTCAAACAAGGTGAGGCCGGCGCCCAGGAGCAGGTTGGAGAACTTGATGGGCTTTCTCTCCAGCTTCTGCGGCTGCGAGGCCGCGCTTAGAGACGCAGTTACTTTAACCGCAGTTACGGCGGACATGACATTAATGGATGTTACGCAGGAAGAAAAAGCCCTTCATTAGAGAAGAGGAAGATTGCCTCTTTGCAGGTGTGCTAGCAAGGCAGCTAGGGGCAGGGGGGATTCCTTAGTCGGCTCGACGAAAATGCAGTTCTGTTGTTCCCATACACGTATTATACGGCGCCAGTCGATCGTGCAATTGAGCTTCAACAGACGAGAGTTGTGAGAAGACATGAATCAAAGGGAGGCAGCGGGTATTCGGGCCTCGAGCCCGGGCCCTGCCGACTTCCGTCTTGCATCACCACACTCTTCTTTGACGTTGAATTCGGAAGTTGAACGAAGTATGGCTGCGATCATTGCAAGTGATGGCCAGCCTGAAGGGGGCTTGCAGACCTCTCAAGGTACAACAGCAGAGACAACTACAGTGCTATGCCATCCAAATCTTCCATTGGTCTCTACAAGTAATGTCAGCAATCGAATATGGGCCATAAAAGCTGCCGCAGCCTGCTCGTGTTGGTTCTTTTGGGTGTACGGCGTAATTGGGTGAGCGCGGGGCTTGGCCATGGATGGAACCCCACACCAGGCGACGCGCGCTTTTCTTCCTCTATCTCCCGATGTCCAGCCTGATTTCGGGTGCTTCTCATTTCCAACCTGTCCCTGAGCTATACCCGGCAAGATGTCTTTTCGGGAGAGATTCAAACGCAAACTTGGATTGCGCAGCTCCAAGGACCATGATTCATGTCAAAGTCAGGACTATGTCCAGCAAGACATACAGCAGCCCCATCTTCGAGCCGCTGGATCGTCGAGCGAAAGAAATAGCACCAATACTCTGACCGACTCGCCTAGTCCATCGACTCCCCTGACACAGTGTCTTTCCGATCAACCTCCGCAAGGCCACGTGAATGAAGGCGCAATTCAAGAGGCAGCGCTTACCCGCAAAGACAACGACGAACATGATATACGGGCGCTCTGGGACCTGGCGTATGAGGCGCTGAGAGAAGAAGATGAACGGCTCATCCAGGATTTTGAAGAGAAAATCGAGGGCGACCTTAGCGCTGGCCTGAGTAAGGCTGTGGGCTCTCGAGTCGCCAAGAGAGAGTGGATGGATGCGGTCCTCGCACGCAAGATGGAGCAGGTCAACCAAGACTCGTGGAAGCTAAAGTTTCGAAGCTCCGAGGTGCTCGTAAAGGACGTGGTGAAACCTGTCTTGGGAGTTGTAAGCTGGGCCAACGAATTTATCACAAAGGCCGTGAGCTCAAATCCGTCCGCATCACTCGCTTGGGGCGGCGTCAGTCTGCTGCTGCCGGTAAGTTTTGATTTCGCCATCACCTTTGCTGAGTTTCAGAGGCTAAATATTTCATATAGCTGCTCTTGAATCCTTCTAAGCAGGCCGCCTCTTTGGCCCAGGGAATAGAATACATCTCGTCCCTGATTGTTCAGAGTTACCTGTGGGAGGACCTTTATGAGCGGCGCTTCAAGTCTGAGCCTGGCGGCTCGTCTCAGACTTCGAATCATACGTACCGAAGCGCTCTGAAAACGCTATATCGTCATGTCTTAAAGTTCCAGATTACCAGCTATTGCTACTATGCCCACAGCACCGCCTACCGCCTGGGTCTGGACTCTGTGAAGTGGAATGAGTGGGAAGAGCTTCTGGAGAAGATCAAAGATCAAGAGAGAGTGCTTTCTGCTGTTCTCACTATTTGCCGGGATGTGAGATACGACGAGGAATGCTTCGCTGCCGAGCAGAGACACAGACAGGTCATGTCTTGCTGGGAAAGTATCGGGACTGATGTCTCCGGACTCCTGTCAGCAGTCAGAGAGGCTCAGAGGGAGGACAAGCGCAAAGAGCTGCTTCAGTGGCTGTGCGCAGTTGACACTTCTGCGTTATACAACGCAGCGCGCGATAAACACCAAATCGGCACATGCAGGTGGTTGGTCGAGGACAGCAAGGACTTTAAAACGTGGATGGAGTCCCCGAAATCTTTGTTATGGCTCAATGGAAAGCGTAAGGGCTCTGTCTCTTTAATGTTACCCAATAAATCTGTTGCTAATTTTAAACAGCTGGTTCTGGAAAGTCGATCCTGAGCTCGTCTGTCATTAAGCACGTGCAAGATAATTGCAAGTCCGACCCTGGAACAGCACTCGCATACTTCTACTTCAACTTTGGAAGCCAGGAGCAGCAGAGTGTGGCCATCATGCTCTCTTCCTTTGTCAAGCAGCTGTGTGCCAGTCGACCCGATACGCCACAGGCCATCAAAAACTTCGAGGGCTACAAGACGAAAGGCGAGCGCCCAGACACAAAAACACTTGAGGACGCTTTGATAGCGTCTTCCCGTGGATTTTCGGGCGTTTTCATCGTCATAGACGCTCTCGATGAATGTTCTATCCAGAACGGAGAGCGAGGGAAATTGTTGGCTTCCCTAACTCGCATAGTAGCTGCAATGCCCGATAGTCTGCACCTGTTCTGTACGAGTAGGCCGGAGCCAGACATCAGCACGGCGATCACTAGGCTACTGTCTTCAACTTCGGGAAACGAGATCAACCTCATGGAAGATACCACGGGGTTAGACGGCGACATGAGTACGTACATCGACTCAGTACTGGAGTCAGATGATTACCGTTCGTGGCCCGCCGAGCTCAAAGATGATGCGAAAAGGCTACTGATTGAAAAGGCAGATGGAATGTAGGTCAAAAAAAGGGGGGTTCAGAGACGACGCTCGAGCGAGACTAATCATCGTGTCAGGTTTCAATACATCGTGTGCCAATTCGAAGGATTGCGGAACCTTCGCTCCAAAAGTCTTATCAGCTCAGCGCTGAAGAATCTTCCCAAAGGACTCGACGCAACTTATGATAGGCTGCTTCTCAGTCTGGAGCCCGAGTTCGAAGCTCAGATCTTGAACACACTCAAATGGCTCGCGTTTGCGAATAGAACCCTGCGACTGGAAGAACTGGCTGAGATATTCATCTTTCATCCTGAGCGCGCTGTCCTGTTCGACAAAGAAGAGCGGCTTTTTGAGCCAGAAGAAGTTCTGCGATATATACCAAGTCTTGTCACAGTCCAGAAAGTGCATGACAAGGACACGAGTGACGCAGTCGATGACAAATCGAGGAGATTCACAACATACGTACGACTGGCTCATTTTACCGTCAAGGAGTATATGATCTCCAGTCGTATTGGCAAAGGGCCAGCCGCTCGCTACTCATTCACCGAGAACGACGCTCACTTGCATATTTCGCATTGTTGCCTCGCTTATCATCTCTATAAGGTCGACGAGACTTATACAGACGATAGCTTCCCTGTTGGGGATTACGCAACTGGCAACATCGGATGGCATCTTGAGATGACGCCGCGGCACAAATGGACCTCTGAAATCGTCCGCCTCGCTGCACGCGCTCTCGCTGTGCACAGTTCCAGTCTCATAGAGATTTTGTGCATCACAATCAACCGTGATGATTTCGACGCTGGCAAACCCGGCCTAGAACAATCTCTCCGGCGGCCGTATTGCTATACTGCCTCACGTGGCTTTCTGCATCTCACCGATTTGCTGCTCTCTCCAGCCTCCGATACCTACGACTATTTGACACAGGAAGACCTGGACCTGACGCTGCTAAAAGCTGCGTCGGCGGGGAGCTCAGGGATCGTTCGACTTCTCCTCGACAAGGGTGCTCATGTCAATGCGCAGAACGACAAAGGGGAGTCAGCTCTGCAGCTCGCTGCGTCACGAAATCACTCAGAAACCGTGAATTTACTCCTGAGTCGTGGTGCTGACACGTGTAAGTCGGTATGTGCTTTGACGTCAACTTTGTCGTCGCTTGACAGCATGTACTGGAAGACGATATCAGAGCAAAGTTCGAATTGGACGACATCGGCGGACTGCAATAATAGTCTGCAGCTTCTTATCGATCATGGCGCAGATATCAACAAGCAGTGTGCTGTTCATGGGACCGCCTTAAGCATGGCAGCAAGTAAATTGTGGGATCACCGAACGCGATACTTTGTGGACTTCTTACTCCAACGCGGTGCTGACGTCAATCTGTTGGGAGGCTATTTTGGCTACCCGCTTCAGGCAGCATGCTCATCTTTGATCGGCGTCTGCGAAGATAACGACTACGAGTTCCAAAGTGAAGTGGTCATGGCTTTGCTCGAGATGGGTGCTGAAGTAAATGCTCAAGGGGGCAGGTACGGCAATGCGTTGCAGGCTGCGAGCTGTGCCAGCAATATTAGGACAGTTTATCATTTGCTTCGTAGAGGCGCCGTCATAAACATGCCAGGCGGCCACTACGGAACCGCATTGCAAGCAGCATGTGCAAACAAGCATTGGTTCACCGCGGAAGAGTTGCTGGATGGAGGTGCAGAAGTTAATGTCCAAGGAGGTGTGTATGGCAATGCTTTGCAGGCGGCATGTTATTCCAATGAGGTGCACGAGGAGTATTCTAGGATGGAGATTGTACAGCATCTGCTGGAAAGGGGTGCCGATGTGAATGCTGGCGGTGGAAAATTTGCAAGCGCGCTGCAAGCCGCATGCGCATCAAAAAATAATTCTGGTGAAGCGATAGCAAGGTTGCTACTCAGCAAGGGCGCCAAGATCAATGCGCAGGGAGGGAAATACGGCACAGCAATTCAAGGCGCCTGCGCAAGAGGTAACACAGACGTAGTCTTCTTACTTCTCGGCCACGGCTGCGATCTGAACATCGAGGGCGGCAAGTACGGAACTGCACTGCAAGCGGCCTGCGCACCGAAAGCCTTTTACGCGAGGGTTTTCTACTATAAACTCGTGCGCCTATTGATTCAACGTGGCGCCGACGTTCACGTTCAAGGCGGGAAATTCGGGAGCGCATGGCACGCTGCGGCTGCACAAATCAGTGGGAAATCCACCAAGGTCAATGGCACGCTGAAGATGCTGCTCAATCACGGTGTTGATGTGAACGACAGCAGGGGTCGGCTACACGGAACTGCTTTGCAAGCCGCCATTGAGCTCTGTCGAAATCCAGAAAAGGCCATTGCCAGAGTTCGTTTCTTGCTTGAACGTGGCGCTGACATCAACGCAGGAGCCGGTTTGTATGGATTCCCCTTGCAATCGGCGTGCGTGGCGTCATACAGTGATGGGAGGTCCGCAAACTGGAAGGTTCTGTCTTACCTCTTTGAAAACTGCCCCGATATCGACGTCAACATGACAGGAGGTAAATTTGGCACGGCCCTGCAGGCAGCAGCGTACACAGGCAACATGTATGCCGTATACCTACTGGTTGGTGATGTCGAGAATGCTGACGCTGAGTATCAATTTTTTGCTGGTGGCTCGGGCTCTGGCGGCCATGACGATTCTGACTCTGACGGTTATGATGACTCTGTGTCTGACGTTCATGATGACTCTGTGTCTGGCGCTCATGATGACGCCCCTCGTGCCCCGCGTCGTGTGGCCAATATCAACGCCCATGGCGGCGAGTACGGCAGCGCACTTGTCGCAGCGGCGCATGTAAGCGAGACATTTGTGGCGGAATCACTTCTTAATTACGGCGCTGAAGCAGACGCTCGCGGCGGGAAATACGGTACCGCACTCAACACAGCGGTGGTCAAAGGAAACTGGGATCTTGTCGAGACCCTGCTCAAGGCTGGTGCGAAGCCAGGCTGCCGTGACCTACCAGAACACGATGAGGAGTGGTTGAAATGGGTCGAGAAGGAAGATGGGCGGGGTGCTGTGGAGGGGTATAGGAAGTTTTGGGAGAAGCAGAAGCTCAAATCGGCACCTACAAGTACATGAAGAAGTTAGTTTGAGAGAAGAGAAAACCGTTTGAAATGATTTACTTTGATTTTTGCACAAAGGCAAATACTCCATACACATACGCGAAACTTTAGACCGTTTCTAAGTATTTATGGCACGTCGAGGTGATCAGAGTCTAATCTCAAGAATATACCTCAACCCTCGTCTTAGGGCAAAATGGGGAGGTCGATGCTGAACTGAAGCAGTTTCAGAAAGATTTCTGTATTATCAGTCGTCTGCTTTCTTTATTTCAGGTAATTCTGTTGCAGAGTATTGACCAAGAATGCGACGGCAAAGACTAGACGAAGAACCATCTCAACTCCAAATTGTCCTCGTCAAACCGTTTCGACAGAGGCACGGATAGCATCCTTCGCACGCCAAGCTCCCTGCAATCGAGCACAACATCTTTTAGACTTGAAGAGAGGTATGGATATGCCTCAACCCTAAGGTCAGTAATTGTGCATGTAGGCTGTCTGCCGTTTATGAACCCGCAAATTGTTAAGAACAGCGACCTACTCCTTGCCGTGATTCTAGAACTAGTTTCCCCTAGAGAACTCCTTTGGCAACAATTACAACTCCACCTTTCCTACCAATAATATCACAAGATTTGAACTCCAGCGTCCTACTTGCGTCTTTGCTGACGGTGTACGTAATGAGAAAGCTTCTTGACTCTTCTACATCATCACGTCTGCTTTCTGCTACAACGTCATCCGAAGTTTAGAAAACGGAAGTCAACTCCTCACCCTGGCCTACGTGTTATATCGACCAGGACCACGAAGAAACAGGTTTGAAACATAAAACTTTCCTTTTTGCCCGAATAGCCAAGTAACACGCATAGATACCGCCATCACAATGAGCATCGCCGCGACCATCATGCAAATTTTTGGCCCAGAGATCGGAGTTGATAACCCTAACCCTGGAACAAGCACCGGCGGCAAGCAGAAGGCGTGCGACTGACGTCTGCTTATGACATATCGCGTAGTGCAGCAGCGTCCACGCAGGAATCGACTCAAAGCTGGCCGGTAGTCGTCTTCCTCAAGTGGGGGGACTGGGCGACGAATAATAGGGACGCATCCGCAGAGATATCGCCCAGGATTCTCCAGGTTAACGCCCTACTCGATGAGCCATTCGACGATTTCGTATCGGCCCTGCATGGATGCAACATGTAACGGAGCAGCCCAAGCCTAGTCGTGCTTTTCATCGTCTTCAGCCATCTCCGGCCCGCGGTCGATATCGTGGACTTTATCCCCAAATGCCCAACGCCTGGTCGCATAAGTGATAAGGAAAGCGCATGTGAAGGTCCGCACCGTACGCCGCTGCGACCTTTAAAGTATCCAGATTCCCAGCTTGGGACAGCGCCAATGGTGAAAGGGTACAGATGCTCCTCCATTGGCGATGAGCTAGGGCTCCCGGTTAATGAGGCTGTGCAGTCGACGGTTGGTGCGCACCAACGCGGCCATGTCACGTCTCTCGCTGAAATGCGCGATTTGTAGCCACCTTAACCTCAGCAGGAAGGTAGAGAAACTTGGTTTGTTAAGGATCTGCCATCTGGTAGAGACTGGCGGACACTCGGATACCTCTTGCAGCGAGTGGCAAGGTCCTCCTTCTCAGCAGTTCCAGCGGTTGGCGGTGTTCCTCAACTCATGGACGCGCCTAACTTTTGGATACGCACTCTGCTGTTAGTAAGCAATTTTCTTTGAAGGCTTTGTGTGCTTGTTGGTGCTAGAAAGACGGCCAGGAGGCAAAGATTGTGTGAGCAAGCCTTTCGACTCAACTTGTGTCGATGGTACGATGAAATTTTTTGGATTTGATTAATTATTATTTTTTTGAGGAGGATAAAATTTAGGTACCCTAAGCTCACTATTGCTTAGCCTGTTGTCAGATAGGCACTCATACTGTTGCCCTGTCTTCGGATGCCTCCACGACCCCCGGTCATGAGAGCCGACACGGAGACCATGGCTCCGGCCCCACTCTAAATCCCGACCCGGGCGTTTTGGTCAGCAAGGATGCAGGTACCTGAAAAGAATAAAAAACATTGGTTTCTCTTGCTTCAAAAGACTTTCCCCTCTCGCCGTCTTGGCGCCTCATACAGTAATTCCCGCAAACCGGAAGCGAGCGATGGCGAACTTCCAGCCCATCGACATGGCAATAGCCAACCCAAAGCCTCGTTTCGTTAACGATCCGGAAACGAATCGGAGCTCAAGGCGATATTTACTTCAAATGGCCCACTACGATGGAAGCCATAATTAACCCTATTGCTGGGGATTCACCATCTTTCGCACCGCTTACGAATCTGATGAGGCATTCACGAAGGCCGTTGAGCGGCTCAACAACTACGCCAAACACTGGGCCTACCATGACCTCGCTCGTAGCCGAGGACGAGAGCCCAAAGACCCTTTGCCTAACCAGGATCTTTCGAATCGGTATTACAGCGAGATCATAGAGGACTCGGTACTCGCTGGCGCAGATGTGGAGGAGGTTGGAAGACGATTCGATGCCTGGGTCAAGGAACATGTCAACTCTAACGACAAACGCGATGTTCCTAATGCCCGTTTTAGATTCTGTTTGATGCTTGACCAGCAGAGTATCGATGCGATTCTGGCCATGCCCGAGGACCGGGAAACTGTTACTGATAACATGGATCCGCCCAGGAACCAGCGTTGGATCAAACTCGTCACTGGAGAGCAGTGGGCTGACCGTGGATGGCCGAAGCGCGGTAGACTATGGGGTCGTGCGGGAATGTATGAATTCTGGGGAATATGGTTCGACATAGAGGATCCGGATTTTATCTACGAGGAAAACGGATGGGCTGAAGATCCGTGGTCCGAGACTGACGGGGCTCTGAATTTTTGGGGTATTCCAGGCGTTGACTGGTAGTATTATTCTAGTATAATAATTGGCGGTTCGAATTACGCGAAGGATTCCAGGTTTGTACAGTGAACGGGAAAAGCAGTCGAGGTGATACGGGCCCGTCCGTTAACAAGAAGGACCTCTCGCGCTGCATTTCAAACGATGAAATACAGGATATTCAGAGAAACATAATAGACATTGATCTTCATACTCACATACCTTGAGTATTTGACCAGTCTTTACTGCTGGCCAGGCGAAGTGATTAAGCGATGCGAATGCGACGTTATCTCCCTCAGGACCCGTCTTAGAGGGGTTGATGTCGCTGCGCCGCCCCGCCCATGTACTTTTTGTACCCTTTGAAACCCTGTGTATTCCGCTCATAGTACAACCTCAACAGGTAAAAGAGTTCTATGCCACAGCAGCTCTGACATGATTGACAAATGAAGCAATTAGAACTCGCCGACCTGCACCAACACCTGACGCAGGTTGTCGTGCCCTAGAGTTTACGTAATTAAAGTACTTTAACAAGTACGTACCTAGATAACACTTGAACTCTATAGTCAACCTTTTATACGTATATACGAAAACGCTTTTTATATTAAAATTTTTACATAAGTTGTATTATACAAGTCTAATTAGCTTCTTTTTTAAAAAATAAAAAATTCTTTGGCGGGCAAATGTGTCCGGCGCCCATGGAAAGTGGGTCCCTGAGTACTAGAGAGCTTAGAAGAGTCAGCGGAGCCTGCTTCCCTCGTCAACAGGGATATGACATAGCAAGCATCTTACTCGCCCCATCCATCCAACAAGGGCAGAGTGCCAGAGTGGTTAATGGGTATGACTCGAATTAAACTCGCAATCATATGGCTTCGGCCGCATGAGTTCAAATCTCATCTCTGTCGTGCGAATATTCTTTTTACTTTTGTTGTGTGGCTGGTAGTTGAGACTCGGGCTGGGACCCCGCACACATGATCGCTAGTTCTTTCAGCAAGCAGTTCATTATGGAAAATGGATAGCCAATGTGAATGACATTTGTTATGTTTATGCACAACTCTATCAGGACGCACGCTTTTGATCTAGTCAAAGCCAAAATGTGGACCACCGAAACGGCTATCCAAACCACCGACGCGATACCCAAAAAGGCAGTTGAATGCGCCGCACCCTTCAGACAAATCAAGTGTGGGTAGAGCCCAAGAGGAGACGACATAGAGTTTATGCTTTCGTCTTTACACGCAAGCCATCGAGGGTAGTAAAGGAGCATACCAACCCACCCATTGGCAAGCCTTTTCGGCTATAAAACAGTATATGAGCAGCTAGTACTACTCGTCCCTTGCCTCAAAATGCCCCTCAAACTACGCGCCGCCACGCCCGCAGACGGCCCGGCCCTAACCTCCGTCTACCTCTCCGCCTTCCACGACAATCCCGTAGCCACAACTTGCTTCCCCGCAAGTTCCCAAGTGTGCCGCGAGTTTCTCGCCAAGTCATTCGCGGAAGAGATGAGCGACCCCCGATTCCAGTGGCTCGTCATCACCGACCCAGACCATAAGGAGGACCCGGACTTGCCCGTCGCCTGCGCAAAATGGGTCCGCCCGGCAAGATCCAACGAGGAAAACGTGGAGGCGCCACCTCCCATGGATGTCTGGCCAAAAGAGGGCAACCCGGAGTTTGCAGATCTCTTCTTCGGCTCCATTGGCCGGAAACACGCCGAGATCATGGGCGAGGTCAGGCACTGGTACCTTGAGCTCCTCATCTGTAGGACAGAGCATCAGGGGAAAGGTGCAGCGAGTCCCCTGCTGAGATGGGGCGTTGAGAGAGCAGACGAAGAAGGGAAACTGGCGTTCTTGGAGTCTATGCCGTTGGCCAAGGGGATCTATGAAAAGTACGGATTTCAGTCATTATGCCACCTGGATTTTATGGCACCTAGCTCGACTGTTGTAACACAGGCATTTATGCTCAGAAAAGGCAAGGCTGCCGAAGACTATGAGTTGGTGCTGAAGAGATTGAAAGCAGAGGAATCATAGCGCAATCAAATCAAAAGAATAGAGGACTTTTCTTTCTCAACAGTCAAACATTATGAACGGCCGACGATGTCGACATTGGTGAGGCCCAAACAGCGATGCTTAAAAATCCACGAAACAGGCATGCATCCATGGGTCTCTTCAAATACCTCAAGTGGATGAGTTACAATGGCTTCAAAAGTGAGTTGACTGGTGAGACATGCCCCATTTGATTCAAGTCTGATGCCAACCAACCGTTCATTTCTCTCAACTGGCGCAAATAAGTACCGCGGTCCTTGGCATCACGATAGACCAAATTTAAAGAGGCACACCAGATGCAAGACCTTGAGCTAGCGCCAGCAGATTCGAGACAGTCCCAACACTGGCCGGTTCCCGCGTGAAGCTCTCGTTATAACCCCATTGCGTAATATACAAGCTATGCACACCCCGCGCAACAATGGCGTTGATGTCACTCTGGAGAGTTGCCACAGGAGCAGGCTGATACGGCTCCCAGTCGTCGTAAAAGTCGTGCACCAGGACAGCAGACTTGGCCCTCTGCGCCGCGTCCGTCGGCAGCGCGCTCAGCGAGGCGGGCGTGAACGGCGTGTACGTGTTCCTCGGGCACCGATCCTGCGGTGCATCGGGATCGGCCGTGTAACACGTCTCCAGGGACAGTATCGCATCAGCCACGTTGTAGAGCGAGGCGCTGGCGGGGTTAACGGCGACGCCCGGATTGAGGACCACCACGCCCGTCGTGGACTTGGCGTAGTTTGTGACGTCGGTGTAGTACTGGAGCTGCGCCGGTGCGGTGTTGACTTCGTCAAAGAAGATGCCGTCCACGTGTATGTCCCAGGAGTTGCCGTCCCAACCGAGGGTCGTATCCCAGGCGGCGTAGGTTTCGATCCCCTGCTTCACGACGGCGATGTCGCGTGGCTGGGCTTGCACCGTGCCGAGAGTCGAGACGTAACCCAGGGTCACGGCGTTGGGACGGTTGTTGATTTGACCGATCCACTGGGCCCAGTCGATCTTGATACCGTCTTCGGAAGCGAATGGCGGACCGCTGTTGGGGTTGATGATGACGTTGAAAGTCAGGTCCGGATGGGCGTCAATGGCGGCAATAGCTGCTTGCCAGTCCACGGTGCCATCGTAAGGCTTCTCTAGATTATTGATTGGGTACACATAGAGGGGCAGCAGTATGTTCACCACGGCGGCTGTTGAACCTAGGAGGCTGGTAATTGGTAAGAGAAGCTTCATGGCTATTCGGAGTTGCTGGTGTTTAGGATGCAGCGGGACTGGAGGTGTATCTCAAAGTCAATTGGCGTTACTCTAGAATGCAGGCCAACTCTTCTTATATGGTTCTTGCCAAGTCGGCAGGGAAATAGGCGAGCCGAAGTCGTGCATTTATGGCCTCCCCAGGCCCTCGATCCCTCGCGTAGATGTCTAAGACTTTTGACTGGGCACACATCACATTGAACCACTTACAAGGACAACAGACCGGTCTGAGGGCACCGAAGAGTGCCAATTGTCTCTGTTGTCAATATTTCATTGTCA
The DNA here is from genome assembly GCF_001831195.1 of Colletotrichum orchidophilum. Lineage (NCBI taxonomy): Eukaryota > Fungi > Ascomycota > Sordariomycetes > Glomerellales > Glomerellaceae > Colletotrichum > Colletotrichum orchidophilum. The sequence goes on along the minus strand of NW_019172973.1, from coordinate 65,774 downwards.
TTGTACGACTCCAGTATGTAAAGAACGAGTAGGACCTTGAGATGATGATGGCTCAAATACGAAAGATCCCAGTTAAGCGACCAGGCAGCAGCCTGACAAAAAGTGTTTAAAGAATATGGTTCGATGGAACAGGCTGCTCACCCACATTTGGAAGGTCCCACCAGCTTAGGATCAACTTTTTCAGCGCTAAGTACATGTAGGTAGTCTAGGTATGTCGCACAGTCCTTCAATGTCAGCTGACTGTAAATGCCTAATTCATGCCATCTCATATTTCTTAGACCTCATTCCGTAGTCATCAGTTCCACATCTCCCTCCCGAGCAGGCTCTGTCGCTTAAAAGAATTCAAAATCTTTCCTTTGTGAACGGATGAATGGCTGTACGACGTAGAGATACAACAACATCTTGATCGTGCTTCAAGAGCCGCGCGAGTAAAGAGTAAATCACCACGAGCAAGAGCGCCTAGACACGGACAAGGAAAAGGGCGATCGATAATGAACTCTTGGGAAAAGAAACTTGATGACGAGATCTCCAAAAACAACTAATGATCAGATCTGAAACGCGTAGACTATACATCGTCACTGACTCCGAGACCTCATCATGAGCGGAGGCCATCCTAATACTTGGCCCATTTCAACATAGTCGGCATGCACTCGAAAGATGAGGAATAACGGGCATCACATCAATTTCAACGATGAAATGAAATAGCGGTCATCGACGAAGAGGTCCGGCGATGGGTTGTTAGATTGACCTGAAGTCAAGTAATCACTTACAAGTGTGTTTCTGGGTCGGGGACATGGATTCCTACTTTGATCCCGAAAAGTGGCCACGCCCCTTTGCTTCCCGCAGGTTCCGGGGCGCAAAAGAGATTCGCTATTCGATTCTCATTATTGCTGGGACTCAATCTGAGTTTCTTTTTGGCATAAGCTCAAGGGACGTTGAATACAGTAATTCGGTTGAATAGCGCAAGTTCGCCCAAGGTGTATTCGCCTAATGACAAGAAAGACGTTATTGCAATGCCGCCGACTCAAACAATCTTCATTTTTTACACATCAATTAGGTCTGGTCTCGAGCCGTAATTCGCGTGTTACACGTGCATGGGAGTGTAGTTCACGCACCGTGATGCCAAAGGCGGTTTTCTGCCATGAAGGTTTAGACCATCAGACAGGAGACAGCATGATCGGACCCGATCGGGTTGGCGGCAATGATCCCGACAGGAGCAGGATGGGACGGCGGCACGATGCTTGTCTTCCTTCGGACAACACGCTAAGAATTGGGCCGTCAGGGATTGCAAAGACCTGGTCTTCGCATGCGCCCCCTGCAAACATGAAGCCTTTGCAAAAAAAAAAATTGCGTGTTGCTGTCAACCCCACCACCTTCAACGTTGCGAGACTAGGATCTACGACTTATCCGAGGTGAGAAATTGCAAATCGACTTGAGCACCGCCTTTGATAACCTTATTTCGTGACGCAATATTTCGGAACTTGGACGGGCCTCCAGGTGGGATCTTCAGGTGGGATTTCCGGAGGCCCCAAATGGGTTTTCCCCGGCCCATCGCGTGTCACTGGCTTTGATGACCACCGAACCAGCATACCACGGTACGTAGGTTTGTTTCTGCAGACATCTTTCTGCGAGGAAAAACTGCATTGAACACCACTGGAATGGATATTACGCCGATTCCGTGAATTTCTCTGACACATCAGCGGACTTGATTCAACCACAAGAGTATAGTACGAGTTGTGACGGAGCAGTCTGGCAGATAGAATCAGATCCACAGACAGGGACAAGATCCTCCACTGGGTCCGTCTTGCGACCCGGTTCAGTCCTGATTGATGCAGGACGGGAACGGCGTTCAACTTTGGCCCCAAGAGCCCTGTCACTTGGTCTGACATTGAGATCGCGTAACCTCTTATGCGGTGTACTCCGTACGGGCTGCGCGTTATGATTAGCAGGCCCCTGATATACACCCCAACGCCCGGGGACTAAAGCAGACAGTCGTAGACAGCGGGGACCCGGCATCGTTTCGGTGGAGATGGTCTTTTGCGGTATATATCACGGGCCACGGTCCCATATCTGTCTACTGAGTTGGTCTGGCGAGCAGAGAAAAAAACTCCATTGTCATTCACACACTTCAGTCGCAATGTCAAGCGAACCTTTCAGAGTCATCATCATCGGCGGTGGACCCAGCGGTATCACCGCCGCCCACGCACTACACCATGCCGGGATCGACTTCATTGTGCTCGAACGCAGGACCAACATCGTCGAGGATCTCGGGGCAAGTATTGTCCTGGGCGCGCAGAGTCTGCGCGTTTTCCACCAGTTTGGCATCCTCGACAGACTCATGGACATTGGCGGCAAGCTGCACCAGAACAAGGGCTTCACTGTCGACGGATACAAATTCAAAGATGCAAAGACAATGGCCGTGTTGAAGAAGAAGTAAGTTTCTTTCTCTGCACAGTCTTCATGTGTCGTTGGGGACCTGCCAAGCCCCTCCTCCCCCCCCCCCCCCCCCCCCCCCCCCCCCCCCCCCTCCCCCCCCCCCCCTCCCCCCCCCCACCCCCCCCCCCCGCCCCCCCCCCCCCCCCCCCCCCCCCCCTCCCCCCGCCCCCCCCCCCCCCCCCCCCCCCCCCCCCCCCCCCCCCCCCCTTCGCCTCGCTCATCTCATCTTCCTGCAAAGGCAAATCGCGTGCTTCGGCTAACACGGCATTCCCTCCTCCTCCAGCCACGGCGCAGAACCCGTCGCATTCCACAGGGCACACCTCATCGAGGCTCTCTACAACGGCCTCCCAGAGTCCGCCAAAGCTCGCTACTTGACCGGCAAGAAGCTCGCCGGCATTGTTTCCACCGAGACGGGCGTGACCGTCTCCTGCGAAGATGGTTCATCCTACCACGGCTCCATCGTCATCGGCGCCGACGGCGTGCACTCGGCCACCCGCCGCCAGATGCGCAAGCTCGCCGTCGCCGAAGACCCCGCGCGCGAAGCGACGTGGGACGCCGTGAAGCCCTTCAAGACGCTCTACCGGTGCATGTGGGCCTCGTTCCCCCGGCCGACCGAGTGCGGCCAGAGCTACGAGACGCATGGGACCGATAGCTCCGCCATGTACATCACCGGCAAGGACCGGGGCTGGATCTTCTTGTACGAGAAGCTCCCCGAACCAACGACGGAGCGCATCTCCTTCACCGATGCAGAATTGGAAGAGTTTGCCGGCCGATTCGCCGACTGGCCCGTGACGGACACGCTCAAGGTCAAGGACGTCTTCCAGGAGCGCTTCAACGCCGGCGGCGCGGGTCTGGAGGAGGGCCTCTGCGAGAACTGGAGCTGGAACGGGAGGGTCGTGCTCGTCGGCGACGCGGCGCACAAGTTTACGCCCAATGCCGGCCTGGGCTTCAACAACGGCGTGCAGGACGTCGTGGCGCTCTGCAACAGGCTGCAAAAATTCGTTGTCTCCGAGTCCGAGTCCGAGTCCGGGTCCGCGAAGACGACGACAACGCCCGACTTTGCGGCGCTCGAGGCCCAGTTTGAGGCCTTTAGACTGGAGAGGCGGGAACAGTTGGAGATGGACTGGGAGCAGTCTGCGCGCTTGACGAGGATGCACGCGTGGGCCTCAACGTGGGACTGGATCATGGCGAGGTACGTCTTGTCGTGGACTTTTGTCCAGAAGATCTTCATCACCTACGTTGTGTCGCCGAATGCGCAAAAGGCGAGAGTATTGGACTTTATCTCGGCGTCGGAGCCGTTTGAGGGCACCTACAAATGGCTGCACCCGATGGCCAGCTTGAAGAATAGCCCGTCCGTATAGTAATATAGTAAAAAGGAACATTATGATCATTCTGTTTACCATAGCGCGTTGGTCAATGCGTGATAGAAAGCATCAAAACATAGGCGAGGTTCTTTTCTACAGCTCACCAACCTGGACCAAGTGAGTAATTATTGAAGAAAGCTAGGCTGGGCTATTTCGCGTTTGTCCCGAGCCTTCATGTGTGTGTATCTTGCGGGCAAGCGACTCTGAAATCGACAGGTAGGTGAATATGACCTCTGAGGTTTTCCTAACTTTGAGTTTAGCCACCATCGATTCGGAAACTGCTTCCATTTAGATGTCTAAACCTCACTCGGTTTGACCGAAATCTTGGATTGGAATACAAGGGGCTTGGAGATGGGCTCGGCTCAGGAGTTGCCAACTCCCCAACAGATCTGTCCGAGGTTGCCTGTAATATTGGCTGGCCATCAGATTCAACCGATATTCTTTCCACGCCATGGAGCCATCAAATCCCTGGGTTCACGCTACGAAATCCAGAATTGAAATGATTATCGGTATCTGATGCGTTCCCCTCATAATCACTCGTCGGAAAAAAACCGTAGACAGAACGGATGAGAATCCGGGGTTGAGCATTGGCTGGTTCGGTCTCGTTGATCAGCGCAGGGCAGTGCGGCAGTGCCGCTGCTACAGGCGTCGCCAAAGCATGGATGAACATGCGCTCGAACGCTCAAAAAGCTGCCAAGGGCTCTCAGGCCCAATGGCCATCCATCATTGGCTTGGCTTGCCCAGAGGTGTCTGCCAGCACCCTGCAGCCTGGGGTGGCGTTGGAATGCCCCGAAGTGGTCTTGGAGTGCCCCCGAAATTGACCAGACTGCGTCATCTCACGCGCGCCATTGGCCCCTAATAATGACCGGTTGGGAACAGGGCTATGGGCGTAAACTTGGTTTTGGAGCTTCTGCGGCCAATCAGCCAACCATGGCATGATTTGTGATGTGCTCTTTGCCAGAGTAGACATCATGATGAATACTTATAATGATTAGCAGATAGCCGTCTTGAGATGAAGAAAGTAGTATTGACTTTAGTTTAAGCTTGATTACATGTTGCTTAACCTCACTGTGCACGCCAAAGTGGAAATCATCACTAAACATCACCTCTGGTCTCACTCGCTCGAAGCGATGCATCTCACACAAGCCCTCCCTTTCGTCCTCCTCCATACTCTGGTCTCTGCCCAAACTGTAGTAAGCACAATCACCGAAGCCCCCCCGAGTCCAACCGCAGAGCCCCAGTGGACCCCAGACAACACCTTCACATCGGCCGTCCTCAACAGCACAAACTTCTACCGCGGCGAGCACAACGCCTCCTCCGTGATCTGGAACGCCACCCTCGCCGACTTTGCGACAGACTACCTCGACGACATGTCGGGCGACAGCTGCGACTTTGAGCACTCGGGCGGGCCATACGGCGAGAACCTAGCCAAGGGGTACCCCAACGCGACGGCGAGCGTCGAGGCGTGGGGCGAGGAACGCGACGACTACGATTTCAAAAAGGGCCAGTTCGACGAGGGTACCGGACACTTTACGCAGCTGGTGTGGAAGGACACGACGGACGTCGGGTGCGGGCGCAAGTTGTGCGGCGACAGGCAATGGTATCTCGTGTGCGAGTACTGGCCCAGGGGCAACGTCGTGGGCCACTTTGTTCAGGAGGTGCAAGGTCAAGAGTCGCTGGGCGCGCGGTTACGTCCCGGGATAGTTCCGTGTCTCTTGGCTGTTGCTGGGGGTGTGACTGCATGGACTTTATCTTGAAGAGGTATTCACTGCCAGCGCTTACTGAGGTGTATGAGAGACCTTGTTTTTAATGGTTATCTGACAATGTGAATAAAGGGATACATTCATCAGCGCTGAAGTCTTCGTACTTTACCCATCTCGGACCCGAAATTTTACATGTATTTTTCGGTGGCATGGAGTCGCGACAAGGACACCCAAGCCATGGGCAGAGTCGAGGAGCCGCCCATATCAATATGCAGGTGTGAACGGTCAGGCATCACCAGATGCAGGGCTGCCTCTCTGTTGATGCAGTTGAAGCCCAAATCAACAGCCTATCCCAAGAACTTCTGACTCTGGACTGCAGATCACGACCTTGACAAGATCACACTGGACCAAGTCGACATCTATACCGGCCGCAACCTTCCCGTCGAAAGTTAAAAGGCCTGGCGCTGGGTATATCGGTAAAGCACAACGTCTCGTACTAATACCAGTTCTCCAACGCAAAAGACGTGGTCATGAGAATGATCCAGACCGAGTCTCTGTACTTCCAGCTCGGCCCCAAGGCACCGACTCCGTCCACGACCAGCCTACTCCTCAACGACCCGACCTTCACTGGCTGTATGGGTATCTCATCCGCGACTTGTTTCGTCTCTTGGGACGCCAGCATCATCAACTCCTCGTCCATCTTCATGCTCGCAGATTTCTAGTCGGTTTGACAGCGTTTCTAACGCACTGACTATCCTCCTCAGAGGCCGCACTTGGGATGGTTGGAATCAGCCTTGCTTGAAGGACACCGAGTTTGGCAATTATAGTGATGAGATTATCGTTGGTTTCACCGAGGCCTCTACCATCGACAAAATGCCCAAAAACGAGCATTGCTCATTCGGCTGGGTGGATCACCACGCCATTACCCAACGATCCCGATGTTCAAAGTACGACTCCTTGTTCAATCTCAGTATGAGGACATGGTCTCCGAGTGCGGTAAAACTGGCGTCAACACGACCATACCCGATACAATCATCATCAAAGACCCAATTACGTACTGTCAGAGGGACACATGGTGCACCACCGTCGACGGGGACACATGCGACGCAATCGCAAAAGCCAACGGTGTCTCCTAATCATCTCTCTACTTGAAGAACCCGAATGCGATCTTCGACTCCTTCTCCAACCAAGCCGGCTCTAAGCACTACTTCCCGCAGCCTTGCACTATGTCAGGGACCGTCCAGCCCAACGCCGCCTGTGTCTCAATCGAATATAACCTCACCTTCACCACCGCCACTGCGGTACTGGGTAAAACCCAAAAGTATAATCCATGGGTGGACAAGAACTGCGAGAACCTCCACATCGCCAGCCCCGCCACCTTCGTCAGTGTCCTCTGCATGTACCTGCCGGACGGAGCGTAAGCTGGCAACGACACCTTCGACGGGGATACAACCATACCAACAGATGCGCCGGGATACAGTCATGTCATCGTTGATCCGCTTGCGAGAGCAACGATCGGCGATAACACGACAGAGTACTGCGGCCCGTGGCATGCTGCAGCTGTTCATGGCACCAGCAGCACGATAGCCTTCAGCAGTGCCATGACAATTACAATCTGCCTGGAGGTCAGCCCATCTCTCGACATTGAGATTGAGAGTTACACCGAACGATTGGTATAAGAAGATGAATACTGCGTATTGCCTTTCGTTGTTTAGGATAAACTCCAGGGCACTCGCCGGTGCGCATTATTGTCGATCTCGTATTTGTAGTCTGCGACCCCTGAATGAGCTGGATAACAACTGTCCTCTGGTTTGGAGCAGGCCGGGGGCGCCTTTCAGATTTCATGTCGATGCTTCGTCACCAAGTGAATACACGTTCATCATATTTACCGGTAAATGCTCTCCTTTTTGTTTTGATTGTTGTTTCGGCATTGTACCTCATTATTGAATGTGTGCTCAACTTGGTTTGAAGTATTTGTATCCGGCTCTGACGAAGTCCCCAAGACTGGACAAGGGCATAACCCATTGTGTATGGTAATACCCGACTTGCCGTTGCCCAGTAGAATAAAGTTTGCTTGATGCTTGACTCCAACTGGGGCTCCCTCCCGCCGGCGCCGTAGCAACTAATCTCCGCGAATTTGGTTTAAACTCACAATGGGCTGAACGGCATTCCAACTCATCCCTTGTGACCTCTTTATTATGTCATGCATCCAACAACCAACCCCGCGTCAGCGACTAGAAACCTCTCCATTAGCAACCAAGTTCTTGGCTCTTGCGTTGACCGTGCTCAATCCAACTCAGCCTCAGCTGTGGTTAGCATCGTTATCGTAGAGCATTCATCATGGGGGTGAACGTGTTATTGCTCTTCCAAGCACTCGCTGCTCTTGCAGCTTTCTACATCGCCAAATTCGTCATACGGCTATTCCAAGTCAGGTCAAGAGTTCGAGCCGTCTCAAAAGAACATGGAATAGTAAGTACCTGACCCGGGAAGCCCGGATTAAGACACTGTTACCCGCATTTCGAGCAGGTCTATTTTCAGAGCAACTGGTTGACGTGCCGTAGGAGATTCTTCCACACTCTTTTATCTTTGGCCACCTTTTGCTAGTGGGCTCCCTGATGGAAAAGCAGGCTCCAGGACTAAATGGCCAAGTGCTGCCTCTGCTCTTATTGAGGAAATACCCGGACCTCTGCAATAAGGGGCTTGTCTACATAGACACCTGGCCCGTCAGCCCACCCATGATCGCCGTCTTTCATCCAAAAATAGCAGATCAGTTCACACAGGACCGTTCGCTGCCCAAGCACTCGATGATGAGAGAGGAATTCCATCCTCTGACGGGATGCGATGATCTCGTCAACATGGAAGGCCAGACATGGAAGACGTGGCGGGCTGTATTTAACCCGGGGTTCTCGGCTCGTAATATTCTCTCGCTGGTACCTGCCATGGTTGAAGAAGCGTTGGTTCTCAAGAAGTCCTTTGAGAACCTAGCTGATTCTGGGGCAACTGTTGCCCTAGAAGACGGCGTCATGAAGGCTACAGTAGACGTCATTGGTAGGGCGGTTTTGTAAGTTACTCCGCCCATTTCGCCAGCATTTCGATTCGGCAACGGCAACGGGATTGGGAATGTGTAGCAAGTCGTATGAGCTTTGACTAACCGCGTGCAACTTAGGGGTACACGCCTCAATGCGCAAACAACAGACTCCCCCGTCTTTACGGCTCTGCAGAAGCAAATTGGCCTGCTGATCCCGGACCATGGGCCACCGAACCTGCTCAAGTCTATTCATCCCTTCAGGCCGTTTCGAATACTTTACTACAACTACATCATGAAGCGCGAGATTGTGCCTCACATCGAGCGACAGCTACAAGAGAACATTTCCGAACAACATGGCAACAACGGTCCCCAGACGGTCAACAGTCTGGCGATGAGCTCGTATGTCAAAGAAGTCTCCGCAGCTGGCTCTAAAAGCCAATGGAAGCTCGACTCACAATTTGTCGAAATTGCCGTCTCTCAGCTCAAGATGTTCCTGCTTGCGGGCCATGATACCACAGCCAGCGCTTTGTGTTTTGCATGGTATCTCATGAGAAAGTATCCGGCCATTCTTGAAAAAGTGCGGTCTGAGCATGATGAGGTCTTTGGAACCGATGCAAGTGCTGCAGCATCCCGCATCGTCGAGAATCCAGCTCTGCTGAACAGACTCCCCTACACCACCGCCGTGCTGAAAGAGACGCTCCGCCTTTATCCACCAGTCGGGACCGTTCGACAGGGCGCTCATGACCTGTTTCTTACCGAACCTGAAAAAGGCGAGCGGTTTCCCACTGATGGGTTCATGCTGTTTGTCCCATCGCAGGCGATGCACCGATGGGAATCTCTGTGGCCCCAACCAGATAAAGTCATCCCCGAGAGATGGCTCGTCAAAGAGGGCGACCCTCTGCACCCAGTGAAAAGCGCATTCCGTCCCTTTGAACTTGGACCGAGGAACTGCATCGGTCAGGAGCTGGCCATGATTGAAATGCGACTCATCTTGGCTTTGACAGTGAGAGAGCTCGAAGTTGTGCCACAATTTGCCGAGGACGCACCCGAGGTGTTCGGGGAGAAAGGGTACCAGTGGATGACGGGAACACAGATCACTGCGCACCCCAAAGAGGGGATGCCAGCTAAGATCATCAGAAGATGAAATGTACTTCTTTCTCTTTGAAATCGGCGAGTAAGGGGATCGGGGAATTGCTATGAAGTCCCGAATGAGTGTGCGGAGAAGAAGCTGCTGTTGATGATGATCATGTTAGGGTCGAGGAATCAAAGCTCGTTTCTATGAACACGTCAACCAAGTACGTGAGGTTAAGCTTCGGTGGCAGAAACGTTCTCTGCATATTGCCATTTCAGGAAGAGTGATCGTTCGCACTAACGTTCGGCGATGATTTCTTTCGAGATAGCAGAGCTGTCTGGGCGGAATATCGACCAGCTTTTGATCTTCAGCGAATTCAAACGTAGCTTCATCGGTGTCCAACTTTTAGGAGCATAAGAAATGGACTGAACACACATCGCTTATGGCGTTCACCATTTTGTGCCGGGCACGAGTCAAGGTGAACCCGATGGACAAGTTGGAAACACTGGTCTCTTTTCTCATGTACGGAACAGTTTCCAACGCAAGAATAGTTCGGGACAACCATGGAAGTGATGGAGGACAAGAGAGGATGCTTCTTCTTCCAGGATGTGGGCCTCTTATGTAGTTTAAAGCCGGCGAAATTTTTCACTTCCATAAGACATAGCCTAGGTCAAAAACGAGTATCATTTAACCAAGGAGGCACAGTGCCAGTTCACATCACAGCTCTACGTGGGTCATTAGACTCCTTTGAGGAGTGCTCTCTCTGTAAAATATCATGGTCGGCTGTGTGGCCCTGGTCTCAACGTCTTGGCCTTTTTAGGCCAGAACGGTGCAATGCAAACCCAGCGTATTCATCTGCGAAAGTCCCATATCTAACTAAGTCTGCAGACAAGACATGGCTGACAGGACTCTTTCTCAGCTAGGATATGACTGTAGCCCACATAACAAGTCTGAGAAATAGGCACATTATCAGCCACAGCCAGCTCCGCTTGCATTCTCGCTTTGATTAGCATTTCCGCGAAGAAGCTCACCCATGACCACACCCGACCCCAGCCTTCTAGGTTTAGCTACTATATCAGACCTGAACTCCCTCCAGCAATAGCTCCATGCCATTTTGGGGATCCCACTCGGTTTCATCTGCCGGCAAACCCCCTGCCCTGTTTTGCAGGCGTGCAAGTCAGTGCTAAGATCCCTGTCTCATTCTTCAATGGCAGACCTCTTCCCAACTTTGAACCTCTGAGGTGCAGGACAGCTCGACGCCGCCCTCGGGAACCGCTCCCTATCCGCTATGGGCTGGGCGGGTGAAGATAGCTTTCTTCGCACTTCCCATTATTCAATTCCGATACCACCTCTTTGTTAAGTGTATATTGGCCATGTTGGGACAACTTGCTTGGGATCAACTTCCACATGGCCTCCCTTCGATGATGCTGGAACCGTGCCAGTATATATAATGTTAGCAGGTTGTTTCGGAACAGGATGGCTATGGTCTAAGGCCGTCTGATTATTTGCATATCTATAGGCTAACCCGTGGAAGTAGAACCAAGAGCCTCTACCAAATTCCAAATCCTGGCGAGTCAAAAGGTCCGCAATATACAACTGATATTCAACGAATGATGCAACGAAAAATCGAAAAGAAAAAAAAAATCGAAATACAATGGCAAGAAATTACATATAGATTCATTTCTTATTAAATTTGAGTGACAATGACTCACACCCCCGCTCTCGTAAGGATAACTTGGTCACTCAGTGGTTTTATAAACCCAATTTAACTACCCTTCTGTGGCCAAGCTCGACTTAGAGAGGATGATTTCTCGAAAGTTTGCGTGAATTGGCTGCTCATGCGATGTCGATACGGGTAAAGTCTGACGTTCATTTCCAAACAGGGCCCCAGAAGAATGGGCACGACAACCAAAGTTGATTGGGTTGACTATCCGAGGATAAACCGACGAACTTCTCCTAGTGCACTTGTCACCTCATCCTTGAAATCGTGTTCATACTCTCATAGACGCTACACCAAACACATCGCCTCATCTAGAAAGTAGAACTCATCACCATACCGTTGAAGTCTCGGCTGCAGCAAGTTAATCTCACAAACGATGGATGCGCAAATCAAAGATTCAGATAGGCAAGAGAGCTATTTGCCTTTGATCAACAAGGTCGACAAGTTGAGTCACTCAATCATTCAACTTTCGCCTCCTCATCGGTTTCAAAAGCTGACGACCACCAACCAGCGTCCCTCTAGACTTTGATTTCAACATCCTCTACGAGCTATTTCTGCCCAACGATGCGAGACCGCAAGGTTTCATGGTCCCCAGCACGGTGGAGCGTCTCCCATGGACTGCGGACTTCCACGTCGACCACGGCAAGCGCACAGTGCAGCTTCTGAACTCCACGATTAAAGATGACGAGGACCCCGGCAAAGCATGCACAGCCGCCTTTCAGCGTGTCGTCGACGCCGCCATCGCGTCTGACTCGTTCCCCTCCCTTAACAAACTTCATAGCGAGCATTTCAGAATCATCGGCGCCAACCACTTCGTCTCAATTGAGCGGTTTCCAGCACCCCTGTTCGGCATCTCGTCGCGCGGGGCACACATGACGGCGTACATCAGAACGAGCGACGGGATGAAGATATGGGTGCCACGGCGGAGCGCACACTTATTCACTTTCCCGAACCTGCTTGATACTACCGTCGCAGGCGGAGTCAAGGCCGAGGATTCGCCCTTTGACTGCATTATCGCCGAGGCGACGGAGGAGGCGTCGCTACCCGCGGACTTTGTCAAGGAGAACGCTCGGGCGGTCGGGGCGGTGACGTACTGCAGCTTGAATCGACAAAGGGGAACCTTCTTCCCGACTGTTCTCTACGTTTACGATCTTGAGCTACCAGAGTCGATAGAGCCTCGGCCGGGCGATGACGAGGTTTCTGGGTTTGAGCTGATGACGATTTCTCAGGTCAAGGATGCCATGCTGGGGGAGCAGTTCAAGCCCAACTGTGTATTGGTGATGCTCGACTTTTTCATTCGACACAACATAATCACTTCGGAGAACAATGATGAGTATTTGGAGATTGTCACCAGGATGCGGCGCCATCTCCCGGTACCTACGAGCCGAGGATGAGGCAGGAGGATTACGCTTCTGAGGAATTGCTCGTACGTCAAGCTTAGAGAATCTGCTGGTTCGCCTGGATGCTAGACTCCCATTCTTCCAGTTTATCATCAAGCTTTATGAGACTAGGAGCTGGGATTGAATAGAGACAAGCTTTGATCTAGACTTCTTTTTGCAAAGTCACGTCCCATATCCATTCTTCTATCGTTCTTCCGAACAGGGAAAATGCCCTTGGGATCCCATTTCTTATGCAAGTCAAGAAGTGTAGGGTAGACCGGGCCCCAGGAAGTATCTTCCCAATTGGTTTGAAAAGGGTCAGCCCAGTCATGTCGTTACTTAAGAGATATCTCGCTGAGATTATGGCGTGTTTAGGAGGGCGTAACTCGTTGACGTAGGTGCCATCAGGACCACCCTCCCTCAAGGCCCAGTACGACAGGTCCGCCTTTTATTCCAAGCTGGCGCCGTAGGACACCGGCATGACGCTGATGATGAAGTCAGTTGCGTTTCTAAAGGCTGGGTGCGTCGCACTGTTTGTTGCCGGCCATCCGTGACCGGCGTCCGACTTGCTTGAGCTCAGAACCGAGCTAATTGTTCAGGTGCTTTGTAAACAGAAATGGCCAGGTTACTTGCAGATGTCCTATAATGAACCCGACCGAGTCTTCCCGAGAACTGGCAACAGTCTTGAAAGCCTCAATGATCTGGTCGTTCCATTTCTTAAGCACCCACCAGCTAGTCAAAGCAGCGGTTGAGAATTTGGGTGCGAGATCACCTGATTCACTAACGGCAGATACGAAGAAAATTATGCGAGAGGGAAGCGGTCATAACGTGGGACATCGAGAGATAGAATCGCGGCGAGGAAGACAAGGAGTACATTCATCCAAACTTAGCATATGGCCTACGCATTTCTGAGCGCGCAAGCTGTGACAAGATCCCGTGCCATCAACCGGATGGTTGGACAAGCGATGATCTGTTGTAGTGGAGGGTTGAGGCCATTGATCTTACGTCTACCCGAAAATGGCTGCAGTACACGTCTGAGCCAGGTGGCGAACGCCAGCCCTAGGTTTGGGGGTTATGGTCAACCCTCCAAGTTCAAAGTAGCATCAGATCGCAGAAGGGCTCTGCAGAGTATGACATGAATGTAGTCAGATACGTCCAAACGAAGTCCTCACCCGGGCATCCAGACTACTATTCGTCCGTCCAGAGGGGCCAATGCAACCGCAAGAGTCATCCTACGAAGCCTGTGTTTGATACCGTCGCCCTTGTTCCAACTACCATTAACCGCTCTTGGCACAGGTACAGAGTCCGGACGGGATCGACAGCCAAGCCGCATCAGAAACGTCTGGTTAGCTGTATATCCTCTCGCCTGGTGTCATCCGTACTCACTCTGGCATCTGATTTACGTGGGAAAATGTTCATCCGTCCCCACCTGACTACTGAATTTGACACGAACCAATTTAGCGCCGCTCGATGCTGATCAATTTAGGGGTGTGCTTCAGGCATGACACCCCCCAAGTTCCCTTCAAATCCATCCCGCTCAAAGTATAACGCTTGCATTATAACCCAGGGCCCTACAACGATTTGGAAAGTATAATTACACTATGGGGGTGATGGTACTGACCATCCCGAAGTCTAGCTACCTTGTTTCGCATTTTCCACTTCCTCTCCTAATCTGCAGCTACTCTGTTGACGTACGTTGATGATTTGTGACTTGAATTTTCGTCTTCTGGCCAGTGATCTTCGGGGCTCGAGGAATCCCTCAGTCATTGGTCAACATGCCCTCGGGGATCAGCCCGGGGATGTATGTAGAATCGGCTTGAGTATCCTTTGGTTGGGACGCTGCTTGTAGTCCATTTCGTACCCGAGGCTGCAACTTGCAGTTCCACACATATGGATATGCAAAAGAGGGGTCATCGGAAGGTCGATGCGAGCTACGACAGGAGACATTCACAAGGCAAGGAGGTCAAACAGAATGCGTTTCTAAGCCGCCGACCATGTGTGCACACTGTTAGGTCTCTCGGAAGACCTGTAGCGATACTGTTGCTGGTGCTCCTCTTTTGATTATGCGGCTGGATCTGGAACCGTGTCGAGGACTTCATTCACTCGTAGAAGACGTTACTTAGGAGAAGGACAGTCGGAGCTTTTCAACCGGCAGCGAGGTAAGGGATATACCGCCATTCTCTGACGAACTAGGCGATTTCGGGATGTCTAGTGGCACGCTGGCAAACGGCAATTGGTAGGCGCAGAGATATACCGTAAGTTGCGCCACGGCATCTCTCCGATGAGAAATCATGAGACGGGCAGGCGTCTGAGTACATAGTACAGCGATATCCAAGAGCTAGGAAAGATTGGCTGTCGATTTTTCTTTTCTTTGGTGACCGCCGTCTGTAGAAGCGGCCATGGCTTCCGCACTCCAACCATGACAACAGTGCACTGCAGGACGCCCTCCCCTCCCTCCCCCACCCTTTTGTCCAACGACACACTAGCCAGATTCCGCGGGCGTCCAGGTCTGTCTAGGTACAGTATCGATATCAACTCGCCTCATTTGCGAGTACACCATGCTGCAAAGCCATTCTTCTCCCCCAAATCTTTTTTGGCAAGCTGACGGGAATCCCACTATAGTATCATGTTTCTGGAAGTCGGGCATTCACTGTTGAAAGTGGACTTTGATGCCTCGGCTGACCGTTTATTACTGCGCAGCTGCACAGTGTTGGAAACGCGACCCTTTTCACCCTCTGTTTACTGTTACTAGGAATCAGCCTTGGCCTCAACAGCTTTCCCTTGATCTGGTCACGGCTAATGTGCTTGCCTATCCGTGATAATTCGGCTTCCACCGGATAAACTTTTCCCTCTCCTCCAAGTCCTGTCACCGCTATTGACAGGGCGGCCCTGCGTTGACAACGCCAGTGGTCTATCACGAATCATTCGGTAGATAAGGCAACTCATAGTCCCAATCAACGTCAACGCAAACAGCCGACTGATGGATAGTTATCACTTACCTTGGCCATTCATTCGATTCATCAAGACCTACCAACAATGGCTGAACCGCAACAGATGGATCAGTATATTGAGCTCTTGCCGCCGGATTCCTTTCAACCGCGCGGCGACGACAATGAACAATATCAACAGTTTTTGCAACCATACTCTTACGAGCCTGCGGTCGAGAACTTGCTTCCCCCAGATGGCTCGATTGGCCCAACGAGCTCTACGTACTGGGAGGCAGAAACCCAGAGCCATTATCCGTTCAGCTTGGGAACTTCAATCGCCTCAGACTATATGATGGCCGGTTGGGCACCACCCTGCAATGTTGGGTCTACTTATCCTTGGCTGGGAGCCCAAGTCGATCAGGTAGATCCAAGCCAGCCGGTTCAATGGCCAATTGCTGTTGAAGTTCTTCCTACTCTGAACGCACCCCGGCAGCACCCACCAGACAACCGAATCGAGCCTACTTCAATAGAAAGCGGCGGACTGTTGGAAAATGTAACACGCAATACAGCGGACACGATGGTTCAGGAAAAGCCAACGACTCCTCAAGAGGCGCCCGTTAGGAACCCAAAAGCCGAGATCGCACGTGACCATGTGCCCACAGCAAGCACAACCCCTCACGATGTCGGCATGATAGGGAATGAAGACACCGAGCACATCGAGCCACAGAAAAGGAGCCCGTATCGCGTCAAGAACCGGGCCGCTGCAAAGCGATGCCGAGAAAAGACGAAGCAATACGAGATTGATCTCGTCGCTAAGGAGACGCAGGTAATGCAACAACGGGTGTATCTTGTTGCTTGCATAAGAGCGCTCAAGAACGAAGTGCTGTCACTGAGAAGCCAGATTTTGGATCACGGCGAGTGCTCTTGTGAAGAAATACGACGGTACATCGCAAGGACTGCCACTATCATCAGTGCTGGGGATTTGGATGATATGATTTTACCTTCTGACGATGGCGGAATTCACTACCTAGAAAGAGCAGTCGCAGCGTCAATTCCTCCATATAGCTAGCAACATAATGAGAGCTTTCTGTTGACTCTACTGCTTCAACAGTACATGTACTTATGGTGATGTGTCGTAGTATATGTGGCGTTTTTTGCTCTCTGTAATCAACAGCGTTTTTTTTATGACGTGATGTTTAGTGTGGGATCACCACCTTGGAGTAAGATATTGCGATTGAAAAAGACTTGGCTATGCATGGTCAGCTCACCAAATAGGTTAACAGCGTCCTAGAGATCTAAGATGGAGACTCAACGTGTATTCCCCGTAATCTAATTGCGGGCGATCTTGTTCAGCTCTCTATCCGCCACAATGGATATTACTCGGAGACTGTACCCATAGGAGGGAACCTAGGCCGCGGAATTTGCAGCCAACCTCTAGAATCTTTCATGTCAATTAGCATGTAGGGCGCAAGATATTAGAAAGTTTGGCAAATAGTTGGCTCCGGCGTTGTTGGAACTTTCGAGAAAGCTGTGCAGCAACTTGCGAAACGGTAAGTCATTCGTGCAGCGTGATCAAAAGTACATGTAACCATCACGCTGGGTCTAATAGGCACGGAGTTATATGTGTATACTGAGGAAGATTGAAGGGTTAGGAGATAAGAAACGTTACCTCATTTGTATATAGTTAATAAAGTCGTCCTTACAGGAAGAAACGCAGTCTATGCAACGAACGTGCGAGGGCACCTTGAAAGTTAGTATACGAATCTCCCCACTTATTAATCAAAGTCGTTTTAAGGACCGACCCGCCCCATAGCCGGTCCTAGTAACAAGAGCCTCTCTTCATTGACGCAACGTCTATGACAAATGGTTACCATGGCCAGTAGGCCAATGGTAAGGCTACAACACTAGATAGGTTGGACTACTCTTGATTTGGATCACGAAACCCAAACCAGGAACGATACGTGATTTAAGATGGAACATGGCCGTACTCCGACCCGCTACGCAAAGATCGATCGACATCGAGGGAGAAATAGTATTAGCTCTCAGTCAGATTACCAAGTTGGCTATGGTACAGGGCAGTGGAGATATATGCTTGCATATGTTTCAGAGTTCCTCCAACATGATATGGGTTTTGAGATGAGATGTTTGAGACATGTACTCGAGCCCAGGCGACCTAGGATTAGTAGGCATCGTGATCGTGAGAACACTTCTGCGTGTCTAAAATAGTGAATTACAAACACCTGTCGGTGTTGGTAGATCTTGTCCAGGGCCAACACTGTTGATAGAAGCGTAAAAGTCGAGCGCCGATTCATTTCACATCGCTTTCCGAGGGAGCTGAGCACGTGGCTCTTTGCTCTCCGCCACACGCAGACGGGCGCTTGCGCTTCGTCCGCACTATGGAGCATATGTTGGTGAACTTGACAGCCCCAGTGGGCCGAGCTTCCCCCGTTTCTGACGAGTCAGTATTGGACAGAACAAGGCGGCGCATCTGTTGCAAGTCTTGCAGATTTAGTCTGAGGTAGATCGTGAGTATGTTATCTTCAAAGTTTTGCAACGAGCTTAATGACTGACCCCCTTTCACCATCGTCATGCCTTAGCATGAGTTTGGCAGCGATAGACGTCTTTGCTGCTCTCTGGGGCTTCGGGCGGCGTCCTCGGCATGTTTCTCCGTTGTAACTGTAGCTTGGTCTTCCCTCGAAGGCTCAGGGGAATTTGTCCGTGTGAGATGCGCTCAGGATTCCGGGACTGGCTCCTGAGTATGCTCGAAAGAAGTCATGTTTCTCGTCGCCGGTGATAGTAACTTGTACTGCTCAATTGTCGCAGTTCGACTCGAGCTGTCTACAGCTGTCTCACGCCTACACGTTTTCAGTCAAGCGTCCAACACTCAAGCTGTTGTCACAACGTACTTGAGAAGTTCGCATTATCCTTCGCCTACTAACAAGGGTGGATGGAGGTGGGGTTGGGGCCTTTTCTGGCGCATAATGAAGCCGTTTAGAAGAGCAAGACGAAGTAATTTTAGGGCGAATGGCCACTTCACTGTCGGTGGCTTATTGACATGCACCCGACTTCCGTTGGGCACCCAATAGGGTGACTAGAGGGCCCTCGGAAACGTAGAGAAATTTATGAGGGGAATTTGAAGCTGCGGCATGTGACTTTGGGGTGCGGTAGTTGTTGGACCAAATCCTGCCGGTAGGCAATTTTTGTACATAGCACACTTCTTAATGACAGAAAGCCTGTTGAACAGGGGAGAAATCGACGCTGGATTGGAAATCAATCATCTTCGGGTACGGGACGACTTTTGGTCGGCCGTCTCACACAACTCGGCCAATGCAACTGCAAGGCAACTACACCATAATATTTGTTGAGGGCCCCAAACCCCTCTTGATCGGGTTGACTGATAAGGCACTGTTTCATTTGCTGGCGTGCCAATGGCAATGATCACTGGCTCGTGACGGCGGATGCGTGGCAACGACGAGGGACTTGGCGCTAGTAAAGCTTCAGGGGCGACGGGACTTGTACATCGTACCGCCTTCAGGCATCTGTGCAGTTTTCTAGGCCAAGACCATGTCAAGCTAGTTGGGCGGAAATTGGGAGACGGTAGACGTATCCCTCGAATGACTCCTGCTCTTGGGTGCTCTTGGGTCAAAACACGCTCATGGTCCGGAGGTGGCATGTATAGCTACATGTAGTCACGGTGCATTCGATGACCGATATTGATTCGCCAGTTCTATGCGGACTACGCGGACAACATGTGCTGAAACCATAGAACCAACTGCTCACGCAAGCCAGGGTTGCCTCTACTTAATCTATCCAACCTGATCGAATGATGTGTCGTCCCTCGAGAGCAGAAACACTTGTAATCCGCCTCCGGGAGACAGACTGATCGCCCCATGTTGTGCCGCGAGGATCGGATCAGGTTCTCACCAGGGATATTGTGCACTAGATATTCAGAGGTTGGTGCCAGAACCTCGGGCAGAGAAATATTACTCGAACATATGTGATGGAGGAAGAGCGTTGATGGAGAGTGCCATGTCGAACGACAAAGGACTGTGCTTTGTATGTGTGACCAAGTCACAGGCCTCGCGGCGTGCCTCTTGGATTTCCTGCCCCGTATACCATTAACATAGCAAGGATCAGCGACCCCTCAGCTATATGGAATTCATGACCCAATAGCAAATTAGCGATTCCGTGCTTCGGGTAACACGACACGATGCGATGTGCTGCGGCTGATCCCCCCGCCGGCACAAGCCCGAGGCGCACTCAATGGAGGATAACAAGACTTCCCGGGAGAAAGGTGTTTATTGAAATAGCGAGAGTGTCAAACGGTGCTGATAAGGCTACTGGACATCTTCCACGCAAATCCATCAATCGATTAAGTCAAGGGATGCAAAGCAGTAGGTATCTTTCTTGATAGCCTGTAGGTAAGACGCCTGAACATTGCTGACAATAAATCATCATCGATATCATGCCCAGGTCGCTCATCCTAAGCTGGCTTGATAGGAGAGCAGTATGGTACTTATGCTTTGCGATGATCTCAACTTCTTCTACGCTACGCAGCTGACACGGTCCTAGCTACCCGAATTCTACATAGGCCTATGGTTTTCGCGACCATATATAAAATTCCTCAATCGGTACATAACGCACAAATATTTTGTAACTAGCTTGAGCAAGGCAGATCACTGACGAGGGTGAAATGTAGTCTATACTTGGTGACTACTTGTGTACTTGCGTCTCCGAGGCGGGAGGCAAATAAACAAGGCATCCAGAGATACTTGCCCAGCTTTGTTGCATGGTCAGCTTCCACAAGCCTGGCTGAGCAGTGTGTATGGGATCCACGGAGCACAGACACAAATGGCTGGCGTCATGACAGGTACAAAACCTCTTCACTCGTCTTTCACGGTGACGACACCAGGAAGGAACTGAAACCAATAGCAAGTACCGGTAAGCCTCCGCTATGTGGGATTGTTCTGTCTTCTCGTCCAATGGTCTTCTTATCATCACCCTGGAGCGAGCCCTGCGCCTCCGATCGGTAGATTCCAGACCATCGCGATCGCACCCCAGAACAGCCTGCACCACTCGACGAGGGGTGTGCCACTGAGGTGACTCTGAAATATGTCCATGGCTCACTTCTCAGTGAAGATTAAATATAGAAGGTCTAGACTTAGGGGTTTTCTATGTCCAAGACGAATGGTATGACTATCATGTCGCAATAGAATTGAACAATAAGTCGTACGGTCTTGTCTGCTCCGAATCTGCGTGTTCATGTTGGGCCAGGTCAAATCTTTATGATCAGAGTCCGAGTGTCGACCGCGGGAAGAGTTTGAACGCATTTCCAGGCGGTCGTGTAAATAAGATTCCGCTTCGCCATCTTTTTCCCCTTGCCTTAAAGTAGGTAGCTACTTTATCCATCCCAGCTAAAATATTTGGTTTTCAAAATTCGCCTTCGCACGCACAATATGCTACAGACACAATGGGGACATCATGCTTTATCAAAGGTATACCTCTACACATTCTTGCCGAGATTCTCAGCTGGTTAGACACGCTCGCCGACATCTGTCCTGTCATTCAGAGCCACCGCATCTTTTGGGAAGCTTTCAGAATCGGCACCCATGCCATCGCCCGGAACATCGTTGCAAGACAAATCCCACCCAATATGCTCCCTTTCGCGGCTGCCTTGATTGAATCGAAACAGATCTACATAGGGAGTCAAGCAACTGTGAAGAACGTTCTCTTGCGTCTCGAAGCTCGCATTCATGACGATGCAGCCAATGATGGAGCGTTTTTCGGCCGCTTGACACTACTTGAGTGCGCTTCCTTAAGTCGTGACCTCTCAGCTACCGTGATTCTCAAGGACGACTGCATCTGGGAGTCACTTGCTGCATTCACAAGCATGTTTCAGATAGAACATCAGGCAAACATCTCAGAACAGGAGCACTATCGACTGAATCGAGCCTTCCTCAGGTATCAGCTTATGTGCAATCTTTTCTGTGTTGCAAGTAAAGCTGGAGGCCCACGTGAGGGTCAAGAAAATTCCCAACGGTTCTTTGCAACCTTCTCACCCTGGGTCAATGAGCAGCTCATGTGCGTATACGTCTACCTCGAACGCAAAATTACTGACGGTATGTGACTCCGTATGATGATCAGTTCACTACTATGAAGCTGGCTGATCATGCAATAGCGCTCGACGACGTCGCCATGAACGACGTAGAATGGGGTAGTTCCTCTGTTGACTGGAGCGAAGATGGAAGTGAATCTTCTCGGATTCAGTGGCATGTGAGAAATCATCATTCAAACAAGATTGGCTGTCTTCTTACCGAATTTCCTTTTAGCTGTCGCGCGGCCTCCCATTTATGCTGAGCCTTCTCCGAGCCAAATTGTTTCACAAGAGACGCGAACTACTTCCTTTTCATCTTGGAAAGTTACGGCGAGAAGACACTGAGCCGTTCTACAACTTGATGCTCATGCTACCGAGGGATGGCATGTCTGATATTCTCAGCCCTGAGAGCCCCGGGGACACATTACGGTCTTGTTCATTCGCAAACATCCGTGCACTATCACGACCTTCGGATGGCACGCATGAAAGTGGATTCTCGACCCCCCATAAGTTATGGGCTGCTGCACACGGCCACCAGTCAGTGTGCAACATATCAATAGACGCACAATCTCTGAGGAACCACTGGGACTGCATATATCTCATGTGGGACGTGGAAGAAGAAGATAGGCACACGTTGGAAGACAAATCCGACAATGTGCTGTATATGAAGCCTTCCTTCCACAGAGCCCATGAATCATATGCAGTCGACGACGTAATTCGCTCGGAGAAGCAGAGGTCATATATTTGGCTGGCTGGAGGGCGAGGGTACTGGCCTTTTCTTGCCAAGGACTTCAGCGGAGTCTCTGGATTGAGCGAGAATCAAAAGGAAAATCTGTTGGCAAGATTCAAAAGTGAGGAAGAGATGGGAGTTGATCATGCGTGGGGACAGCAGGTAACCATCACCGAAGGTCATTGAGGACGCAGTTTTCAAAAGTCATTTGAATGAAATCTTCTAGGTTTTCTTGCAACCTTTGTTGACATGCAGGAAAGACTCAAGCTCAGTTTCAAACCTGACTATAGTCGCACCGGTGGTGGCCCACTTGGTCCATCGGTAGATCTTCCGCCCCTTGGTGCATATGGTAATTGTTGTGGAGCCTCGAAGCGAAGACAAGCAATTGATCTGCATAACAACGCTGAAGAGACTTGGCCGATTGTTTTGTTTTTCCCTGTACCTAGTCACCGCTGTCTTTCATAATAGCAGTTTGCTGCTGTACGGGTGCGTTTGGTAAAGCGAGCCGTACTGGGAACGCCTCCATAGAATTGCTGCGCAGTTGCAGCAAGCGCGTGATGAAATTTGTATCAGGTTGAGAACAATGAAATAGGAGGTTCCAATCCCCAGCCGAGGTATATCTACGTTTTGAAAGAACATTTGAGGAGAAAGGTCCCTAGAAGTAATTCGACTCAGAACAAATCTTTACAAATGAAGGTAACTTCGGGTTGTTGACAGCTAGATTTAGCACATACGATTTTCAACGCCTCCCCCCTTTGATTAACTCTACACAGATGTTCTTCTGCCTTACATACAACGCATTAACAATGTCCCACTCTTTAACTGGATGGCTCAATCTGATCTAAAGACGCGGGATGATTAGTTTGGTATCTTCTACCGTCACGTGTGTTTCTTACATCGTAAGTATAAAAAATGGTTGGAATCGCCTTGTAAATCTCCATCAGGCTGATGTTCTTGCCGATACAGGTGCGTGGACCGGCGCCAAACGTAAAAGTTGCCCCCTGCATCTCCGCCTTTCGGATGTCGTAATTTTCTTGAGGCTCATGTTCGCCTTGAAGCCAACGCTCAGGGACGTAGGAGTCGAGGTTGTCGCCGAAGGCTGGATGACGATGCATAACCCAGGGGTTGATTCCGACTATGGTGCCTTCCGGTAGGAAGGGGCCATCAGGGAGATGGATGCCTTCCTTTGGAACAACTCTTTCTAGGAGTAGCCCAACTGCAGGATGGAGCCTGAGCGCCTCTTTTATAGCCGCATCTAGGTACGGCAGCTCTTGGCTCTCATTCCAAGTCACCGGTAGTGACATCTTTCCGCTTTCTCGTGCAGTCACAATTTCTTTCATGACGTTTTCCAAAGTCGAGGGATTCTTAAGAAGGTAGTAGACAACTGCACGAAGTGAGATTGCTGTCGTATCTGACCCAGCGTTGACGTTGCTGAGTGTCCATGAGAAGACCTGACGATCATCAACAACGTGAGGGTGCGTCTTCTTGATTTCCAGGAAGCGATTGAGGAAGTCACGGTGTGATGAGATTCCTTCCTTCTCTTTTGGACGTTGAAGACGCTCTTTGAGACATTGGCGCGCAAATTGAGCGACAGCTCCCGTCGAACCACCGCCAAACTTGCGCTTGATTGGATTTTTGATCAACAGATTATCCAACCACGGTATTTGACCAATCTTTGAATTCAAATTGTCAGTTATCTGGTCACTTTAGCTTCGGTTAAAGCTCACCATTCCTGCATAGTCAACCATTCTTTCCAGTGACAGCATCACACCACCAACGCTTTTGCCCTGGTCGAGAAATCCGAGGCGCTTGCCAAAGGTCAATTCTCCGATTACATCAAAAGCATCTGACAGGTCAGCTATATCGGCCAGACTTCCCAGCTGATGTTACTTTACAATATTGGAGCCAAGTTGCGAGATCGCATTCTCGTCTAGCCTCGGCAAACTCGTCCAACTTCTCAAGCAACTTTTGGATTGTGCTATCGACGAAGGATTCGAATTCAGTCAGGGTGCTCATGGAGTACAGAATTGAGATAGATCTCTTGATCCTGGCATAAAAATTCTCATTGAGGGTGGTGAACAGGGTCTGTGTTGGGTTGCCATTGGCAAGCTGCTGCTGTACCGCGTAGAACTCGGTCTAGAAGAAGTCTTCGAGTACACGCGACCTGTTTGACAAATAAAATTGGAATTACCTTGCGATATTCCTTATTGACGCCATAAATTGTTCTCAAGGCTTCATGGTTTTGAATGCTGACTACTCTCGGCCCAAGTCGAATGTACTTCCCGTACCGGGAATGTGACTTAACGTGTGTCTCATGAGCCCTTCCGTGGGCCACATCGACAAACCTCCATATGTTGGTTATCTTAGCTAGGAATAGACCCGGAATTTTAGAGACACCCTGACTTGTGACGTTTCGGACCAGGTGGATTGCTTACATTGCCATCAGAAGAAAAGGAAGATTAGCTACAACGAGTGCTAAAGCTTCGGCGATGATGGCCAAAATCGCTTTGAATAGAAGTAAGAGTCGCCGTACAGCCTAGATGGTTCCCCTTGTAAGATAACTGATACGAGGGTACGTGAAAGTGTAGGTTGTTCTAGCAGTGTGTAGCGCCTAATGGTTAAACGAGAATGAAGGCGTTATGCCGACGCTGTCCACTCTTTGAAGTATATGGTGTTCATCGAGGCTTTCCGCATTATCCAGGGCCAATTTCACCGAAACCAACACTTACGGTTCCGAAATTCGCTCCACTACACGAAACGGCACTTCAGTCTTGGTGTATCACAAGTTTGCAAGTGCCGAGTGACCCCGCACCAAGTAGGTAAGGTAGTCATCGGAATATCGGAAACATAGTTGTGTAAAATCCATTCCGCGGGATAATGATTGAAAGGTTTCATGGTAAATATCTCTGAAATCAAACTTTAATCTTGATCATAAGTATATGACACTCCCCATGCGAAGGTCAAATTCTCAACATAGTTAAGATGCTCTCATACTCTTTAGCCAGTGGTCACTCAGTCTGTAGTAAGTTCGACGAGAAGATGCTCTCTATGAAGACTTTGGCCCAGGTTCACGTGACAGTGAGATGCTCGCGACCAATACTTGACAGTTGCAGCTGGGCCCATGGTCGGACTGAGGGTGCACAACCGACATGGGAGCTACTGACGTGCATGAAAGGCTTTTGTGTGAAGAGTATATGGAATTAGGCTTGCTATTCTTTCGACGTGACCCGAATTCAAAAGTACTAAGAATGAAGCTGGCCGAAAGTTCCCGAGCAGTGTTACACGTTGTCGCCGATGTGGGAATTCACCAACATTTCAAAGCCCGATCAGCATGCCTCATGACCGAAAGAAACATTTTACCCTCCTATTTCGGAATCGAAAATTTGTTCACTCGCCGTTGTCTATAGAATATTACAAATGCGTTGCCATATTTTCAACTTGATAAAAGCCCCAAGTTCCTGATTTATCAATCTTCATTATTGGCTACGTAAGTCCGAGATTCCGAATTCGCATACGGTTTTGTCAAGAATCAATATGTCGGCCGAAGCAAATGTCGACAGCGGATCAATCAGACCACTAGCGAGCTCCAAGGGGCGTCTCGCAAACTCTGTACGGGGCGCATGATATTTCCTTTTCGTTTACTTCGAGCCAAGCCCCCCAAAATTTCCGAATTCGGAGACTGACAATATCATCGCGCAGAGCCCTTTCGGCTACGGCGCATTTGCGACAACTTTGATGACTGTATCACTTTCTATGCTGGGCATACGCAACGTCGAGAACCAAGCGTTATTCATCGCCAATCTTTGTTTCCTCGCCGGTCTGGGCCTGCTCATCTCAGCTCAGTGGGAGATGGTCAGAGGTAACACGTTTGCCTACACGACACTCATTGCTTTCGGTGGGTTCGGCACCTCTTTGCTCTGATTTCACGCGACGGAATGTTGATCCTTGCAGCATTCTACTACGGCGGTTATGGCTTCCTGCTAATACCGTCAGCCGGGATTGTCAATAGCTATGGCGGGAAGACGGAGGAATATTTTAATGCATTCGGATTCTATCTCGCCGGTGAGTTGGTTTCTTCTGGCATTTGAGAAGAAATGAGTACAAATGAATTTGAATCTCTAGCCTGGTCTCTTTTCAATTTCTTCTTCTTTATAGCTGCTTTTGCTACGTAAGTTTTGAAAACCATCATTTCATTTGCGCCCAGAACCCTGGCTGACAACGTGTAACTGGAACACAAGTAACGTCGCCAACGTCATAATCTACGGTGCGCTCGAGTTTTCCTACATTTTCAACTGCTCAGCAAACTTTGCCTTTGCAGATGGACATGTATCGGTCGCTGAGACGTTGACTAAGATCGCCGGTGGCTTCGGCCTTGTTGCTGCTTTTTCGGGTTTCTATGTCATGGCTAGCGAGTCTTGTGGTGAAGTGTTGCCGTTTCCTCTACCGTTGGGCGACTTGTCACGACATGGATTCTTTCCGAATAGGAAAAAAGTTTAGTATCGGAGATAATTTTGAATGTTTGCCAAGAAGGCGCCGTCACTCAGTAGCTAAGGCCCCATTGACCTTTTTTCAGCTTTGAGTGTGCGGAGAGATTCAAGCGCGTCCTAGCCCTGTCATCGATTGGAACAACATGATCATCATGTCCTATCAGCCGCAAACGCCGGCTTCCGAAGTAAGTATGCCACTGTGAGCCCATGAAAGATACAGGTAGGCGGTAAGTCATAGTCGAGTGGATCAAATGCCGTCTGCTACCTCCACGTCGGTGAGGCCTCCAGACATTCAAGTGACCCGGCATGGAAGACAAAAATGTTCCAGTTGCGACCGAGTACGATACAAGTCACGGCTTGTGCAAAAAGAAAACGAAATGCCTATGTCTTTGGTTGACCAAGTGAAGAATTAAGAAATTTTTCAAATTCTTGTCCCGTGATCAGCTGGACACTCGGTCCCGGGGCGCCACTATTTCTCGGGCTCTGCTGAATTTGTGACGGGATTTGGGCCCGGCATTTTACACGTTATCATCCCGGAAGGTCCAGTCCACAGTGGTACGATGTGAGCGCCAGTGACGTCTACTGATCTTGAGCCCACTGGAAGTAAGGCAATTCCTACTAAGGAACACGATGTGTGTATTAATGCTGTCATGGCGTCGCGTTGATACGACCAATGGTCCGAATGAACTTGGGCAGCAACGAAAGCCACTATATGATGCTCTAGGGTATGTCAACCTTGATTTTTGCAGCTCAATTCTCATCCCACTTTTCATTGGCAAATACTATATTCAAGACAAGGCGAATTGTCTCTGGGTCACAGATCCGCGGATGGCAGTCTGAATGCCCTTGCGGGTAAACTATTAGTCGTTCGACTCTGAGAAAGGCTCGCTTATGTGAAACAAGTTCGCATTGTTTGAATGATTTAGATCTATTCAACTTTCAGTCTCTAATCCCTCCGGGTTCTAGGAACGTACGTCTTGTCTAGGAACTTTTAGAAAAGCTGGCCGGAGTAGGCGTCTCCACCACCTGGCCGTTATGGATGAGCATGTTACCATCGTCGTAATCCGAGACGACGTCTTCAATGTACGCAAAATCAAGGCCCCGCAACTCGTCTTCCTCAGTAGCACGCAGGTGCATGCCTGGAATTTTGTTGATGAGGAACAACAGGATGCAAGAAACGAAGAATGACCAAGCAGCGCAAGTCGTCGCGCCTGCCAACTGCAAACCGAGTTGCCTAAAGTGCCCATTCCACCAGCCACCCTTGTATGTATCCCCGCTTACCCCGTCGAGAGCCGGCACCATTTTGTGAGCAAATAGGCCGGTCAGGATATCGCCGACATACCCACCGATACCGTGGATGGCAAAGATATCGAGGCCGTCGTCGACGCGGAGAAGGTGTTTGTATCGGACTGAGTAGAAGCAGGCGACAGCGGTAATAATTCCGACAAGAGGTGAGACGTATACAAGGACTATAGGATCCTGTTGTTAGCGCAAGTGAGCAAACTCGATGAGACCAAATATTCCTTACCGAATCCAGCTGCCGGAGTGATACCGACGAGACCAGAGATGATGCCGGAGCAGAAGCCAACCAAGCTGAATTTCTTCGTGTACACGTAGTCCAACAGGGCCCACGTAACGCCACCGCCGCAGGCAGCAAAGTTGGTGTTCACGACGACGTAGATGGAACGCAAGCTGAGGTTGGCCGTGCTGCCTCCGTTGAAAGCGAACCATCCGAACCAGATGAGGACAGTGCCCAGAGTCATCAATAAGGGGTTATGGCCCCTGAAGTGGGGGACATGTCTCTTTCTTGTGGAAGTGCTGTCGTCGATACGGGGACCCAGCATTATTGACCAAGCGAGGGCCCCGAAGCCACTGGCGATGTGAACTGGACCGGACCCTGCGAAATCGTAAAGGCCCAGGTTGTAGAGCCAGCCGCTAGGATTCCACTCCCAATATGCCAGGCTAAGAGGACAAGTAAGTATTGGCCGCAAAGATGGCGGCTTGAAAAAGGCAGGATTTGACTTACATGTAGTAGACAAAGGTGTTCCAGCACAGAAGAAAAAGCATGCTAGGCCAGAGACGACCGCGCTCGAGCATAGCGCCGGCTAGAATCATTGCCGTGGCCGTGACAAAAGTGAAGCCAAAGGCAGCATCTGTCCCGCTGAATATTAGACATCTCACTCCGACGTCAACTTGCTTCATTCGGAGGAGATTTCCTTACACAATATGTCCGGGATGTCCTTGTTCGCAAAGGACGGAGAAGCCAAGAGGTTGTGGAATGCCGCGTGGGAAAGGTCTCCGAGGATGGGGTTCGTCGTGCGTGCCTGGTAGAGCGATGCACCGTATATCCAGTATTGTAGACCGCAGGCGCATGCACAAAAGAGCGACTGCAGAACCATCGTCATGGCTGATTTCCTGCGGTGCATTCCGGCGTAGAGGAAGCCAATGGCCGGCGTGATCTGCCAGCATAGGATCGTGCATATCAGCATCCAGCAGAGATCACCCTACGGATTGTTGACAAATGTTAGCGGGCGCTGAACTCCAACTAATGGCCGTCCAAGTGCTGCAGGATATCCTGTATTGAATCGGTCTTCGTACCTTGTCGTAAGGTGCGTTGAGGTCATGAGTGATTGGGTTGCCGCCCGTTGGGTCGGTAGCGTAGTCGGGGAACTCGGTCACAGGGATGACCTCCGCCATGATGTATCACGATATTATTTCCTGGACGAAGGGAAATTTTATGGCGAGGTGACTGGGACGGCGGACACGAGAACGCGTTGTTTCCTTATTCTTGCTAAAGAGCCAAATCCGCGGAACGCCTTTCCGTTGGTCTGAAGGGAAGCCTGGGAGCAACTTAAAGCTTTCGTCAATGTTCAGATGTTGGCCAAGCTGCCATGCTGTCGGTATTGCTATCACTTGGCACCAGTCCCAACCCCCAGATAAGGTTCGGTCTGCAACAAAATTAAGCATGTTCACAATTGTCTTGGACACTCGATGCCAGATAACACCAACCTCTCTGATTGGCTTATCCCTGATAGACGAGCTTCAACGGGGACACGAAAAGACCTATCTTCCTACTCAATATAGGAAGCGCTGGAGCTGGTCTCTGTGCACCAAAAGTCTGGGCATTGCTAGGGGGGAATGGGAAGGGATGGGGATCAGTGGATTCTACTGTCTTGCCTGTGAATCACGACCGGTCTAAACTGCTGGAAATGGATGCAGGAGCCTATCCAATTAGAGTAAGGGTAGAGCGGGAGGGAGGCGGTTTGAAGGGCAGCGGTTCAGGTTCAACATGTGAAAAGGGGGAGGGCGCACACCGTCATAAGCTTTGTATACTAAGCCTCCCCTGAAAAAGCTGAGAGTTATTTGATAGGAGCTACATGCAAGGAAACCCTGACGGCATCAGAGATGCACGGGCGCTACAGCCTCCACAGCTTCGGCCACGAGAAGTCTGAAGAACGGGCACAGCCGGGGAGTGGGAGGCAGGGTCGTCATCCAGCGGGGTCATCCCGCATCCAATGTTCCTGACCTTATCGCTGCATGCTCAGTGGACAGGGGGGGAGTGCCGGGTAGATTTAACAAATTAGGCTAGACTCTGTGACGCGAGATGAATCAAGCTCTCGTCCGTATAATCTTTCCGGTTCCAGTGAGGGTGTGAACGCCGACGTCGTCCCCTTCAGACTGTAACGCGCTGCATCATGCGGACCGTCGAGCTTGGGGACACAGCGGCTGCTGGCTAAATCTACCAGATGCATCTATCCCACCCTGTGACTTGTGTTTCTGAACATCTTGATAGACTGTGGCTGTCCTCACGAGTCGCTAATACTTATCTCCCAACTTCCAGCGACGAGAATGAACGTATCGGTGCCGAGTCGTTTCGTATGACAGAGAAGAAGACCTTTTTGCCATGTCCTTCGGTTTTGACCTCGGTGGCCATCATGCCGTCACCACAGTGCTTGGCGTCGCCGCATTCGCTGGTGTTCTGGTCTATCTCACAGGCATGCTCGTCAACAACCGCAAGGTTTTCTCGAGGTTCAGCCGCGCTCCGTCGTTCAGCCAACCGGCCGAAAAGCCCTCCGTGACCACGGCCGAGAAGCATAGCTACGTGAACGCGTTCCCGCCGTCCCAGAGAGCCACAATTGCGGAGCTCGGACCACAATTCGCGGACGTCAAGGAGGTCGACCTCGCCGTGACGCCGAAGCCCCTGTTGAGGGTGGATGCCGACTATCGCTCCGCCAGCCCCTCCTTGTTCAACTTCAGCGGCTTCAGCATTGACGATATTCGGAGATTGGGTGACTTTCCCGACTATGCAACTATTTCAGATGTTCCATTGCCGTCGCCGCTGGAGAACTTTGATATTGACAAGGCCGTCCCGCGGCCCTACCGGCCGTTTAGATGGGCATACCACCAGACCATGTGTAGGTGCTGCCACCGCCCCAAACCAAAAGCGCACGAACTCATCTCAAAATTTTCAGCTTTAACCAAGATGGACACGGATTTCTGGATCGAGCTCGAAAACACGTACAGGCACCGTATCGCCGAGCGCAAAGATCTGTATGCAAAGAATGGGGGCGATGTTCTTGCCAGCATGCCGGGCTCCGAGCTTGCCTGTAAGGAACTCATGGAGATGGTCATAGAGTTCATCTGCGCAAGATACCCTAACCAATTCAAGCGCGATGGCAATATCTTGCAAAACAACATTCTAGGGACGACAACAGACCTCTCCGTCACCGAACCACTCATTGTGCTTTTGGATAACGTCCCTGAAGACTTTGGCATTATGCTTCGGGATCATGAGACCGGAAAGTATGTTCTGCGAGCCGGCATGGTGTGCTCCTCTGTTGGCTGGAAGCTCAGTGAGAAGGCCGGCTTGGGACTGCCAGGAATTCACAAAGTGGTTCCGGATTACAAGGAGAAGATGGAGTTCAGCATGGATCGGTGAGACTTGAATACTCTCCATTTCCGGGAGATGACCTCTCCTGCTGACGCGACCCTAGATTCTTCACCAAAATACCCACCAATAAGCCCATTCAACGCGGTTCGTGGGGTCTAGAGATGGGTCAGCCGCTCTATCTTCCCTCAGAGCACCCCGACTTTTCTCACCGCGAGCGTCAAAACCCCAGCCTGCAACCCGAAGATGTCTACTTGCGCGTCGATTGGCAGACAATGCGCCGCCTACCACTATCAGGCGGCGTGGTCTTCAATTTCAAAGCACTTTTCACGCCCTTGACCGAATTCAAGGACGAACCGTACATCCCTTCTCTAGTTCTCAAGGTTCTGAACGAGGGCAAGGAGAGCCTCTTGAAATACAAGGGGACATGGCACGTAGAGCATGTGGTAAAGCCAACACTAAAGGAATATGAGAAGTATCAGGTTGAGAATGGTCTGATTGAGGAGGATTGGGAGCCGCATACTCTGGCCGAGGCCCCATTCTTCAAGGGATGGGAGAAGAAGTGGTCCACTGAATGAGAGCCGCGTGTATCGTGTTGACAACAAAGCCGTATAGACGCCTTTATGTGATTTCATGGGGCCTTAATGACAAATTAAAATTGTCTTCACTTTTATCCTCATCTTTCCGATCACGGCAGGACTCGAGGAGCATTCTTGCTTAGCTGGGTGTTGAATATTACGTTCGAGCCGAATTCGCGATTACCTTCCTGACTGCAAGCTTTCAAGGACACTGGTGTCCTCAGACATCGGGAAGTTGAATAATTGTCCTCTCACGTAGGAGCGCGAGGTGACGTGGGGGTACATCGAAGTGAGTGGAAATCGTTACTAATGAAAATAACAGCAGATCAACTAGAGCGAAGCTCACTCGACGGATTAGGAATAGTAGAATGCGGGGTACATGAGCATCGGAGTCCGGAGTCCCATATGCATTCCGCTGCAAATAAATGCACATAGAGGACGAGTGTGTTCGTGTTGCTCCCATCGTTGACGAGCTGACTGGTCTCACTAGTATCGTGAGGTTCGGTCAGAGGGGAGTGCGCCGGCCGAGGTCGGAGGACGCGAAAAGCCGCTTATGCAACCACCCTATGACTCCAAGCCACTTTGATCGAACCTTTGACGAACTTTGAAGCGGACGACGGCAGGAGTCTCCGAAGTCAGCATGGGAAACATAAAGGGGTGCTGGTTGGCTTATCTTGTGCCAGGTGGTCCTCCCGCGGCATCCATCCCGGTACCGGGATAGATAAAGGACAATAGAGTGTCCATGATTGGGCCCGAAACTTGCATAATGCGGGGTATACCGGAGGCGATCGCCGCGTATCTTGGTCTGGAGCCTCTTGAATCCCTGGATTTCTTCTGGTACCCTTGGCCTCCTTATCGCCGCAACGCCGAAAACTAGGGAGTCTGCGGGAATTCGGGATTCCCAAGGTCTCCCTGTCCATTATTCTTTGTGCGGCACTGTTGATCTTCAGGTTGGAGGGCCCGTCGTCACCATATATCCAGCCTCACGCAGAGTCTGAATCGTGTTCGCATCTTGCCAAGCTCAGAACCCTAGTGAACACGTAGCAGTGCTTTCGTCGCAGAGTTTGTATGCCAGAGACTCCATATCATCGCCACCCTTGAGGCATTCACAGAGAGCCCGTATCTCAGTCGGGACTCTTCATACGTACTACACTCCCTCAGGTACTTCCAAGGCAAAATACCTACTAGCGGCACGACCAGTTGCATCGAAATACGGCAAAGCTTGCTGGCCAGTGACAAGCAAACACGGTGTTGGCCGCGAAACCAACCTCAAGCGGCATCGGTCTGCCATCTGTGCCGCTCTCCCGCTGCAAGGATGCATGTGGCCAGCGGGTTGCTCCAGCCAGACTCATCCATCAAACATGCCCTTACCACCAATCATGGACGCCGCTGGCTTATCGTGCGCCAGCCAAGATACCTCAAACTACAATAGCGTCATAAGATGCCATCCCCCGCGTTTCTGGCAATGCCGCGAATGGGCCTGTGCTAGCAGCATGAACACTCATCCGATCACGATGAGGACCGACGACCGGTGACTTTCGGAACCAAAAAAAGCCCTGTGGCCTGCTCCCAACTTCCTTGCTCATCGAAATCGAAATCGAACTCGAATTCGCCCCAGCCGACTTTGATCTGATATTTCTACCATCCCTGCCGCATCCACTACTATTCACCCGGACTGATAAACCCAGGCTTCTCGTTCGAATAAAGTTCAATGATAGCCCCCAAGAGTTCAAAGTCGGTATCCAAAACTAGAACTGGTCTCAACCCACGGTCGAGATCGGGTTGTGTCACTTGTAAAGCCAAGCATGTACGTCGCCGTCAACCCGTCTTGTGCTCTCATGTATGATGTATCCTCGGCCCGTCGGGTTGATCAAGGATCTCACGGGCATGACCAACATCCAGCCACTAGCAAAACGCTGATGTGCGCGATAGCTGAAATGTGACGAGACGCGACCGGCTTGCCAACAGTGCACAAGAAAGGGGATCAAGTGTGGAGGCTTCGCGCAGGGCTTGAGATGGTCGTTCAAACACCAACCTGCCCTTCAGGTCTTGACACTCGACGATTTCAATACCACGCAAACATCACCGAAGCGACCAGCCGCCGACGCACCCGAGGGCCAGCATCGCTCCAAAAAAGCAAATTCCATTTCAGCCAGCAGCAGCAGCAGTTCCCCGAGAAGTCGATACTCAGTCTCATCCTCTTCTTCCAAGAGCTCCGCCCAACGAGATGGAGATGCAGAGGGAGATGAAGATGCCACTAGGGCATATCAAATGAGCGACGGAGGAGTAGATGAAATTTCTCAACTGTTTGCAGAGGAACCCGTGTCACCTTGCCAACCACTGCTGGGTGTGATTATTCAACAATCAAGCTCCTCCAAGGACGCAGACCAGAAGCAGCTGTCGCCGTACTCATTGACGCCCAGTCTTGCCGACACTTCATCAGCGTTCATCATCAACTGGTTCGAGCAGGTGTGCCCAGCCTGGTCCGGCTTCGACTCGAACGCGAATCTCAATCGAAAGATTGCAATCGACCTCTGGCGAACGTCCGCCACGGTGTGCAGCTCTCTCGAGAGCATGTCGGCCGCGTTTCTGGCATCCCGGCTTCCGAGCATGAGGCAATCCGCCCTCCGTCTCATGCAACGAGCGACAGACTTCATCCAAGCTGAGCTCCAGGTCGTGAAAGCGCAGGGCGAATTCCGCACCGTACCGACGGGTCTCATCTTTTCCCTGTTCTGCCTCGGAACAACGGTCTGCTGGGTTGACTCCCGCTTGTACGGGCTGCCCTTTTTGAGAGAAGTGAGATCTCTCATTCGCCGGCTGAATGCGCAGTCGGCCTCCTTCTCCAGCGCGAACCAGGATATGCTCTCCTTCTTCAACAAAAGCTTGGCGTACTGTGAGATGCTTCTCTCCGTGGTTCGCGAGGACGAGCCGCTCGATCAAGGCGACGCAGGCTTGGCGCTCCAGATACTCGAGGAGCGTGCACCCCATCCCTGGACTGGCGTGTCGACTCTCACGACACGCCTTTTCTCCGAGTCGATCCGGCTGTGTCGCAGCGCTCGACACCGTCTGAGGCAAGCCATGGATCCACAGAAGTACTTTTCAAACGCGCTTCAAGACTTGATAGGAGCGCAGCGTCTCGAGGAGCAGCTTCTAGAACTCGAGTTTCCCTCGGAAACCCCCGACGTCGACACCGGCGACAGCTCAACGCCGGTTTCTCATCTTGCCAGGGTCGCCGAAGCCTACAGACTCTCTTCACTGCTTCACTTGTACCAGACTTTCCCTGATCTTGTCTCCCTGCGACTACCGGCCGAATCGCCAATGACGGAGAGCGGCTCCGTGCCATGGGACGAGTGGATCATCCCCTTGGCCCTGAGACTGGTCAAGGTCCTTGAACACATCCCGGCAACGTCGGGTACCCGCGTCATCCAACCGCTACTATACATATCGGCGAGTACAGGACTTCGCCACGACGCACCAGCTACGTCTGACATGCTGGGGGCCTTTGGATCCCTGCAGCAAGACCTGATGGGAGGAACGGGGTCGAACATGTTTAGCCCCCCGCCGCTGTTCGATTCGCACAACTTGTCTCAGTACATCAGTCAGATGGCCGAGGCTCCGACGCGGGAGGGTTCAATGTCTACCATGACGCTTGACGTAGGTAGTGCTCGCCACTTCGTCATGAGACGTCTGAGTATCCTGGAGAGCAGCTTGCCACCGACCCCAGTCGTGGTAGCAAAGAATCTCGTGCAGACTATTTGGAGAGCGTACGATAACGACATCGGCTCGCCCACAGCTCACTGGATTGATGTGATGGAAGACAACGACTTACGTTCAATGTTTGGGTGATTATGAAAGTCATCGTATGGGGGATTGGCATCAAGAGATCGTTCATGTGTTTCATAATACTAGGAACGACAAATGGGTGTAGGACATGGGTCTCATCTTTTTGGCGTTGGGAAAGTGACACCATGAACATAGCACAGGCTCTTGGATGAGCGCCCGTTTTTGAAATCGTATAGGCTTTGAATGAAATTGTTTATTCATTTGACCTTGTCACCACCCATCTCATTTTGCCCCATTTCAGCTGCATTGCTGTCGTTATCCTTCCTCACCAACACCATTGATACATGCCAGATCCTCTCAGAAGTCGCTCTTCTTGCGCTGCCCAACATAAAACGCCAGGCCGTAGTCGCTGGTAGTAAAGGTGATTGTTGAGCCCTTGGGGAAATGGAAAACATCGCCGGGCTTTGCCTCGACCTTCTGGCCCGTCTCATCGGAGATCGTGTAGTCGCCCTCAAGTATGATCTTCATCTCGTCATACTTGTAGGTGTATGTGAGGGGCTCGCCCTTCTTCAGACGGAAGAGGCCAGATGAGATGGGCTTTTCGGGGTTCGACTCATCGCTGGAGAATACATCTCCGAGATAGGCGTTGTCCCCCGCGAGGAGGGGGATCTGAAAGGTCGATTGGGCCTTGGCGTAGTGCTGGAAGGCGGCCATTGTGATAATCAAGATTTGATGTCTTTTGGTGGGCTTAATGAGGTTTGATGAGGTTGTGTCTTTATTGTGAGTGTGAAACTACTACCCCTCTTCACATATTAGTCAAACCACCTGGTATATATAGAGCTCGATCCGTCAGTGTAAGAATTCTTCATTAGGCAATAATCCAAGAGAGCCTCTGAATTCTGGGCACAAGGTTTGGTTTCACTCCCGCGAGTTTGCTCATGAAGAGTCCCAGTGTAATGATGAAAGATAGGACGATAGGGTAAAATTTCCCGTTCCGGTCAAGCGCCCCCCCTCCAGCTCGGAACGGTCGAGTGGAGAATCGGTTCGCAGACGCAGCCGGTCTCGCGGGTACGAGTCTGGAGAAGAGATACGGGTGTGGGACGGGGGGCCGACGGGGATGGCGGAACCCAACTCTCTACTGGAAGGGATTTCCCAATGCGTAGCCGAGTCAAGAAGTCGACTCAAGTGATAGTCTCCTCCGGCTCCATTGAAAGTGTTGGTGCACAACTTACTTAGTAGTCTCTGCAATCCTTCACATGTGCGCACATACGGACCTCCTTACTCTCGGAGTAACTGTCCTCGCGCAGAATAGATAGGGCTCCCCCAAACTTTCAACTTCATTGCCTTCCGTTTCCCCCACCCATCTATATTGCCAAAGTCAAAGTCACCCCCTCGACCCGATATGGCACTATTGGCGTTATCAGCACTGACCTCTGATGGTTGGAAGATCATTATCGGACTCTTCGCCCTTCTCTTCGCAGCGCTAATCTCACGATCGCTTGGCGCATTGCGACCGCGAAAAGGGGCCCTCTTCGTCAATCCATCATCCATAACTCAACCAGAGAAGTCCAACCAAGCCACCGAGACATGGCAGATGCCTGTCCCCAGCCCTTATTCGGACTGGTCAATAGAAACGACAAGGCCGCTGCCCTACCGCGCATTTCGCTATGGTCCGAAGTACAACGTCACCATGGGGCTTCGTTCAATTCAGCCAGAGGACTGGATTGAGCTCGATAACCACTACCCCAGGTATCATGCCGACAAGACTGCTCGAATCGCTGAAAGGGGTGAGAAATGCTTCGGAACAGACCCAGCAGCCTACCCTGCCGCCATAGAACTCCTGGAAGAACTATGTCAGTACCTTCCCGCTCGATACCCTACACTCTTCAAGCGGACCGCCGTTGGAATCGACAACCTCTGGTCAGGGGAATCTTTCAACATTGTCGAAACACCTTTGAAGGAGGACCCGTCGGCCATTGCCGCCAAGCTCGTGCAAGACGACCTCGCCATCATGATAGAACGGCCCGACGGCAAATACTACTTGCTCGGCGGGTCCATCCTGCTGGCGGGCTTCTGGAGGCTGAGCGACAAGTTCGGCATGTCCCTCGAGGAGATTCACACGTCCGGCGATGTCCCCCACTACAAGGAGAAGCTACATAATGGCATGGCTAGCTTCTTCAAGCGCCTGCGCTGCGACCAGATCTACTCCCGCAACAACTACTTCATCCAGGTTGACGATTCCTTGCCCTGGAGCTGGACTATCGGCGAAGAAGACAGCCCCGTTGTCAGCTGGAGCACGGCTGAGAAGGACAGGGCAGTAGAACATCACTATTTCCGTTCCGAAAGGCAATCGCTGCGCCGTCTCCCCAAGACCAAGGCCATTGTTTTCACGATTAGGACATACTTCCATCCCATCACTGACTTGGCTGCGGAGGACTACGTGCCTGGGAGGCTTGCGAGTGCCATTCGGAGCTGGGATGAGATAGTCGCAAACTACAAGGGACGCGAGATGTACGAGAAGGTCTTGCTAGAGTATCTCGATAATGAGCACCAGAAGCAACTGGATCGAGGCCTGGACTTGAGCAAAGAGGATGAAACCCGGAAATATCCTTGGTGACCAAGCGAATGCTCTGCCCATCATCTACTGTGGGCTTGGGCTCGTCACAGTAAATATGTCGTGCCGGTTCTTCGAGACGGGCTGCGCCTGCATCGTTTTTCGTTCTTTTCCTTCAATACCTTACCTCATGTTTTGGCATAGATAGTGCGTGTATAAGGCGTGCATAAACATACAATACGTCCTGTCTTAGCTTCTCACACTGAATGAATTGACCATGCTTTACTTTCAATTGAGGAGTTGGGCTTCTTTCAGAGCAGAAGAGTGAGGGCGTCAACAACGGCCACTGTGTTTACCCAGCTTATTTATTTTGAGATTGGACTCAGTGCCTAATGGGAGGACCCAATCGATTTCTCACATGAGATTAGCACCAGGTAAAACTCCTCTTCTCAATCTTGAGGACAGCGAATATCAAAGTGGTCAAAGTCGACCTGCAGTGATGCACCGACCCTATTGCATCGTAAAGACCCTACGGAAGTGCGATTGCAATCTCC
Source organism: Colletotrichum orchidophilum (assembly GCF_001831195.1). Taxonomy (NCBI): domain Eukaryota; kingdom Fungi; phylum Ascomycota; class Sordariomycetes; order Glomerellales; family Glomerellaceae; genus Colletotrichum; species Colletotrichum orchidophilum. Next base: position 26,477 of record NW_019172973.1, on the reverse strand, counting down.
TCCGGCAAAGAAGTGTATGGTGCAATTGCATCCTCCTCCGACGGTTCGATCTATAACTAGCCCACATGCACCATTTACTGCGGCGAAACACTCACTGGCCCCTGGTCGAGATGAATTCCCATAACCCAGATTCTGCCCGGTGCAGCTCCCAGGTCGTCCTGCTCCCAGATATGCGGATACGGCGCAGAAGGCCGCCAAGGAAACTTGCGTGAATACCACAGCAACAATGATGCCGGCGCTCTTCATGTTCAGCTCGATCTTGAGGTCAAACGTCTATCTGGTGAGGCTACATGTCAACTACACAAGTCAAATACTTGTGCTTTCCTTTTGGTCTTTGGGGCTGAGACTTACTCAGCTTCTCACGTGTGAATTTCTGGTAAACATTGCTGGACTTCAGGGGGTCTCGTTCAAGGTCGGCTCGTTGGAGGTCAGACACTTTGAAGATTGTGGGAATGGAATGGCATCATTTTTATTGTGCAGCGAATGTCATACTGTCCCACACAATGTGCGCACAAGGAAGGGAAGTTTGGCCCGAAACGAGTGGCCCTCGTGCAGAATCTGCGACTCGCGTATGTGCTTTTGAATGTCGAGATGATATCCAAAGACAGATGTTGATAGTCGCACAATTTGAGCAACAAAATCAAACCCACATATCCATCCAACGGAAACGGACGAGCCAACATTGTCGTCACACGCTCAACAGCGATCCCAACTGCGTGCTCGGCTGAGACGTATGACGGACTGGAACTACGGCAGACTTGTACACTCCTTGTGTTGTGCAAACGCACATCATTGGCCTTTCGCATCTATTACGGGCCTTTTGCACAAACAATCTTCCCGTTTATTGCTGCTGGACGTCCGCACTTCCAAGCAAGATAGGTGTCGGCACTGGGTCTGATATGGCAAACCTCAGAAATTTTCATTACATGACTGTAGACGTTATGAAACGGAGAGATCCTGTGGAGAATCGGGATATTTAGAATACATGAATGTGCAAGGAATTAGGATGGAGTGCGCAGAGGAAAGGCTCGAAGTGCTGTGTTCCAAGGTTCTCTAGATGCAAATCATGAAGCCGCACTACTCATGAGCTCCTCATTATCCAACAAGAGCGAGGCCCCCAACGACACCGACTCATTTTAGTCTTTCAGCTAGCGCATTCAATAATCTGACTCTCTCTCAATCCTTCGGCGCGGGTGCAGCCTCAGGATCGTCAACCAATAGAGCCTCAACCTTTGCACCCTGTCTCAATCGCTCCTCTAGAGAGACCTCCTGCTCTGGGGACGTGGACCAACCAAGACCCAGTTCAGGATATTGGAGAGGAATATCGCCATCGTACGGCAAGCTATCAAGGTAGATTGGCCATGGGGTACCCATCCAGGCGTTCCTTGTTTCATGGTCTCGACGTTGAAGCGAGGTCAAAGGGTGGACAAGAACGCTAAGTATTAAGTCAGCGTGGGAGCACGTATTGACATGACAATGGGATCCTCGACCCTGCATCCCGTGCAGTCGAGACGAGATGACTTACCTCAAGTTGCCTCGATTTGATGCCAAGTAGAAGAAGACATCAGAAAATGAGGAGTCAGGAACCCAAACTGCGCCCAAGCCATTGGTTATTCGGATATTCCTTGGATAGGGACTCTCCACGTTGGAGCGCGGCGATGATTTGAAGGATGTTACTCTGGCATTACTCACTCTCGTATGACCCTGCCGGGTGTGGCCCGATGGGAAACTCATTCACCCTGAATAAAGGCACAGCTACGAACGCGCCTTCATATAGGAATCAGCATTGTGGACTCTCAACCAAGTGATGGCTATCAGAGACATGGGTTCTCCACGTACCATCGCGTCGGAGCCTCAAAACAGCATCACGGATAGCAAGGGCGGCGGCAGTTTCAGTCGGAGACTGTAGCAAGAAATATATGTGGAAGTGCCATTCCCGAGTCCGAGCTTCGACAACCGTCTTCAGGTCTGTCTGCGGGGCCGAGGGCGTGGAATGAGTGACCATGGTCATGGTGAGGATGCTGCGGGATATCTTGCTAATGGCCGGTGCTGTCCTTTCAGAAGTTTGTCAAGTTCATGATTCAAGCACACGTAGCCGACGGGGTGGCTTGATGTCAAAGTGCGGAGCAACAACCGCTTAATCACGCAATAAACTTGAGTCTCACGTGCGCAGGCACAATGAGAGAAAGCGGCTAGAATCGGTTTTAAACAAAGCCCGAACAGACCGCAGCAAACCCCTCTCCAGCCAGATCATCAAAATGTCTCTTGGTGTTTTCCCGCCTGGGCCCATAGTCCACGAACTTGTGCCACAATTCTGGTTCATGTTTTCTTTGCCTTTGAGGCATCACGGGGCCGGTCCTGGCTCCGGCATGACGGGCCATCCAGGCGGAGGCACCTTCATCTTCTGGAAGACTTTGGGGTCCATGGAATTCTCATTCACCCAACCCAATAACGCGTCAAAGTCGCGGCACACCTTGTGATTCATGAAGTCTGGGAATGGCTGCTCCCAGTTCTCGACCCAATTAAAGGTGATCATGTCCACTGACCCAGTGCACTTGATTGTCTGAGCCAGAATATCGAAGCAGTGGCCAATGTGAGCTTGATGCTGCGCACCTCCTGGCCTAGGTCCCTCTTTTGGCTCATAGTCTGGGACCACAAGTCAGAAATGCGTACTGTTCTCCGGTGCATGCTCGGAAGCTTACAATGCTCATACGAAACTTCCCTGCGCAGCATGTCTAAGCAGTGGAGGAGGTGGAAAACCTCTGTCTGGGCAATGTATGCATCTGAACCATAGCCAAGGTCTTCTGGAATCTTGACAGCCATGTGCGGGTCTTTCCCCAGTTGCCTCACATCTACTTCCCCAATGACCAAAGGCCAGACATGGTCGCCGATGCGATGCCACTCCTTGTCGGCCTCCTCGCCAACTCGTTGGCGAAGAATTGATGGCGGATTCGTATCGTATAGAGTGCCATTTGTTACTCTGTTGATTCTTGGGATATCAAAGCGCTCTAGAATCGGCGCTTGTAGATCTATTTAGCACACCCGAGACAGAGCTTGAGCCCTTGGATCACTTACAGTAGAACGACGTTTCTTTCCAATAGTCTTGAATATTCAACCCATGTCTCGCGGGCGCAGGCCATAGCCACATGGCGGATGAGGCAATGAAAAGCCCAATATTGAGAAAGGTTATGAGAGAGGTCTTTCTGCTGCACAGCTTCGACCATGAAGATTCTCTCAGAACAGCGCGAGGTACCATCCTTTGCTCCCTGTGAGGCAAAAGAGCCTTTTCAATGTCTTCATTCTTTTGGACACTGCCTGAGAAAGCATCTTGTTCATGTGAGACTACCGATGAGTCCGTCGAAGGCCGTTGTGTTTCATTCATCTTGTTTCTCCAATGGCGTAGATCAAGCGAAACGAAACTGTAAGTTGTGCGTGGAGACCACGGAAATGAGAGATTTGTAATGGAGCGGACATACAACTTCCTGGCAATGGCCGGGCCTCGTTGTCAGCGCAAACGACTGAGCGAATGCAACTTGCCTAATCATTCCATACAAAGCAGACACCCCGACTGTTGGACTTGAATGGCTGAATATCTACCTGCCCGAATGATACGAAGAGGCGTTGGGCATTGCGACATTCGACTCTTTTAACTCCACTGCATGACGCAGCAGGATTCCTTCGAATCCGTCGTCAGGCTTGGCGCGCCGGTGAAACCATTGAGTGGTCCGAATATTGTAAAATCTACTGCCTATCTTGAAGCGGCCGATGCAACCTTCCATGTTTGTAACAGTCTCTACTCGGCTTCCGACATGTATGTGTGTGACCTTTTGGCTGCAGATGCAAGAGACCTTTGTTCCGCGTGTGTAAGTCATGATCGAACCGCGAACCTCCAGACTGACGCAATCCCGCCCGCTTCCTTCGCGATTCAAGGCAAGCATTCGTCACTGGTGGTAAAATATTTGCAAACAAGGCGTTGTGCCAGCTTATTGCTGACGATTCGCTGGTTCTGGGCATCTTTTAGATAAAACCAACAGAGGAATCTCTTCAAATATCATACACAGTGATATCCCTTTGGACTTTTCCTCAAGCACCCACCTACCAGTCTTATCACGTTCTCCCCCATAGATCACATTCAGCTTAAAGTCATCTACAATGCGTGCTCAGTATCTCGTCCTTGTCGCCATTGGCCTCGTGGCTGCTGCCCCCCTCGGTATGTTGCCTTGGAAAATGTCAAGTGCTTCAGAATCGGAAAATGACTGACTCAAACACCCTCTCAAGATATCAGAGGAGCTGATGCCGAAGCTGAAGCTATCCCGTTCTACCCGAAAAGGGGCGCTGATGCAGAGGCGGAGGCGATTCCTTTCTATCCTAAGCGCGGGGCCGACGCCGAACCTGAGGCCATCCCCTTCTACCCCAAGCGAGGAGTCGACGCGGAGGCCGAAGCCATCCCTTTCTATCCCAAGAGAGGCATCGATGCTGAAGCTGAAGCAATTCCCTTCTACCCCAAACGTGGCGCTGATGCTGAGGCGGAGGCTATTCCATTCTATCCAAAGAGAGGCGCTGATGCGGAAGCCGAAGCGATCCCCTTCTATCCTAAGAGGGGTGCCGATGCTGAGGCTGAGGCTATCCCCTTCTACCCTTAAGTAGGAGTTAGGTATGGCCTCCTCCCAAGGCCATGCTCCAAGTGCCGAACTGAGACGCGAAGTATCTGCTGGAGATCTTGGTGCAAGGATTTTCAATTGTCAGGACTTCGCGAAATCATAGGGAGCTCAGTAGACCTGCGGAGTAAGAACCTCGAGCTAGGAGGATTAGTCTAGGATGCGTTCATTACTACCGCAATTGGAATACTCAGAGTCATTAGTGAAATCGTCCCCCAAAGTGAAAAAATCCTGTGTCTTTGCTTCTCGCCACGTTCGCTTAATCGGGGATACCCAAAGCCGTGTGGCAACGCAACAGTCTTGCCGATTCTACTCTTACCTTTTCATGCTGGACAATACCGCTTTCTCTGCGTCAACCGGTCTTCCGAGGCCAAGCAAAGCTTTACCGTAGTACCTCTCGGATAAGAACGCCTCTCATTCTTGGCCCATATTCCATCATTGAGCACAATCTACCTTAAGAATACGACACTTCTATTCCGGTACCATCTTTCGAACAAACACATCCTGTAGGAAGCTTGGCGAAATCTCCAATTGCAGGTGTGGTGACAGCTATGTTACATCCGAGCCGCGCTCATTCCTGCGGAACGTGCGTGAGCGACAAAGGTGCCGCATAATGGCAGCGTCAGCCCGCATCTCGCTCACAAACGGCCCGCCACCGGGCCGCGACATTGTAGATCAGAATTTTGCAGCTTCTTTCTTTGGCTAATGGTGCAGGCGGGGTTCAAGGCAAGCCAGGCACATTGACGGCAATTTCGTGGGGTCGATAAGCTGTTCTCCTCTCTTCCTTCGAATCCTTCGGACTCCCGCTCAACTTCATTCCTTGGCGCCAATATGATATCGCGCGAGACTTGCAGCAGTTTCTAGATGTGCCCATAACGTGTACATGGCAGAGCAAGGCTCAGCTCTTCAGTTCTTGCTGGCAGTGAGGAGAACTGCAGGTGCTGCCTATACCCATACGAGCTGGCTTACTGTCGTTTCTTTTCGTTTTCTTTGCTTACGAGCAACGCATCTTTCTACAAGACTCGGTCTAGATTGGGGGATGTCAAGGAATCAGAATGGTTTACCCTGCAAATTTCAACATGTCTAAAATGTGAGTGTTTAATGAGAGTTGAAGTTACTGCGCTAACAATCTGAAGTTTTCAGCTGTTCGCCGTGCCTCGGGCAAACAGAGACAAGGGAGATTACTTACGGCTCCCGAGAGACGTAAATGGCAAGTCTAGTCTTGAAGATGAAAGCCAGGATTCACCACGCAACAAGACTCTTGTCTTTGGCCAAGTCGTATCGTTCGCGGGTCGCCTCTTAATTGTGTCGTTTGCGGCCTACGGTCTCTATTCTCTTCTTACATCGCCATCCCCCTCCACCTTGCAACCTCGTGGCATGTCTTGCAACTGTGGCGAAACGATTGAAGAAGCTCGCGCAAACGATTGCGTGTACGATTCCCTTGCCGCCGCTTGGCTTCCGCCTCATTGTCGATCTCCTGAGTTGACGGCAGAGTTCGAGTCCTTGGGCCCAAACGAGCCCGACGCGATAGGGAACACCTGGGGCTACTGGCATGACAAGAATAAGACGAACCCTATGACCCTGGAAGAAGTAAGCCAATTGCCAGAGGCTGCTCGACACGGCCAATATGCTCGCTTCTTCGCCACACACGAATGGCACCTCGTGCATTGCGTGTTCTACTGGCGCAAGATGTGGGAGGCTGCGCGGTGCGCGCGAGGAGATGTGGGTGCATTTTGCGGCAAAGACGGCGTGCTGGTTATTGAGAAACGCTACGACACGCTCATGCATATCAATCATTGCTTGACCATGTTCTTGATGAGGGATCCTCTGAATCACATCGCCGCTGAGGCCGGGGTCGCTCTTCACTCGGATGAGCTTCATATCGCAAAGCCTCACAAACACCATGATCCTGATTCGGAGGACAAAAATAAGAGTGCGAACATCAAAAGCACGAGCTCCAGTAATTCCAACGACCCTTACGATGAGACGAAAGAGAGTCATAAGCACGGGAAGGGCGATCCATACGATGATTGAAAGAAGGAGCTTTATGGATGAAGAGATGCTATTTTGAAAAGTTTGTTGAATTACCTACACTACAAGATTTAATTTTTGATACAGCAGTCTTTTGAAAGGGTTCTGCTTCCTCTGGTATCGAGAACTTCAGGCCCAAGTTTCCAATTGATCTCTGACTAAACGTGCCTGACAGACAACTCAAGGTTGTTGAAGCCGCAGAAGCCTGTCGACTATAGTCTACAGGAGTGGTGCACGGTCCCAGCGCAAGATATATATTTCGCGCAGCAAGCCAGTCAAAGCCTCATCCAAGTAAGGCAGTCTAGGAGGCATCTGCAATTTGCGTGCTATGACGGTATCACTCAAGTCTAGAAGAGAGCCTTGATGTATGACTCGATCGAGGCAGAACCGCAGAAGCAAGAGAAAAGGATCCTAGCGTCTTGGCACGCCTTAGTGGTCAATTTCATACGGGGACATCACCAAGCAAGCTGCATATACATGGGTCTCGTTTCTTTTTTCTTCGACCAAGAAGCTCACGCTAGACACATGAAAAGGCGAGTCGCGCCAGCAACCTGGTCAGCCTTCGACCCCACCTGCAGTCATCAATGGATTACGAGGCATTTTACCATTGGGTGGCTGCCTAGAAGTGTAATACCAGTTCTCTTGGCGATGTGATGAGATCTAAGAATGATCTTCCGAGGAAAAACTAGTTCTTTGGTAAGAAGTAGGGGTTGAGAGTTCGTCACCCTTCCCGATTCATGGACTCTCCGAATTCTCACATCGCCCTCCATTGTCCACCATCGCCATGAAGCTCCTCAACTGCTCCAGTCTACAGATCGAGGAGTTTTCCGGACTGGCCATTCCCGAGTCTTATGCCATTCTCTCACACCGTTGGGAGGCCGACCATGCCGAGGCCACATACCAAGACTTTGGAAAACCTGATGTGATAGCGCGAAAGACAGGATGGAAAAAGATTCAGCAGTTTTGTCGCCTTGCACTACAGCAGGGATACAAATATGCCTGGGTTGATACCTGTTGCATCAATAAACAGGATTTCACCGAGTTGACTGAAGCTATTAATTCCATGTTTAAATGGTACGCGCGATCTCAAGTTTGCTACGCGTACCTATCGGACGTGGGCGTCGACGGGGTTCCCCTTCAACACTCTCAGTGGTTCACTCGTGGATGGACTTTGCAGGAGCTCATTGCCCCCTCACGAGTAGAATTCTTTGATAAAGACTGGAACTACATTGGTAGTCGAGCAGATCTCTGCGACATTATTCAACAGCAGACCAGTATTGACCAAAGCATTCTGGCAGCCGGAAGCGGGAGAGTCGAAGGGCTTCTCGCGAGAATACCTGTTGCGAGAAGAATGTCTTGGGCATCTGGGCGCACAACCAAGAGAGAAGAAGACTTGGCCTATTGTCTCTTGGGAGTTTTCGGAGTCAAGATGCCGCTTCTCTACGGAGAGGGTAAGAGAGCCTTCATACGACTCCAGGAAGAGATTATCAAGGAAACCAACGACTTGTCCCTCTTTGCGTGGTCTGCTCCGACAGAATCTCCATTAGGCTATTTCGGTATTTTGGCCATGTCGCCAGTGGCCTTTGAAACAGCGAGCGACATTGTACTGAGCAGCGAGATTAAGTACAACCCCGAGGTATGTTTTGGAATCGCATGCTTCCGCTTCTCATGTGGACACGGTCTGCTGTGTGTCGTTAATGGAACTAACACCAACATTAAGTACTCAATCACAAACAAAGGCTTGAAAATCACAGCCGAGACCAGCCTGATGCCCGACGGCGCGCACTTCCTAAGTCTTCGATGCCACAGATGCAACGACCCAGACCGTCGGAGCCTCGGGATCCTCCTCAAGGACCAAGGCGGTAACGTCTTCCTCCGCTGGAAAACCGGTCGTCTCTGGAGTCTCGAGCACAGCGCGCCGGGGATCGAGCACATGATGTTTATTAGCAAATTCCTCGAGCCGGACGCGTCCGAGACGCTCGTCGAGGACATGGACTCCATCTACCGCAACGCCTTCTGCTTCCCCCCCACGCCGCCAAAGGTGGAGTTCGTCAAGGCCCGGCCCGACGGCATGTGGAGCTCATCCCGGCGCATGTTCATCACGCAAGGGCTGGATGCCTTTGACGGGTACGTGCAGTACCGGACGTCGGGTGCAGCCGACCAGAACTTTATTGTCGCGTGCGGCTTTACCGGGAGCGGTGCCCATCCGTGGGTGTGTCTTGCGGCTGACAATGGCGAGACGGGTCATATTTTCAGAACCGCCATGAGCGGTGACTTTGTGAGGATGCGCCAGCTCGGCAGTGAGCGCGGTGTGATGAAGACCAGAATCGCGTTCGGTTTGAGTAGGCGTGTTGAGGACAGGCCGGTTGTGCTGAGCCTTGGAATGGAGACGAAGATGCTGGAGGGGCAACCCGTTTTCTCTATTTTTGTGAATCAAAGGACTGATTGGGGCGATTTGTGCATAGTAATGTGAGGCAAAAACGTACATCCAGATCAGAAGCAATAAACTAGGACGGCGTTACTGGCCATAGATAAACACACCATACTTATTTGATATCGTCGATTCCTTGTGGTACCAGACACGAGCGGGATGCAGTTGCAAGGAATAGTTCAAGTTGCTTCTACCTAAGTAGTTGCTTGAAATCTTTTTCTCGTACTTGACTTTCTGTCCAATCCATTTAGAATGTCGCCTGACTCAAGTGTTCAATTCCTGTTCGAGCCAAGTCGTTCTGATCATGCGGGTTTCCCAAGCCTGGGCACCCCGCCATACCGTTGTGTTGTCGCAGGCTGAGCAGGAGAAGTGCGTTTAGCTAACCCACAGTCATTTGCATGTAAGCACAGTACTACAAACCACTGAGCAGTCCATCGCAATGACGTTACTTTGTTCATTTGGCAAGGAAACCTCAAGACGAGGGCCTCGGACACCCTACAGCGGCGGGAGACCCTGCCCCATCAAGGCGGAACGAAGCGGGTCTAGCCCTGGATCACGAGAATAAACGAGGCCCACGATGACTGCCCACTTAAACCTTCGACGCATCCTAATATTTTCATCGGCCCTCTGGCGCAACGGTAGCGCGTTCGACTCCAGTCCTTAGGATTCCATCGAAAGGTTATCTGTTCAAATCAGGTGGGGGTCAAGTTGTAAAGCTCACGGCGCAAGTGTTCACCTCCGGAGGCACTTAAACGTGACATGTTTATTTTTGGCCCTTTTGTTCCTAGTCACTCGCTGTCCTTCTAATGGGGTGACGTTCCGAAACGTTCGTTCTGGTGTCTTGTTGCGAATCGATTCCATCCTGAGCCCAAGTTTCTCATAATAGTGCTGTCATGGAACTTGTGGTCTCGAAGCCTGCTACGGTAGTCTCAACTGCTTCTCGGTCTGATAGGCTCCACAGAGACACCCCGTATTAACAAAGTAGACAGCCTATCAAAGGTCAAGCAAAAACTTGATATCATGAACGGCATGGAACCTGCCTATTACAAAACCCTCTTATGGTCAGCCGTCAACGCTGGTTTAGCGTAATTGACTGTCCCAAGCTCGTGGATCCGGGCAGTGTGGCAGTGGGTAAAAGGATGAGTAGATTTCATGATTAGGTAGTCTGAGATAGCTTTTTGAGGCAAAGAAGAATGCATTACTACTTGGTAGTCCTGAGAACAAATGCTAAATCGCCGTTCAGGGTCACTTCTGAGGGCTTAGAGAGCGTTTTCTGCCCCTATTCGTGGGCAAATCGATCCAATATATGAATGGGCTAATTTGTATGCATCAATGTTCAGTCCTTTGAGTTCCTAGGTACTTAGCTGGCTTGCCAAACTTTTGGACTGCGGACTCGCGGACTTACGAACCTTGGGGATTAACAAAACCACCAAGTTTACCATTTGATCTCATTGGGATTTCGGGAAAGACTGTAATCTCTTGATATTGAAAGAGCAGGCCAACGCAAATACCAGGCAGTATTGATCATCGGTACATTAACTTCAGTATTGAGGTAATGAGAGCCTGGCATGGCAGTACAGCCAAGGCGGACCGATGCAGGGGAATCTCCGGCTCGGAACAAATAACCCGCACCGGAGAATCTCCAGCCAGGTCAATTCATTGTGCAAGGCCTCTAGGCCAGCTTGAATTCTGCCGAACTTGTTCTGAGAACCATATTGAGGACGGGCTTCCCCGCATTCCCCGGGCATGACTTTTGTGGCCGCGTCCGGGCCATGCACCCTTCCAATACCAAATCCAAATGCGGTGATCTCGTGTCCGGGTGCTTTGGACATCCCATGAAAGATGGAACACTCTGCTAGTAGCTTGTTGTCTCGACAAAAGTTTGTATTCGCGTCCCGGATGGCATTCCTCCTAAATTAGGCTCCTGCATTGGTGCGGCCGGTCTCATTGCCTAAACTGCTCCTTTCATCCAGAGTAGGCAAAAATCTTCGTAATCGGCGGAGGGAAGGTGTCGGACTGTTTGGAACCCAAATCGCGCGAGCATTTGGTGTTGATGTGACAGCCACCTGGTCGACTCGGAAAAGGGCATTATGCGAGGAGCTCGGTGCGCATGTCGTCTTGATCGAAATTGTTCAACAAAGTAATCTGATGTGCGATCTCCTCGTCGAAAATGTTCAAAGCTACCAACCTTTGTACGAATCTGCCCCCTCCGTATTCTGCAACAGAGGCTAAGTACATCCAGATTGGAGGCGATCTCAGTGCCTCGACCCTTCTCAAAGTTGCACGGAGAATGCTTCTTCTTGGCTTCTTGAGCGGAGACAAGGGCAAACTTCAACAGGTGGCTGCTGAAACGCATGCATGTGGAATGAATACCTACCAAATTGGGGAATATGATCGCCGAGATGAAGGTTAAGGTCTTTGTTGATGAGAAGCTGAACTTTGGGCAAGCCATCGACGGCTCCGGGAAACTTCGAACTGGCAGTGCAAGAGGCAAAATCATTTTGTCAATCTAACTGATGTAATCTTACTTGGATAGAGTGTTGAATCAGCAAGTCAGTGTTGCCTCTTTTCGTCCCTAGTAACTCAGCGGGATGCTTGCAGTGGTGATCTACTTAGCCGCGGCTTATGGATGAATGAAGGGTTGACAGGCATGTAAGTGGTTTATGTGTGAATTGTAAAATGAAGAAGGCAACTATCCATGGCGGCGGAGGTGTCGAGAGGATGAGACTCTGTGTCATGAGATGAGGAAGGAGGCCATCTTCATGTCAAAACTATCCCGCTCCTCGGGGCGACGGTTGCTGCAGGCTTCTTCACCAATATTACAATTAATCCATCACTCATCATTTAACCCCTAAAAAATAGAAGAAAAACCCTGGTTCTTCTTTTCTTTTGACTTCTTGGTATTGCCTTCATAACGACCATACGACTCGCCAATGCCACGGGCGGAAATACAATCCTGGCCAAAGTCGATCAGGTACTGTGGGCGCACACTAATTTGCAGACCAGCTACTAAGTATTGAAGCGGTCGTGCGTTTGTTGGTTGATTCTAAGCCGAGTCTAATCATTCTAATAATAAAGCTGCTACATGAAAATGTAGTATCAAAACGTATTCTAATCAATGGTGTTTTGCATCTCGGTCTACTAAACTTACTAGATCCCCAGTTCTTCCATGAAAGGTTCACTAGCAATAAATAAATAATATTAAATTTCCTCTAGCAGTATACTGTCATTGTTGTATCAGTTGGAGGGGATCTTCACAACGCAACCCAAATCTGGGCGAGCCGCAAGCGCGCGGCGCGCCCACGTCGGCCATCATGCAGGACGGCAACCGCCTCCATCCCCGCCACCCCGAGAGCATCCCTGGGGACAGGCCGCATCTACATTAAACTGCCAGCTGAAGAAGGGGTCCGTCTCGTTCGTCAACAACGGACCAAGCAACCTTGTCGGGCGGGGCAAGCCCGAGGATTGTCGGAAGACGTCCCTGGAGGTAATCTGGATCTGACCCCATCCCTCCTCCGTGAGGGTCTCGATGCTCGTGCCAAAGACGTATTCCCTGAAGCCCGCCCAGCGCACCGCCGACGCGCACATGGGGCAGCTCTCGGCGTTGGTGTAGATTGTGAGGTTGGCAAAGGCAGCCAGGGCCTGGGCCGGCGTCATCCGGTATGGACCCTGGGGATCTACAAAGATTGCCGAGCAGTTGTCGATCGCCGCGATTTCCCCTGCTTCATGATCAGCACCCTGGAAAGCTTGTTCATTTTTCCAAAGCAGGCGGGGAAGAGGGGATAGGGGGGGGTTTGGAGGGTAGACTTCGTACCATGAAGAGTCGGGTTGCCTGTGCCAGCATTGTTGTTCGCGCCGGTGCAGACCAGCGCCCCCAAGCCGCCGGCAGTGTGGTTCACAATGACTGAACCAAAAGCCGCGAACGGACACGGACTGGGCAGAGCCAGGTTGGCCTGGCGCATCCAATATGCCCGCGTGGTGAAGTTGATGCCGTTGACAATCTTGAGCGGCGCGCATGTTTCCAAGGTCATGGACCGTTGGTGATCACCATTGCCATGGCCGACCACCGAAGCGACCAGTAGCAGGGCCACGAGACCGAACGGTGCCTTGAGCAGCAGGCTCGAGGAGGAGAGTGAGAACGCGCGCATGTTTCGCGCGAGAGGCTGTGAGGCGAAGCTGCGACACGGGCTTCTCTCCGGATTTGGCCAGATGAAGCTGCGGAGGGCTCCTAATTGGGGTTAGTGAGCACTAGTTGGGAAGTGGCGAAACTCGGTCAATGCTTGTGCATTGTTTGTACGTTGACGTCAAAGCAGAGGGACGTTATCGATCTAACCTCGAATGATGTGTAGCAAGTGTATGGACTACGTGGGGTCGTGCTTTTGCTGCGGCATGGGTTGGACTTTAAATGGATGGCATCGGGGAAACGGAGGTCTTTAGCGAAGTGATAGAATTTGTGGATTGCACTCGTCAGCTTGTCTGTGACAAGAAGATGACGATGAATGCAACTCGTACCCTTCGGTTTTCGGTCTTTTGGATCGCTTGTGCTGCACGCAGACGTTTGTGGCTGGCCTGCTGAAAATGTCCCTGTCAATGACCGGTCCGTTCCGGGCCGCTCCGGAAACACGTCCGGATGAAAAAATGGGTCCACCCGGAGCCATCTCCATGTAACACGACATGAGTCAACGCAGAAGAATTCTTGAAACGAGAAAGCACCAGGCTTCGTGTCTAAACAAATGGATATCTATAAGGTAGGAACTAGCAGAAATGTCTTGGTTACCTGTGACTACAGCTTTCCCTCCCGCAGAGAGAACAGAGCTCTTTCTGTGCCACTACCACGTCTTTCCCTTTCCTTTCCAGCATCTCAATATCAAGATTATAATTCGTCTTGCCAATGCCTTGTTCCAGATCATTTTTTGGAATTCCATAAGGGTTCGTGGACCTCCATGAGAGATCATACGGCTGAGGTAGCGGCGACGAGGGCTCAAGCACCTTGGGCTTCGATCCACCATATGCGTACATGTCTCGGTAGCTAGTCGACGGCATCTGGCCGTCCTTTGGAGGTACTGGAGGTCCCTTAGGACTCGTAATGTAATCACGAACGTAATTGTCGCTAAATTGAGGTGGGCTATTGCTCCGTCCAATGTTCTGATATCGTCCCGGCTTGGATGGCTTGTCCACACTGCCGTTGGAGGAGGGACTGCTGTCTTTGGACGGCTTTGGTGTCGTCCACCTGGCGAAGAGGGCAAAGCGGGGAAATTTCTTCTCGACCAGATTGCGAATCATTGGTGCGCAGGCGCACACAATGACAACACCTAATTCGATTGTCGTCCACCAAACAACGGGGGCGTAGTCCCATGTCGGGTCGATGGAGTTACCGAACACGGCCAGGACTTGAAGACGGATGATGGTGGAGACGAAGCCGACCGATCCGAGTAGGAATATCATAGCTACCGAAATCTTTTTATTTCGGTTCATCTGCAACCCTGGCAGCATCGCTATCGGGAGGGCGAGGATGAGAAGGTCCTGGATGATGGCCAGGGCAGAGTTGGCGTACGCGAGTTGGTTTACGTCGAGGCAGGTACCGGTATGGATGTCCCTATTCCAAAACAACTCGATTGGGTGACATGAAAAGATGGTGAGGAACCCGATGATGACCTGGCCAATGACGAGGAATCCAATCAGGGTATATGCGGCAATGCGAAATTTCGGCACCGTAAAGATTCGTAGATAGAAGACTACGAGGGACAGCTTCGCAAATAGGAGCACGAAGACGTATACAATTTCGGCAACATATACTATAGCGTGTTAGCTGGAGTTGCTTCTAACATCAATAGAACAGGGATACGCACAGAGTCGCAGAATTTCAAGCAATCCGCCGGGCTTGAGATCGTAGAGGTGTTTTCCGAATCCCTTTGTTGACACTGCCGACAGTTAGCAATGTTCGTTCCCATGCAGAATTGTCGTCGAACTCACTCAAAAGAATTGCAGATACCGGGGCAATCGCAATGACTATGGCGGCAATGATCAACGCGTCGTCCAGACTCCATGTCTTTGCCAGATTCTTCGCAATGAGTCGCAAGACAATCGCGGTAACGGCGGTAACATAGACCGTGATGAGAATAGCGAGGATCTTTCCGGTATCAGATTCGTGTGGGAGATTGCACTGGCCCTGTTGAAGTTTCGCAATGTCTGGATATCCCGTCACTGGTCAGCATTCTTCTTCTTCTCCCCAGGTCCGGATTCAGGATGTCATCAGGGTAGTGAGTCACTGACCGAGAGAGTCTTGCATGGTACAATTTGCAACCAAGCATGGGCCAACTATTTGACCCAGGCCAGTGCTCGCGCAAGAGCATGTTGTGTTCGTGAGGTCGCATCCGACCCCTGTGATGCCCTGGATAAGGCAGTTCAACTGTGTAGAGTATTAGCCAAAGTGGATTCGCAGATGCAAAGCGCAAAAAGATGCCCAAAGCTAGTCAACGTACACCGCATGGCGAGATTTTACTCAGGTCAGGTAGCTGCTGCCTCGCCATCAAATGAACGTGTTCGTCGCCCGCAAAGAATTCCTCCCCGGCTGTTCCCACGACGCCAACAATCGAGAGAGCAAAGGTGATCCATAGCAGGCTAAACGAGGCCGCCGACGATGTTGAGAGCCACATGTCGAAAGTTGGAGACAAATGTCAGCTATTAGTCGCTTCTGGTCTCTTGCAGCTCCATATAGCTCCTAGTGCAGGGTGTCAATGTCCGGTTCGACGTCGTGCTCGATATTGGCAAAGGAAACCAAGGTCGTCGCCAAGTCGCCGCACTGGGGCGCACGTAACTCGAAATCTCCCGCAGAATGAGCGGTTGAAAGTCACACCTGTTTCTTTTCGATGATGTGGGTCGAGGGACGTTGTCAGCAGAGCGACGAGATGCATGCATCACAAGCCTGTAGTAAAGAGGTGGGAGGAAACAACGTTATCAACCTTAACCCCCCTTGCCTACTCCATCCAAGGGGACCCGTTCGTTTGTTTTCCCCATGGATCTTGACACATCAAGGATAACTGGACTTTGCCTCAGTTGCAGAAATACTGACCACCACCACCACCGCCACCCTGCTGGAAAACACGTCAAAGGGGGCTCCGGGGCGGACAAAGCTCCCTCCTCCCTCCACTTGGTGCTGCATGTCTGCAAGAGCACATCTCCCGTCCAAGTGTTGCGAGGTTTTGTGGATGGGATGGAAAGTCGAGAAGGTGGTGCGTCAGTGTATGTGCCAGGTTCTGTGCGCTTGCGAGCTGATTGGCCGTGTGTTGTATGTGTGTGTATCAATGCCGTACCCTCCCCTCCTCCCCTTAGCCTGAATTCCAAGCCTCATGATGGGGGAGGGGGAAGGGGGGGAAAGAAGGCACCATACAGTAGCACGTCACGGAAGCTCTGTCCGGTCTCTTACTTTCCGGCATAACAAGATGGACTTGACAAGCCCCCCCTCCACTTCAACATCTCTCGGCCTTTGAACCAACGCCGTCGTATCACCAGTAGAAGATCTTTGAGTTTCTGGCGGGAGATTCCAGCCACCATGGTGTCAGTTGTCATGTTTCACGAAACTAGGGCCATCTCACTATTTCCCAAGCATTGAGTCGATCAGAAGGCTATCAAAGCGAGCCGTGCGCCCTGGTCTCTCTCTGTCTCTCTCTCTCCCCTTCTCCTTGCTGTCGCTCCGTCATCCACACAACCATGACAAGCTGCAAGACACAGGGCCTTAGAGTCCGTGATGGAGGGAGAAGGAGAGGGGAAAAGCCAAAGAACCGTTAGGTATCTGAGTATCTAGCCGTCAGGTTCTTAGTCCATGCAGCCGTACTAGTGCGAAGCTCTCCGTTGGGCTAGGCCCATGGTTCCCCGCCCCCTCGCGACCCTTGTCCCTAACCGGCTGCTCCTCCGGGATGTACGCTGTGATGTTTCACACTCTAGTGTTTCGAAGCCACCTTCGAGAAGGAGGCATCAAATAGCGTGTCGTGTCATTGGCCTGTTCAGTCATAGTGTGCAGGATAGCTTAGCTGTTACGTGAGAAGTCGGGCGGGGGGGGGGGGGGGGGGGCGGGGGGGGGGTGGGCGCGGTGGGCGCGGCTGGGGCGGTCGTGAGGGAGGGGGAGGGCGGGCGGGGTAGGCTGGCACGGGGGGGTGGGGGTGGTACGGAGTGAGTCTGAGCAGCAAACTCTATTTAGACTCCGTCATCCATCATCTCTCGTAGGTGTTCTCGAACTTTACGGCTCCTCCCCACCCTCTCAGATTACGTTTCTGACGAGCCGGTGTTAGACCTGGCAGTGGCGCAACCCAACGGTACTTGTAATTTACGACTGGCGTGCAGCTTCCCTGCTTCCCTGGCTCGAAACCAGCTTGACAGCGGTCGCGCAATCAGGCCGCAACCTCCCCACCATCCCCCGGTCCGTCACGCCAGATACTGATCGAACGCCAGAAACATTCTGAATTTTTGACATTCCTTTGATTGTTCTCTTCTTGTAGGAAGTCTCCTCATCGATTCCCATGTGGGAGTTGAGGGCACGGTCGTGGCAATCGCGTCAACACTACCAGGAAAGGGCAGAAAAAGCTTCTCCGCGTATTCGGCCCCATCGTCGCGTACACTCTGCTTTCTTCTGGAATCACTGCCCACATCCATAGGCTCTGTTGATGTGGTCTGGCCTGATTCCTTCAACGGAAACATCCGCGCTCTCTCACCGGTCAGTGGAAGGCAGTCTGCATCCAAGCACAAACCGTTGTGGGTGACTCTGAGAAAAGTAAGCCGTTCGGCCGAGACACCAGTTGACGCCGGTAGGAAATCGAACCCGACACAACCTTCTAAGCGAACTTCCGCTTTCACACTGATCTGATGTTCTGACCTTCGGAGGAGAGCTACTAATGAGTATGTATCTCCGTTCGGGCGAGAACATTCCCGCTGCGATTCTGTGACGGTTTACTTGTGTCGAAGCTTATTCGATGGTAGTAGCATTGACAGTTTGAGTGACGTGAGATGATGAGGTCCGATCTTTTGCTTCAACATTGGATGCAAGCTCTCAGACTGTGTGAATTTCTGCCCTCCTCTGTTCTTCGGCCCTTGAAATTGCTGCTTCAACAAGCAAAGCTGCTTGCTTGCCTGCCGGAACGTTAGTCAATGCGCTCTACTCATTCCCATCGAAGCAGGGGGAGGAAGCTGCCAGGCAGAGGCAGAAATCAGCGGATGGCCAGGGCTTCCCAAAGAGCGGGATTCTTCCCGCCCAGGTTATTCCCTCGATGGCGAATCATCATTTCGATAATGAGGATCTGTACGTTTGGGTTTATAAACTAGTCATACTTCTTCTTTATACCTTGAATTCATAAAAGCCAGGAGGGGGAATTATTCCTCATCAACCAACCAGTAATCACCATTTCCATCAAGGTGCTGCATGTCGTACAGCCGTACTAAGGTAGGAGGAGACTCCCAAAGTCCAGACAACCACGACTCACAAAGTTTAACGTTTGCTTAAAGTCTCCCACGGGGATGGGTCGATGCGCTGACAACTCAAAGTCAGGCGATATTTCATAGGAAAATTCCTAACGCTATTAACATGGGATTGTTTAAGCTTCCCGGAGCCTGCACGATCATTTCCGAGTCTTCATACAACCAAAACACAGACAGTAGGCTGCTGTTGCTCAAGCCTGAGCAGCCTTCAAAGCACCGATGCGCTGCTTCGTCCGCTCCACCACGGTCTTCTCATCGTAGATACCGTTGACGCTAGGGGTATCGTTGACGACCTGCGCCCACTTGTAGAAGCTCGGGGCCTTTTCTTCCAAGGAGGTCAGGATGCTCTTTGGGATAAGCTCGTAGTTTGCAAAAGAGAAGAGTCGCAGGGTGAATGAGCCGGTAAGAACCTAGACAAAATTGCATGTCAGCCGGCGGAGGGGGAAAAAAAAAAGATTTTTTGCTCAGTGCGTTTCTCAACAAACTCACCTCGGCCAAGGTAACCTTATCGCTACCCCCGAAATACGGCGCAGCATCCTTCAACAGCGGCTCAATCTCCTTTGCAATAACATCAATGAAGCCAGTGGCAATCTCTCCGACCTCGGCCTCCGACTTGGCCAGCTGCAGCTTGAACAGCGAAGAGTTGGCCTTGCTAAAGTACGTGTCGACGAAAAAGTTGATGCGCGCGCGGCGCAGCGCGGCGTCCTTGCCGGACCCGGCGGCGGGGAGGAGGTGGGACGGGTGCGCGTCGGCGAGGAACTGGCTGACGATGGCCGACTCGGTGATGATCTCGCCGTCGTAGGAGAGCGACGGGACCAAGCCCCGCGGGTTGATGGCGAGGTACTCCTTTGTGCGGGGCACCGAGAGGTCGATGATTTCTTCCTCAAAGGGGAGGCCAAGCTCAGCGAGGGCGATGTGTGCACGGTGGGCCCCTTGAGGTTTTACGGCGTTAGTTTATATTTCCCCGTTTACTTTTTTTCCCCCTTCTTATGTGAATCCCTCATCTGCTGCGCACGTTGAGACGGTGGTGGGAGGGGGGGCTTGATAAATGAGGCTTGGCTTCAAGCTTAATTCTGCACGTGGCATGTGGGCGGATTACGCGGAGGGAGTGGATTATATGATATTGAGCGAGGATGCGAGGATGAGGCTAGGAATGGGTTGGTGGCGCGGAAATGTCTGTCACGTACATGGGCAGCCGTGGTTGGTGTACAGCTTGATCTTGGGAGCGGTGGCGGTAGACATTTTCAGGAGATGGTTGAGGGTTTGTTAAATTGCTGTGAGGTATACCGCGACTTGGCTTAAGAGGTCTAAGTTGAGAATGATGGAGCAAGTTGGCTGGCAATGGTGAGGTTGTTGCGTATTTGAAGGAATTAAAGGTTGATAGTTGATTACCAATTCCGAATCCTGCGCAGTGAAGTCGGAGAGTTGCACCATTGAAAGACCGATGTCGTGATGCATTGTCCACCTCATCGGTGCTGAGGGGAAACACCCCCCCGCTCTCCTCCATCCCCTCCTCTTGTCCCCCAAACAGACCATCCCGGCGGAGTTTACGGGGGAAAACCACCAATGTTCACCTGGCTTAGAAATCAAGGGTCGGTGCTCGGCGCGGTTTCTCCCCAGCCAAGCGATGCCCAATAGTGAGTGCGTTTTCTCTCCCCCGCTTCCCCGCTAGAGACCTTTCTACACTTGCTATTGGAAGATACTTGTGGTGTGTGTACAGATAATATACTGGGTCTGCATCATGATATCATCTGCCGGGCGAGAGGCATTGAAACAACACACGTACTGATGCGACGCACGCGAAGCTCTGTCCTTGCTGTTTTATTTGTCCGTGCGTAACAACGTGAGGACCGTGAGGAATCGTAGGGCTGAGAGAAGCAGAGGTGGGGAGCTCCCTGGTGATGTGACCAGTTCAGCACGACATTTCAAAGACCGAGAGCATGGAGTTACCTTGGCGAGCAGGGGCACAAGTCCGCAATCTGTATGGGCGCCAGTGGTAGGTAGGATACTCATCGCTCTAGATGCGATCTAGCGAGAGCTCGGCAATCTATTCAAAGACTTTATGCCGGCTCGTCTAAGCTACTTGGTCCTTTTTGATGGTCCGGTGAACGTGGATCGTGGTTCCGGGAATGTGTTCCGGAGCATCCGGGAAAAGACGGCACTACCTTTAACCTTTCGTCAATGATGCGTCTTGGTAACAATCACTTGTCGCCAAGAGCTATCTTTGCATTTCGTGTGGCCAACCCGAGTTCGTAAGATGAATCACTAGCCCTCCAATTGACTTACCCGTTGATAAGTAAGCTTTTGTTAGTTTCTTCTGCGAGACAATAACCCGCAGACTTGGTAACGACGGTCGTTTGACCATTTTCTATAGCCATTAACCGATTAAAAAACACTCTAACTAATATTGTCGTGGATGACATTCTTCATAAGCTCGTGGTTGTGGGAGTAGTCAATCTCGACGTCGACGATGCACACTCCTTGATAGTTCAATGCCTCCTTCATGACGGCTTCTAGTTCCGACGAACGGCTGACGCGTAATCCCTTGGCGCCAAACGCCTCGGCGTACTTGACAAAGTCGACACCTCCTAGGTCGACACCCGAACTGCGGCCGTACTTGTCAACCTCTTGAAACTCCACCATGTTATACTTTCCATCGTTCCAGATAAAATGCGTAATGTTGCACCCTTGCTTGACGGCCGTCACGAGCTCCTGTCCGCTGTAGAGGAACCCGCCGTCGCCGCTGATGCTGACAACCTTCCGGGAGCATGGCGGTTCCTGGGCCAGCGAAGCCCCGATGGCCCAGGGGAGAGCCACCCCGAGAGTTTGCTGGACGTTAGAGACGAGGAAAGACTTGGGGCTGTATGCAAAGTAGAAGCGCGAGAGCCAGATGTACATGCTGCCAACGTCTGATGCCAAGGTCGGCGACGGGGGTAGCAGGCCCTGCATGAGCTTGATGAAGTAGAGAGGGTGCACAGGACCGTCGCCGGTCTGGCCGAGAGCCTGAGGGCTCTGCTCCCAGGCGTGAAACTCTGTGAAGATGGCCTTTGCCACCTCAGACTCCTGCGGACGGGAGACGTTTGCCAGGATATCGCCTAGCGCCTTGATGTTGGCGGCGATGGCGCCAACGAGTTCGAGTTTCGGGTTGTAGAAGGCGCCGTAGTCGGCGGGGATCCAGTCCAGGTGCAAGATCTCGAGGCTCTGGCTCTTGTGCCAGGCATCGGCGTCGTACTCGGACTGGTCGTAGCCCGCGACGATGACGAGGTCGGCCTGCGAGAGAAGCTTGTCGCCGGGTTGGTTGCGAAAGAGGCCGATGCGGCCGTAGAAGAGATGGGCAAGCTCCTGGCTGATGGATCCGGCCGCCTGGAAGGTTTCGACGACGGGGATGGGGTGCTTGCGGAGGAAACCGTGTACTGCTTCGACGGCGTCTGGCGTAGCCGCCCGCGATCCGAGGAACAGGACTGGGAATTTTGCGTTTTGGATCATGGCCGCCGCCCTACTCAGCGATGCGGACGGAGACGTGCCGTACTGGGGCGGGGTGAATGCGCTCGGGGGCAGCGCCGGGATGGACGTCTTGGTCCCGACAGTCATGATGTCGATTGGTAGACTCACGGCTGTTGCGCCCTGAGGGTACGCCGTGGCGGTTCTGAAGGCGTCGAGCATGATCTCTGAAATTTGGTCGGGGTGCACGGCGCCCGTCGTCTTTTTGGTGACGGGCTCGAGGAGCTGGACGCCCCTCAGGCTCTGATGGGTCTTCTTGGCGGCCTGCACCCGCTTGACGTCGCCGACGATGGCGACGACTGGTGCACCCTCATCGTTGGCGGTCACAAGGCCGGTGACGAGGTTGCTGGTTCCCGGGCCGGAAGTGGCTATGCACACGCCGGGTCGGCCTGTGATCCTGCCGATCGCTCCGGCAATGAAGGCGGCATTCTGCTCATGGCGACAGACGACAAGCTGGATCTCAGGACGGTCGATCAGAGCGTTGAAGACGCTATCGATCTTGGCGCCCGGGACACCGAATATGTGCTTAACGCCGGCGGCGACGAGTGAGTCGATCACGACATCTACCGTTTCTGAAGACATTGGTTGATATGTGCGTGGCTCAGAGTCGATGGAGAGAAGCGGATTCTGATTAGTTGGTTTGGATGAGGAGAAGTATAAGATAAATTGACTGCGTCAATTTCAAAAGGCTCAATAAGAAGGGAAAATTGTCAAGAGGTCGTAAGCGCAGAGCAAGACCTTCAGATTCACGTCCACGATGCCGGCGAGAGTCGGAGGCAGAGAGTGGAGATGGAGACGGAAATGCCGCAAGGTCCCTCGCGCTTGGTCGTCAAGTCGGTGAGGTGAGGAACAAAAGCCTAAAGCCAAAGACCGAAGCAGCGAGTCGGCGATGTGGCCGGTGATGCCGTGCGACTGACGTCAGCGCCCCCCCGGGGCAGTGGACCCAAAGCGGCGCCTCGTCACTTGATGACTCAACCACCAGAGCGCTAGGCAAGAGCCACACGATGGCAGCTTCCGTCGCTGAAAAGGTCGCATTCCCGGAGCCGCCTTCCGTGGCCTTCCGACGTCTCCGATCCGGACGACGGAGGGGCAGGTGTGCTTACCTTACCTTAGGTACCTATCCGTACTGCACCTGCAGTCAGCAAATGCACGCCACTTTCCCGGCGTGGCCAGACGCAATCCCAAACCCTTAGTCACCACATCCACCCTCCGCCATCTCGAACAAACCCTCCGCGACTATCTCATCTCACCTCAACTCACTACATATCTCCAATCTCACTCTGACAATAGAAAGGACGTCATTGTCAGCACCATCACACAAAATGGCGGTCAATGAAATATTCCAGTACTCCATCATCTCGGCCCTCATGGACGGCGTCGCCTCCAAAGGCCTGCCCGTGTCAGATCTCATCTCCCACGGCACCCAAGGCCTGGGAACCTTCCGCTACATGGTTGGCGAGATGATCATCCTCGACGGGAAGCTCTACCAAATGAAATCGGACAACACCGTGACCCCAATCGACACAAGCCCGGCCTCCGACGCCGTCGCCCCCTTCGCCATGGTCACCCGCTTCCAGCCCACGGCAACAATCAAGGCCGCCTTCAACAACAAGAAGGAGCTCTTTGAGCACCTCTCCCAACACTTCCCCGACGCAAAAAACTTCTTCTTGGCCATCAGGATCGAGGGCGTCTTCAAGGGCATCACCGTGCGGACGGCCGGCGGCCAGAGTAAACCGGGCGAGAGCCTGGTCGAGGTGGGCAAGCACCAGGCGTCGCACACCTTTGAAGAGCCCGTGCGCGGCACCGTCGTCGGCTTCCGGTCGCCCGAGTATACCATGGGCATCAGCGTAGCCGGCGATCACCTCCACTTCATCACCGAGGACCGGACCCAGGGTGGGCATATTCTGTCGTTTGGTACCGACGGCGAGGTCGAGATTGGTGCTGCACAAATTTCAAAATGGCACGTTGAGCTGCCGACGAACGATGCCGACTTCAACAAGGCCAAGTTGGAAGGTGACAAGGAGGGTATCGCTGCTGTGGAGGGTTAGCAGCGGGCGTGGCCCAGTGTAGAAACATACGATAATTCTACTGACTGTTATTCTGTGCCATGGATGACATTTCCAACCTGGTTCGAACGCGAGAGGAGAAGAGAGAGAGGATGAACGCATGACGACTATGATGGGATTAGGAGTTGGCTATCGGCCAACTTGAGAGAATCCTCACAAAGTAGGCTGGGCGGACTGCCCATGTTGATAAGCTTGGTTAGCATTGATATTTGAATCAACTGGCGGATACAAGTTGCTTTACATGCCCCTGAAACAAATCACCGAACCTCATAAACTACCACATGGATGATGGCCTTACAGTATATATAGCGCTGAGAAACATCATCGTCTTGGGATTGTGCTTCTTAATCAGAACAGGTCACAAACGATGTGGAGCAATCATGTCGAAAAACGAAATATTAATTCATGTTCAAAAACAGCAATGCTCTTCTACGCTACAACGTACAGATGCCATCAGCGGTGTAAACCGTAATGGCCATGATATGCTACAACTGCTAGTATTCGCCATTTTATGGGTATATATACTCTCGGGTCGTCCCAATGTCTTTGAAACCGATGCCAATTCGATGAAATGATGCATACAAAAAAAATGAAAGAGTCGCTGCGCACGTCGATAATGTCATGGAGAGGAAGTCATCATTTAAGGTGAAGGGGTGTAGCTGCAGCTGTCGAGCTCGTCGATCTGCAAGGTGCCGACAACAATGCCGACGCAGCCAGATTTACCAACAGGGTCAACACCGGTCGCGACCGAGACGGACCAGCTGTCCTCGATGCTGTGGGGGCAGGCCAGGAAAGACGCGCCCTTGAGGGTGAGCACGCCGTACTGGTCCACCTGCCAGCCGGTGACCTCGGCGTTGCGAGGCGCGTGCACGTCGCCGCTGATGTAGCCTAACTTGCCCTGGCCCATGCCGGAGCGGTCGGTGAACATCTGCTGCGGGGCGGCGGCGGGGCCGTAGAGGTAGAGGCCGCCGTCGGTCTGGTTCAGGTAAAAGGTGGCGAAGTTGTCGTCGTCGGTGTTGTCGCAGGTGGCGTTCTGGTTGGGCAGCTCGAGGAAGATGCTGCCCAGGGCGGCCTGGAAGATGGGGAAGACATCGCCGGGGAGGCCGAGGGCCAAGAGCTGGAACTTGGCGTCGGCGGGGAGGCCGGGGGTGGTGCCGCCGCCCGGGCAGGAGGTGACGGGTTGGGGGAGTGCGGCGCCGGAGACGGCGGCGACGAGGGAGGCGGCGACGGCGAGGGTGTTTGTGAACTGCATTTTGTTGGTTGTTTGAAGTGACTTGTATGTGTAGCGACTGATGTAGTCGGATGATTAATTTTAGATTAAAAGTTGTTGTTTGTCGACTGTAATAGAGTGAGGTTTCCTGAAAGTTGTTCGAGGACGGGATCTGTCGGCCATGTTATAGATCGAGTTGACAATCACATTGCCGGTTGCTGCGGTGCCACCAGACGGCTCCAGGGGCCCCGTTTGATGATCACCTCGTAATCACGAGGTGAAGACAGCGATTTGCGTTGGTTCACGCATATCGGTCATCAAATCCACTTAGTGCCTAAAATGTGTGCGTGGACTGCCAGCGAACATCTCCAGACTTCTCGTAATGGCGGCCAGAGATAGTGCGGAGCCGGATCGACATCATGGTCCCTGCCTCTAGTAGTATGTGTGGAGTCATGGGCAAATACGAGAAAAGCCGCCTCACAAGGGGAGGCGAAGAATGCGAGGCACTCGAGAGTTTGGCATGGCACCTCTGAGAGAGAGACTTTGCGATGTGGTATCCCGCCTCCTAGCGTTGCCGTCTGCGCTGCCCGCGCAACCGATTGGCTAGCCCCGAAACTGTGGTCGACCTCGGTCTCTACACATCTACTCGGAGAGACCCGTAAAGGTGACTGAGAGAAGGGCTGAGGGTGGCTGGTCATGCTGAATCGCACAAACTCAAACACAAAGCCGCCGCCCCCCCCCCCCCCCCCCCCCCCCCCCCCCCCCCCCCCCCCCCCCTCCCTGCTCACCCTCCACCCTGCCCCGCCTCCCCTCCCCCCCACCCAGAGAGCGGTGTCGGACGCACAGAAAAACTCGCACACTCCCCGCCCCCCCCCCCCCCCCCCCCCCGCCCGGGGGGGGGCGGGCGAGTGGGTGACCAGTAACTGCCACCTGGTGCCTTAACATAGGGCTGAAGAGGGCAGTGATGTCACAAACAAATGAGCGGTTGCCCCGCGTCCCCTGTATTAGCATTTTGATAGGAGCTGTCTCCTTGAGACTTTTCTTGGCTTTCCTCACCAGGCCACTGACGAGTTGCGAAGAGTCCAAGTCTCTTCCCCCGGAACCCCGGAAGG